>NW_024340700.1:5158529-5158879 GCF_902729225.1 Pteropus medius | reverse complement strand
GTTCTCCAGGGGAAGCACCCAGAGTGGGCTGTGCCTGCGCCTGCTGCGCGCCCCCCAGCGAAAGCCGCCTCCCACACACGGCAGGAGGCGGCAGCCATCGCTCCCACCGCCGGCTTCTGATCGCTCGGCACCTGTTGTGACAATCATCTTACTGGGATCTTGCCTTAAAAATCAATATCCAGAAACTCCCTTTTCCCTCAGAAATCCTAAAATGTTACTTACAGTCACAATTTTGATCAGTGGAACAGTTTCAAAACAAAGAGAATTCTCGAGATTCTGCGAAACGACCTCAGTGGGACCTCAGTTCCCACTCCGTTGGGACAGGATTCTGCGGTGTCGGCGGGGAGGGG
>NW_024340700.1:5157142-5158519 GCF_902729225.1 Pteropus medius | reverse complement strand
GCCAGCTGCTCTCGTCCGGCCCGTCGCACGTCCTGACCGCCCTTTAGCAGCTCGAGGAGGAGGGTCCACTTCAGAGGTGCCGGCTCGGCCGCCTGCACAGCCGCGGGGCCCGCTCTGCACACACGTCTGGTTCCCGCCTCTGCCGTGCAGCCCCGCGCGCCCACGGCCCGGCCCGAAGCACAGGACAGGCGACCGTGCCGGGCCTCGCCGGGGCCAGCGGTGTCACGGAACACCGAGCGAGGGCCCGGGAGGGGCGAGCTGGGGCGGGGGCCTGGGGTTGTCGGTTATAGGATGGCAGGGAGGTGACATTTGAACAGACCTGAGAGCAGTGACCGCACAGTCAGGCGGCCACGAGCAGGAAGAGCGTTCCAGGCGGAAGGAACAGCACACGCAAGGGCTCTGAGCCGGGAGCGGGGGCTGCAGCGTCTGATGCGGGGAAGGACCGGGGGTCTCGGCGGCCCCCGGGAAGAGCCTGCAGGGCCGACAGGAAGGGTGGCGAGGAGGCCCCTGCAGCGGTGCGGTCGGTGACGACGGGCCTGGGCCGGGCGGTGGGACGCGGTGAGAACGGCTCACGTGGGGACTCAGGACACACACACCTGCGGCAGGTCCACGAGCCGCCGAGGGCTGGGATGCTGTCTCTTCCCTTGTGACGAGCAAAGCTGAAGTGTTAAAACGTGACCCACCCAGGTCCTCGTGGCTCTCGCTCCTTGCCTGGGGGTCCCCCACGTCGGTGAGACGACGGCCCAGCCCGGCCCAAGCGCTTCGCGGTTCAGAAGGCAACACCCCCCCGTCCCCGAGAGGCTGGGCTGAAGAAACGTCACCTCCGGGAGTCAGCAGGTCCGAGACGAGCCCCCCAGGACGCGGGACGCCCTTGGCTCCGATGCGGCCGTGCGCAAGAGGTCAGTGGGCGAGAAGGAAGCTAAAGTTAATTTGTTGCAATAAATAAAAGACAGTAGATTGTCCTGAAAAAAAATAAATAAATACCGAGACATAAATCTGCTAGAAAAAACTTCCAAAAAACACGGAGGTGGCACCACTGAGTAGCAGTGTCGACACGTTGCCGGTCTCTGGGCCAGGGCACTGTCGGCAAACGTGAACGGCGGGTGCAGGCGAAGGCAGTGACGGGCACCACGTCCAGGCCCCAAGCGTCTGCTGGGCAAGGCGAGCCGCCATGGGCAGGTCGGGACGAGGAGGTTCTGACGTCGCGAACCGGCTGCGAGAAAGCGCATTTTCAGCGGCTGCGCGTGCGAATCGCGTAGCAATGGCCTCATTTTTGCCCAGAGCAAACACTTCTCAAATGCATATCGCCCGAGTCAGCGGCTCATTCATAATTCGGCCATGCTTTCTGATATTCTGAGGTAGAATTGTTCTGTCGCA
>NW_024340700.1:5117149-5157093 GCF_902729225.1 Pteropus medius | reverse complement strand
GGGGAAGGACGTGGACTTCTTGAAAACCATGTAACAATCAAAAATTAAGTGCTGCTGTGAAGAATCACTTACGGGAGAAGACCTGCCACGTGCCAGGCGCTGTCTACGTGTCCTCACGCAGCCACCAGTCCCAGGAGGAAGCACCCGGGTCCCCGGCAAAGTCGGCCACTTTCTACAGACCACAAAGCCCTTCGACAGCGGGGCAGATCTAACCCAGGCACTTCTGAACTCAAAACCCACGGACTTGTAAACGAGGCGAGCCAACCAGCGACTTCTATGCAGTGGTGAGAAGGGTCGCCATCTGAGGATGGGGACATCGCGGCGGGCACACCCGTCCTTCGAGCCTAAGCGTGTAAGTTTAGGTGTGAGAGGAACAGGCAGCGGTTATGCCAGGTCTAGAAACTTTGCACTCGGCACGCGGTCAGGTGTGCCCAGGGTCGAAGCTGGCCTTTCTGGGGTCATCTCGCTGTGCGGCCGGTGACTCCATCACCATGACCGCCATCCTTCAGCACAAGGCAAAGAGGCGATCCAGCAACTCACCTGAGTCAGTTAGCTGACTCCCAAATTTTATACTCTGTCAAAAAAAAAAATTATAGACAAATTCAACACATTAGCATCATTGAAACTTCTCTCCCACAATTCAATGGTGCCATCCCCTGCAGTATCATAATTACCAGTAATTAAAATATTAAATGCTTCATCACTGAAATGGCTTCCATTTCTTCCCCATGCTGTCAAGGTAATGATCGCTCGCTTTTGTTCTGACCGGGCCCAGGGAGGGAGGAGCCGTGGAGGAGAAGCCAGCAGGTTTGATGTGCGGGCGGACGGCAGGGCGGGGTCACCGCAGCCCGGGTCTGACCCAGCTGGGGATCTGCCGCCACTTCACATCTGAAGCTTTGGGTCTAAAATTAGCTGCTCTGGGTCTTTCTTTTCGATTCTGGGGACCGACTGAGGTGCTCGCGGCCCGGCCACTGAGCTTTTATTTACTGAATAGCGTTAACTTGAGCCACCATCTGCCAGCTGTCCCTCCTCGCTGCCCCCACAGCTCAGATCCTCCCCCATCGTTCCATTTTCCCTCCACCATGAATTACATTTGTGAAGAAGAGAGAGAACATGGGGAAACCCCTTCCGAGTTAGGGGAACAGGTATCGTAAGCCAAGCTGTCTGAACCGCAGACACCCACCCACTCCGTCCCCCAGGCTTCCACTGAGACTCGCCCTCTGCCGGGTCCTCGGCTGGGCATCCCCTGAGCTGGGACGGCCTGCCCCACGCCCAACGCTGCACTCGGAATGCGGGAAACTGAGCCCCTGCTCCGTGGCTTTGAGAGCTAATTAGTCCGCGTGGCGGTAGCTCTGCGCAGTATCTGACAGTCGGTTTGCACGTTTGCGGCTCGCCGCTGTCCTAGAACACCTCTGCCTCTCCGTGTGAACAGACGTACTGCAAACTCAGTAAAAAAAAAAGTCTCACTCTATAGCGGGGCAGTGGCGAAGCTGACAAACCAAAGGGTATTCTGGATGGTTTGCACGTCGGCCCGTTGCCTGAGGCCGAAGGGGACGTCAGGCTTCTCAGAAATAATTTCCAGTGCTGCGTTCATGTGTCAGCAGTTTAGTGAGCATCTAGTCTGTGCCGACTCTTGGCGAGCTGCTTGTGATACGATGCCTGGTAAGACCCAGACCCTTCTTGAGGGGGCTTCCTGTCGGCGTGTGTGGAGGGCACGAGACAGAGAAGCTCTGCTGTCATCTGGGTTACTAATTCAAGTTCGGTAGGATCGGTGGGACAGGAAGTCCCTTCTCAAATGATCCCATTGCCGTTTTGCTCAACGCAGTTAAGTACTCGTGTTTCATGCGAGTACGTTTATAATCATTTGGGGGCAGCTGGCGTTATTATAGAAATTAATAACTTAGTAAATTTCCGGGGCCTTGGGGGACACTTTTAAGAACGATCTGTGGCCCAGATCTGTTCTCTGGGTGTTGATTTCCAACATGCACAGTCGTGCATCAAACGCTCCCCTTCGACATCGCCATTTCCCCTTAACGAGCCGATCCTCAGATTCCGTTCCGCAGCGAGTCCCCTCCTGTGACATGGCACTTCGGCAGGCTGCACGTTTCAAGTGCACTGCTATCTGGAGGCATTATACAGCCTTAGCTGCTTTTCAGCTGTCAAACGCATGAATAGATGCACGGTGCCAGATGTGATAAATATTTGGTTTTTATCGGTCGAGTTGATGAGCACCTAATAAATAGCTTTTAGCTATCTGTGAGCAGCCTCTGAGGTTAAAATGTTGACAGTGCCATTCATTTGATTTAAGTCTAATGGAATAACAGTATAATGTGTATTGATTTCAAATTATGGGGTAGGCTGTCAAATTTATTTTTGCACTTGTCAGATCTTAATATTTACCCATATTTTAAGGCTGCCGAATGTGACCACGACGTGGGCAACGCTGTGGCTGGTAAGGGATCGCTCCGGTCACGGGGGCACAGCTGTGAGACGGTGCTTTCTGGCACAGTTCACCTGGCACCGTGAGCTGACGGGTTAGTGAAAGAATTGAGCTTCCCGACTGAATCGTTTAGCTTCCTTTCCGTGAAATAGGAATCGACTTTTACTTTTACTAAAGTGATCTCTTGTGCAAACAAGACATTGGGTGGGGTTCAGCCTGCAGGAGGGGGAGAGTCTGGGGGGCTCCATGAGGCTCGCCGGCAGGGGGCTGGCTCCCATCCGTGACAGCGAGGCCAGGACTGCGCGCTCACACACGCGAATCTCAATAAACAGGAGAGACTCACACTCACAGGTGCTTGAGGAGCTGATGAGACTCCCTGGTAGGACATGCAGAGGGAACTCAGGGGGTCTGGGGTAAAGGAGAGGGAGCAAATGATTATGTATGCTGAACTTGCGAAGCGATCCTGCTGATTTGTGGCAGACGCTTGCAAAAGATCGCTATCATTATTTTCTATAAAAATTAATACCTGTTCACTGTAAGACAGTTGGATATACCAAAAAGTAAAAATCAAATTTTAAAAAATCCTTAATGCTGTACCATTGATAGCAATCCCATTAGAAACGTTTGTTATAGATCTTGGTGGTTTATTTGTATATATTTTTTCAAATCAAAATGAATTAGAATCAGACACACTCTTATAGTTGTTTTACTGTTTTACTTACTATACCGGAAACATTTTCTACGCCACTCTTAATGGTTGCATTTGTAATAACAGACGTAGGTTTTTGCCCAATATAATTTGTAAAATTCAAAAGATATTTCGTTTAAAAAATTCCCTCCCAAATTTAATGTTAATAACTTGTGTCTGGGGAGTTTAAAAAAACATTCTCACAGACAGTGCCTGTGTGTTTGCGAATACAGTGTGATCCGCAGAAGAGTAAATACAAATGCAGCTGCATAGCATTAGACGACGTAGTGAACCCGCTGTGTGCCGGGCACTGCGGACGGGGGAGGGGCGTGTCCCCCTCCCCCCCACGAGCTCCCCGCCTGGGGCAGAAGCACAGAGCCTGATACTGCTGAAATGCTGCCTGGGAGGGGCTTTAGTGCTGGTTGGGGCCAAATATTGTGGAAATGAAGAGCGACTGGACATGCCTGATAGGGTTCTGGACAACCGGGGTGGGGTGGTGGCAGCTGATGAGGCCCGCGGGACGGGTGGGTGGCACTCCCCCGTGGCGTAAGGAGACGGAGCACACCCTGCAGCCAGACGGGAATGAGCACAGCTCGTAGAGATGCCTCTGGGGGTGGACGGAGCGTGGAGGACGGATGTGTGATGGAGACTGGGAGCAGGTGAAGCGGGGGGAGGGAGCGATGATGACCCACGGGACCTACGAGTCACAGTGGAAGTGGCGTTTTTAAGGAAGCAGGAAATAGGGTAGAAGTAATGACTGACAGGTGACATGTGACTGCGAGAGGGGTCAAAGGTCACACACCCGACGACGGGGTGTACATGCAAGGGGTAGGGGCGGAGGAGAAGGCGAACTTGGCTTTGGAAATGTTGAGTTTGAGTCGCCTGCAGGACATCCAACCACCAGTGAGGAGGCAGGACTCGACTTAGATGGAGGCTTCAAAACCACACACAGGAGTCTCTAAATATTCGTCAGCCACACGTCGAGCTGTGCCTTCAGCCCCTCCCTTCCATGTATACCCGGCCGACGTTTCAAACCTGGAAGCAAAGATATCGTGAGATCGACCCTGTCTCAGGAGTTTAGATGGATCTGAAACTTAACATCTGCTGAACGTAAATGAACACCGTCCAACGGAGCTGAAGTAGAAGCAGATTTAGTCCTATCACACTGAGAGAAGCGTCCATCGTTTGCTCCAGATTTGCTCCAGATAAATTATTGAGAACGTTCAGCAGCCACCCTTGGAGCCTTGCAGACTTCGTGGCCCATTATCGAAAGGATAGGTTCAGAGGAAATCTGCTGTCTTTCCGAGTCCGAAGTAATCATTCACGAAATAACACAATTCCCTTGTGAGTGTTTGAATTCCCCTGTCACGTGTCCCCCCCGGCCGAGGCCTGGGCAGCAAGTCTCACTTCTCTGGTCTACGGCAAACCACGCGCTGTTAAGAGAACTATATTTTTTCCTACGTAAATTAGCTTACGTTTTACTTTTAGTTGCTTGTTTGCCCAGGCTTCCCCCAGGAATGAAAAACGCTCGAACTTACGCTTGACGTTGGCCTTCTTCAGAATTTCCTAAAGACAAGCATTTCACTGTAGCCACCCACACACCAGCAGCAAGGAGGCAAACGCAGGAATGCGATCTGCAGACGCGTCGTCGTTTTCAGGTGCTCTTCCTCCTGCTCCGTCATCCCCCTGACCCTCGCTTCTTGCTCGGAGGGGGGTCTGGGAGAAGGGTGGTTGTGGGTGGGGGGAGAGGATGCGCAGGGCCGAGGCCGCATGGGGGGAGGAAAGCTTGCAGGAAGCAGGACGGACAGAGCCGCGAAGGCAGGCGGGCCCTCGCGGTCCTCACCGGGGTCGGCCCCCTGGCAGCTGCATGTCCCACCTGTAATTGGGACTAAGCGCCGACCTCAGAGCACGTGTGAGAACTAAACGACGTTACCATGTGCCCTGAGCGTGCCAGCTCCCGGCAGATGACCCACAGTGGGAAACGTCGTCCTAAGATTTGGGACAAATACGGTCAACGGCCTCGTTCTGCTCTTCGTCTTGTGAACGTGAAAATTCTGTGGCACTTTTTGATCTCATGCGTACGACCTCACGAGCCACCAAACCCCTGTGAGAGACAGCAGAGCAGATGCTGTCTTAACCGGCGGGAAACCAAGTGCAGAGCTTGAGCCGCTTGTGTAGACTCACTGACAGAGTCGGAACTCGAAAGCAGTGGTCCCACGTCCAGATCCGGTGTCCTCCCTCGGCTCCCTGTCCCTCCGTCCATGCGAGGTGGCGGCACTGGGCGGGGACTCTGTGGCGAGGACGAGTGGTTTGCGCACACACTCTTGGATTCATTCGGCGGCCTGGTCACACCGGTGACAGCCAGACACCCGGCCCACGGGCACCGCACTGCACCGCGCGTCCGACATCTGAGGCCGTCTTAGTCTGGCCGCACCTCAATGTCCCGCGTGCTCTCTCCAGCCTGTCACATCTGTGTCCTGTGCGTGGAAGGCAGTGTCCCTGGACTGGCTGCCCCACTGTCTCTTCTCCTGGACACTGTCCTCCCGCTCCAGCCTGTCGCTCGCTGCAAGCCAGCGGGCTGCAGGAGACGCATGGGCCTGCCCTTGGCCGGACTGGGCCAATGAATGCCTTCCCTGGGATTTTGTCCCCAAGGTGGCCTCTTCGGTGGCTGAAGCAGTTAGAGCGGAACCCCAGAGCTGCCAGTAACCGCGTTCTCAGCCACACGGAGCACTGTGGTCTCCTGGGGCGGGGGCGGCGCCCTCACGCAGGAGGAGCAGCAGCATGAGGTGCGGAGGGCTCCCTGCCAGCTTCTGAGTCCCCGCTCCCGGTCACCCCTCCTCCCCGCAGCCCGGCAGCCGACTTCCTGGCCCCGATGCTGGCTTGCGTTGGGTCCCTACCATCTGCCACCAGAACCACCCTAACTACCGCAGCCCCGCCGCTGCCTGGCTCTCACCCCGCCTGCAGACCCGCCCCCCACCGCCCCCATCCACCATCCTGGGAGGCTTCCTCCTGTGGCTGCGGCTCGGCTCTGCCGCCTCCGCGGCAGCCCAGTGTAATCTGCAGTGCCACTCCTCGGAACCACCTTTCCCGGGGCCGGGGTCCCCGTTCCCCCATCTCCCTCCATCTCCCCCCTCATCTCCCTCACCCGCCCCCCGCCCCCCACGAGCCTCACGGCACTCTGAACTAGTTTGGTGCTGGTTTACACTCACGGCCTTGTCACTCATCACTAGATTTGTGCCGCTTTGATCATTAATAACTGTTTTATACTCATTTATTTATCACTTATTTAACAAACACTTAAATCCTGCCTAGTACTGACCAGGCAGCGTTCTAAGAACTCTGCCAACGTTGACTCATTTGACCTCACGGCATTCCTGTCGGCCGTCCCCGATGCTCAGAGGAGACTGACTCAGGGCCACGTCCCCGGGGCTGGCGGGTGGAGGGTTGAACTCTGACCCCAGCTCATGCTCTGAGCTCCTGCCCTGTGCGGCCTCTCTCTCCGCAGATGGGAGGCTTCATGAGCCCAGAGACCGTCAGCCCTTTAAATAAACGCCCTGTGGGAACTAGCCGAGTGAGGATGCGAAAAACAACCCATCAATAAATACGACACGGAAAGGTCACTCGAGCTGCTTTATCAGAGGCTGGCCCTCCTCTGGGGACAGGCAGCTTTGGGAGGGCCGAACCTGGAGGCGGGAGGCAGGAAGGGGACTGTGGTGTAAGGGGGTGTCAGACACCCATGTCGAACCATCCCTCACACCCCGTGGACCACGGCGGCCCCCCAAACATGGTGAGAGAGAGCAGAATGGGCTGGTGGAGACGACTATGTTTCAGAAGGTACAGCGGTCCTACCGCCTGTGGTCTAAGGACACGACTCGAAGCTGGAGGCCGAGTGCACCGAGCAGCCGGGGCCCGGGGCCATCCTCCTTGTCCCCTCCGCATGCCACGTGCAGTTCCGCCTTTCCCGGGCGGCCGGACCCCAAGCGAGGTGACTTGGGGCTCCCACTGTCCCGCCACCCGCCCGCCCGCCTCCCCGTGAGAGATGACCGTTTTGTGCTTTCCTCCCTGGGCACTGGTCCTGCCTGCAGTGTCACTGAGGAGTTGATGGGGACCCGAACTGTCCTCCTTGACCTCAGTTAAATCTGAGATACAAATTTCCATAACAAGATTCCAAACCCTGTTAACTTGCCTGCCCCCCGGAGAATAAAAACATCCCGAATTCTAGGATTTGGGGCAGAACAGCACGGAAGAGATTTTTGTTTTTAATTTTATTTCTTGCTGTTGTCAACTGACTTGCTCAGCCACCGGCTGCTCACTGAGCATGCTCAGTACGTCTGAGGAGCCGGGCTCTGGGCCCTGGGAGCGCACGGTGACAAAAAAGCGTCCCTCCCCGCGTAGTTTATCTGTCTCTGCGTGTAGCAGTGCCCCCGACAGGGTTCACTCTTTCGTTTGAACGGACAACCGGAGATAAAAATCTCATGCGTTTTTAAAACTTCCAGCCTCCTTCAGAACCAAAGGTGCGCACGGAGAGTCCATCTGCATCCCGTGATTCGGTCACCTCTCCGGTGCCCGGGACCACCTGCAGAAACTGCCGATGCACCTCGATATTTGGTTCGTCCGTTACCATATGATGCCAGGTTACCGGGGCACAAGCAGAGGGACAGGCTGATGACATAGCTAGTCTGCACGTGTGACGTGCAAAGCGCGTCTACTTCTCGTTTGTCACGGGCTGGCTCATCATTCTCAGGGCTACAGTCATCTTTCAGATGGGTTTGGCTCTTCCCTGGCTTTTCCTCTCCTCCCCCTCCCCCCCCCTCCTCCCCTCCTCCCCCTCCTCCCCTCCTCCCCTTCCTCCTCCTCCCCTCCTTTCCTCCTCCTTCTTTCCTCTTTCTTCGTTGTAGCAAATAAGGACACCAAACAGGAATATGACTATACGACCAGGTTTCTAGAAATTTTGTCTTTTGATTTCTACTTTCTTGTATTCTTACGTAAAGAAGTTGGGAAGTTTTTAAATAATATTAAGTGAACAAGAATGTAAAGGATGTGGAAATCATGGAGGAAATGGTCGTGAAATAATTCATCAGTATAAATATGACTCATTTTTTCTCTGTTGGACCGATAATTTAACTTTAAGGTGAAATCTTTTCAAAAATTATGAGCCATTTAATAGGCTTTTATCTGTTATTTCATTTGATGTTTGTAATAATTCTGTGTAGAAGGCAAGGCTGGGATAATTCCATCCTGTATTACAGTCAGTGGAAGGAGGTCTGAAGCCCCTGGGTGATTCGAGAAGCCACGTGGGTGACAACTGGAACAGTGAGAACGCAGGTGGCCTGCCCCAAGTGACCTTTCCAACGCTGGATCACGTTTCCCCTTGTACAAGCCCACAGTCCCCTGCCCAAACCCTCAGGGCCCAATGCATTTCCAAATTTAGAATTTGTTGGATTTTTAAAAAGCAATAAATATATCATACTAGTTCATAATCCTCCCACCATCTGTGTATCAATTCAAATCGATTCGCTCACATCTACCCCCTACCGCAGAGAGTGTGTATCTTTTCAGACTGGCTTCTTCTACTTTGTAATACGCATTTAAGATTCGTCCATGTCTCCTTATGGATGGATAGCGCATTTCTTTTTAGTGCTGCATAATATCCCACTGTCCAGATATGCCACCGCTTGTCTGTCACCTACTGAAGGACGTCTTGGTTGCTTGCGAGTTTTGGCAATTGTGAGTAAAGCTGCTGTAAACATCTGTGCATAGGTTTTTGTGCGGATGTAAGTTTTCAACTCCTTTGGGTAAATACCAAGGAGCACGATTGCTGGATTGTCTGCTAATATTATGTTTAGATTTGTGAGAAAACACTAAACTGTCTTCCAAAGCGACAACAACGTGTGAGAGTCAAGGGTGTTTATTCACATCTTCGCCAGCATTTGGTGCTGTTGTGTTCCGGGTTGCGGCCATTCTAGTGGGTGTATCATAGTATGTCATTGTTGCTTTAATTTGCTTTTTCCTGATGACGTATGTGAGCACCTGTTTACAGGCTTATTTGCCATCTGTATGTCTTCTTTGGCGGGGTGTCTGTTAAGTTTTTGGCCCGTTTTTTATCAGGTTATTTTCTTATCGTTGAGTTTTAAAAGTTTTTTTGTATATTTGGAATAACAGCCCTTTGTGAGATGTGTCTTTTGCAAATATTTTCTCCCAGTCTGCATCTTGTCTTCCTATCTTCTTGACAATGTCTTTTGCAGAGCAGAAGTTTTTGGTTTTAATGAAGACCAGCTTATCAGTCGTCTCTTCCATGGGTCGTGCCTTCGGTGTCGTATATAAAAAGTAGTCACCATGCCAAGGCCACCTGGGTTTTCTCCTGTGTCGTCTTCTAGGTGTTTTATAGGTTTGTGTTTTACATTTAGCTCTGTGATCTATTTCAAGTTAATTTTGCGAAGGGTGTGAGGTCTGCGTGTAGACGGATTTATTTGCGTGAGGATGTCCAGCTGTCCCAGCACCCTCTGTTGAAGAGACCATCTTTGCTCCATGGAGGTGCCTTTGCCCCTTTGTCCCAGATCAGGTGACTACATTTATGTGTCTTTATCAGCTGATTCTCTGTTCTGCTCCATCGATCGGTTCCTCTGTTCTTTCCCAGGGCCACACTGTCTGGATTACTGGAGCTTTATAGTGAGCATCCACATTCTTCAACTTGGTTATTCTTCTGTATTGTGTTGGGCATTCTGAGTCTTTTGCTTCTCTATGTAAACTTCAGAATCAGTTTGTCGACATCCACCAAATAACTTTCTGGGATTTCGACTGGATGGCATTAAACCTATAGTTCAATTTCAGAAGAACCGACATCTAGACAATAGTGAGTCTTCTCATCCGTGAACATGGGATACCTCTCCATTTATTAGTTTTTGATTTTGTTCATCAGATTTTTGTAGCTTTCCTCGTATAGACATTGTACATTTTTTTTTTTTAGATTTATAGCTAAGTATTCCACGTGGGCATTATTTTTAAATTGCATTTATATACAACGTTGCTGTGCCAAGCTGATCCTTGTAGAGTATCTAAGGATAAATCTTTGTGAAAAGTTTTTGAACCTCTCTTCAGCTCCATTTTGTCTTTGCAAGATAAAGATCACTGTACCTTCTTTGTAAGTAAGAATGTAGAGAGTAGAAATGAATATAAAGAATAGGTAGTAATATTTGGAGGAAATATATAATTTTCCACATTTCTCTGTTTTAAAATTTTTAGATCTCCCACTTATATTTCACTAATCATTATGATATTGTTCCCTTAACCTTTACTAAAGCAACTTGAAACTTGAAAAAACACGACTTATTTTAAAAAGTTTCACTGATTGATCAACTACAATTTTTGACTCCATAAACATTGCTAGTCAGTGTAAAAAATAGTCAGTTCTCTTTTTTTCAATTTTACCAAAGTTGTAGGATATTCATTTAGTGAGAGGACTTTGTTTCTGCTTTCAGGATCCCCAGTGTTTCTTGTTTGACCACTAACCAGTTTTGCTAAAGTTATTAATATTTTTATCTTTAAAACACAGAAAGTGGAGATTAGAAATAACATGTTTTGTCTGAACGATATATTATTATTCTGTGAAAAATATTTGTCTGGTACCGACGACATATACAATACAATATCTGAGCAGATAGAAAATAAGCAGATGACAGAAATATGATGTGTTTATACCTTTCTCATCTCTCAAAAGAACTTGGGGTGGTTTACAATAAAAACATCAGCTCGTTAAGGCCAAACACCTTCGACATAAGATGAAATTAAAAATAAATAAGTGGCAGTGGCAGAGAGAGCAGGACATTTCAATTCGGAATGAACTTCGTGGCTGAGCCGTGAGCTGGCCTTGAGGCTCTCGCGGTGACAGGAAGCTGTGCACAGGGCTCAGTGAGCTGGTGGTCTCCCCACTCCGTCAGCAGACTCCCCGTGAGGAGGCAGACCCAGCCTGCAGAACGCACCAAACACAGGCAGCAATACTGGCTGAGGAGAAGGTGACCCGTGGGTGGCCCAGGGAGTGAATTCGGAGGACGGGAGCATTGAAGCGGGCCTTCCAGGGCGATGCGGTTCATTCACATGGGGGGTGGTGCGTACAGCCTAGGTGAGGGCTTGGGGACCGAAAATGGTGTTTCCTGAGGTTCCAGACCGGCCAGCTTGGCCCAGATGAAGATTCGTGATGAAGGAAAGGACGGGTTGAAGGACAATCTGAGTGTAATTGTTTGTGATCTCTGATTCCAGTCCGAGCAGTTCGAACGTTCGCTTCTGGGCCCTTCCTTGTTCTGCCAAATCAGAGGAAAAGAGAGTCCGTTTTTGTTGTTGTTGTTGTTTTGTTTTTTGAGGAACAGATTGTTTAGTTTTAGAGAGGTTGACGGTGAAGGGACGGCGGTCAGCCATCCCACAGAACCCTGGTGGCAGAATCTAGATGTTTGGGGGCATGGTCAGTGCTGGCAAGAATATTTTAGGAATTTGCACATGTGCAAGTTAGAGTGGGTCGGTGAGAGTTGAGATCTGTGAGGAAGGGTCTCCAGAGGGAACAAAGGCCACGCCGGACTTCAGAGCACGTGTCCCAGCCAGACCTCAGAGAGGACGCCAGGAAGGGGAGGGGGGAGCCCCCTCCCCCGCCACCCGGGAGCGGGGCGGCACCGCCCACACACGAGTCAGCAGCCCATCCCGGCTCTAATGACTAGATCGAATCAGGACAGACGGAAGAAACGTCAGCGAACCAAAGCCTCAGGACAGTCAAACGTGACGCCAGAGTCGGCCTGTGTTCTCTGCGGGGCTGTCAGAATGTCACGTTTCCAAAACACACAGGCCCCGGGGGAATCATCCCAGCTCACCTCTCCTGAACCACCTGCCTGGCCCAGTCGGAGGCCAGAAAGGGCCGCTGTGGAAGTCCACGTTCTGGGCGGGGACAGACATGTGTCTCCGGGAGCCCCATGGCTCTCCGGGAGGTCTGCTGCCAAGTGTCTCCGTGTCCCGCCAGCGTGCCCCATCACGTTGCACAGAGCGAATTTATTTGTCGTCCAGGGAAAAATGTCATCCGGTTTCGGGGGAAAGGAGGCATGTCTGTGCCTAGCTGACTTGGGGGCTCATTTCATAGGCTGCGTTGTTAGTGTTTCATGGGGAAAACCTTTTCCCCAGGACAGGGGGACCCCAGTGTGGACACCATGGTTCACGTCACCTGCAGGTAGAGCCGGGTGGGAACCACGCAGTGTGGCCTTCTTTCCCACTCATCTTAAAAAGTGGCCCCAAGTTGTCACCCTTTACTTGCGTAGTCCACCTGTCGAGCAGCACCCAACAGGCTTGCTGGGCGCTGGACGAGGTGCTGGGCCCCACCTGTGCCACGCGGGAAAGTCACGGTGCCTTCACCAGAGCTGGCCGGCGGGGAGCGACCGCCCCGCCCTTGCAGTGTGGGTGTGAGGGACCCCGGGGAGAAGGTGTGCGATGGTCCCGGGACCTCGGGAGGAGCGCTGGGGGCACCTGCACGTGGTCTCCGGGGTTCGGTTCCCGGGACAGGCTGCAGCGGCCCGGAGCTCAGAGGCCTGGGTGTGCAGCGTGAGGGGAGGGTCACGGACCAGCGAAGGAAGGGCCTGGAAGCTGCCGGGGCGTTGACGGGGCAGGATGGGCCCAGGGTGCCGCAGAGCCAGGCAGGGCTGCAGGGGACGGGGCCACACTTCGGTGGGAAGGGAGCCTCGTCGTCTCACCGGAGCGTGGCCCGCTGCGCGGGGCGCACACACGTGCGTTCCAGTCCTGGGCAAGTAGCGCGCGGGGGACGCGATTTGCCTCAAAAGCCTGTCGTGTGCTAAAAGCCGGGACGGTTTGCTGCCGGGGCTGTGACGGGGCCATCTCCTCCGTCACGCCGCCTGGCGCTGGCAAGCCGCTGGGGGACGGATGCTCTAATCGTGCTCGAGGTCAAAGAACGTCGGCCGGCAATGCCGCCTTTTGCTTGGCGAGCGGCAGCAGGCGACGCTGCCGTTTCGACGTGCAGCCCCCGCGGTCGCAAACGGAGCAGCCTCCTCCCCGCGGGGTCAGAGACGCGCCCTCCATTGCGACGCGCGCCCGGCCGCGTGTCAGAAGCGATGGCTCCACGCGTGGTCGCCCGAGGCGGGGGCTGTGACAGGGATCTCTGCTTTGGTGGGACATCCGAGTGCCGATGTTTACCTAGAGTTGTACGGGACAGCACGTTCTGGAAAACGTGGACGCTGCGGTAACTAACGGAAATAACTCCTTCCCCCTGCCGAGCATCAGCCCAGCAGGAGCCCAAGGGGTGACGGAAAGGCAGGGCATCCCATCTACCTTTGCCACTCTGCAGAGGAGACAGCCGGGGCCCGGGACAGGTCACTGACCTCGCCGGCTGCCCAGTGAGCGCGGAGTCCGGCCAGCCCGGCCCGGCCCGGCCCGGCCGCCGCAGCCCGCGCCCCGCTCCTCCCTGCGCCCCGCCCGCCGCCAGCGTAGCTTCGCCCCTGTACCCTCTCTCCGCGAGTCACGAATGGGCGGATACTAAAGAGCCGCTCACCACGGCGACGGTCACCGGCCCACACTCGGCGGTGACCGTCCGTGTCGACCCGGGCGATCCGAGGTGCAGGCTTCCGAGGTCCTTCCCCGGAGGGGCGGGCTTCGCGAGGGGCCTGGCTCGGCGTGGCGACCCAGATGCAGAGCGGGAAGGGAGATGACCCGGGGGTGGCTGCGCCCAGCGAGGTCCCTCCGACTTCACGGAAGGCTTCGCGAACCGCTTTCGAGGTAGGGCTCCTTCTCCCCGAGTGTGAGTGCTTCCTCTCTCGGTCCTGCGGGGGTCCCCGGCCCTCGGCATCCCAGTGCGCTGGATTCGGTGGCAGGAGAAATACAGATGTCGCTTTACAGACGCATAAGGAGCAAGCACGGGGCACGCCTAACTCCAAAAACAACTGAGCTCTGGCCAAATGAAAAACGTGATCGTCACCGCCTTCCGCAGCCCAGGGCGGGCGACCTTCCTGTTCGGCGGCCCATCCCTGCCAGCAGCACGGTCGCTTCTGGATCGTCAGCTCGGATCTGAATTCCTAAGAGGACTTTGGGGAGTTAGAGCACGTTCTTTCCAGATGTGTCTAAGGCACCAATAAATGGGAGTTGACGTTGAACTTGCCCTTCTCTCTAATGAACTGCAGCGTTTACATGAGCCGTAGCCCTCACTTGACCTTATGCCGACCCAATCCCCGTGTACCGCAAGCTTGGCCCCAGGTCCCCTCTCCAAACCTCCCTTTCTACGGCACATGAGATCTGCCGTGGTCGCTCCTTCCTGGCCGAGAGCAGGTGGCAGCCGACTCATCCTGTGCTGAGGCTGGTGGCGATGGGCCAGTGTTACCCAGCGCACTGACTCGGGAGCTCACGTTGTAGCCCCGTGTCGGTGGGGAGAGTGGGGACAGGGGAAGCCATGGCCTCTGTTTACTTCGTGAAGATCCCAGCAGAGGAGTCAGCTCCTCGTACTGTCCCCGGGTACCTGACTAGCATCCGCAGGGGCGAGTACGCCGGGGCAAGCCCACGTCTGAGCACCTGACTTGTGGATATTGTGGCTTTTTTTTTCTTTTGAGAGAGAGAGAGAATCAAAGGCATAAGTTGAAAAATTAGTAGAAACTTGGAGTGTCTTTCTTAGTTCTTTATCTCAAGTTTTCTGTTTGGACAGGCAGGACTTATGCCACAAGGGTGCACGTTGTTCCTAAAGACTCTAAAGACTCTATGGGATGAGGAGACCAGGGACTTGCAAGATGTGTTTTAAACGCTGGAGAATGGGCCTCACAGTGGTGCATGATACGCTATGCAGTGTGCCTGTTTAGTACAGAGAAATAAGATTATAAGATTAAGCTGCTCGATTATAAGGATTCCTGTTGGTTTATGATCAACCTGCCTTTTAAATTTGCTGAGTAAAACCTGATATCTAAAGCAGTTGATTCTGGTCCCAAAGGTGCAGTGAGGTCCTAGGGGGCTGTGGCTCACGGTGTTTAAGGAGGCCCTGAGGGGGAGGCCCCCAAGTCTCGGGAATGTCCTGGGGACTCGGCCATGTGGCATGTCCACCAAGTGACCCAAGAGACACACAGCAGGGTCTGGACTGGCTCAGGAGGAACCTAGAATAGTAAATCCCAGGAGGAAGGCACAGTCATAAATAGGACAGGAGCAGAGGGCCTGGAACGTTCTGGGCCGCAGAGCGTGAGACAGGGAAGGGGTGTGGGTGCCGGGTCCTGCCCCCTTCGCCTGCAGTGGGTAGGCGAGCCGTGGACATTGCCCTCTGCTAACGCAAATTGGTGTGCACCCCCTGTGCACGAATCCCGTGTCGTCTGTGGCTCGGCCACAGTTACACACCCACAGTCGCAAGCTCACTCACACAGCAGAACACGGCACTTAGCGCTTCCGACTGCAGCGACATGTGGCGGTCGGTGGGGGCGTTTAGGGACTCGGCCGGTTATCGTCTGGCGCTGGGGTGCACAGGTCGAAGGCCGAGCCTGGAAGAGGACGGCCTCACCCACTGATGCTTCACTAAAAAGCCAAGTGCAATCGGCAACTGTGCCGTCGCTTGGCCAAGTCTGTCACTCTTTAGGGACGATGAGAGTCCAGAGCCCATGGAATTTTAGTCCAGTAATGACCGAACCCAGTCTGGGGAGACCTGGCCTGCCAGAATACCTCGGCCCAGGTTTCGGAGAAAGGTTAGGGTCAGGTTTCATCCCTGGAGAATCCATTTTATTTTTTGAACAGGCGCCTCTGGAAATGTGATTTGCCTTTTATAAAAATGTGTCCGATGCTATTTCTGTTGTTTTTCTCTGGCGTGTTGTCTTTAGGAGCCCCCGTGCTCAGTGGGCTGGGTTCTGCCAGCCGTGGAGCATTCCAAGATCAGACCCTCTGGGGCGGCTAGGAATGGCCGTCTGTAGATAACCTGTGAAATGTGTAATCTGGCAAAACTCAGCTAATAAATTAGGCCCACAACAATGTTTATATTCTAAAGCTAGTAATGTTTATTTTAGCAGTGATTGCTGACCACTAAAGAGATTGGAAGACCTAAAAAAAAAAAACAAACCCTAAAATTCAGTTTAGAATCAAAAGAATGAGCACAAATATGTTGACCAAATCCCTCAGCTTAATAAACACGGTTCCCACATCCGGTGGCTCCAGACGAGACGGGTGACCAGGCCGACACCAGCACCCGCTAACCTCCCGATCAGTGAACACAGGGAAGGGTGTGGGGTGAGGAGAACCCCCTCCACCCCTTAGGTTTCCCCAGCTGGTCCGTCGAGTGGATGGACGTGAGGCAGATTAGCAAGAAAAAAACAACCAAATTTAATGCGCACGTGTGTAGGGGAAGCCCACATACATGAGCCAGAGACCCCACATGCATGAGAGTTCTCAGGGGCAGAGGGCGGACGTGCGGGACGTATGGCTTCTGAGCCGAGGGTGAGGCGAGCGCCTGGGGCTTCAGAGGGGGCAGGGTCCTTGTAGGACGGTAAGAAGCGCGGACGTGGGGTGCTGAGAAGTGTGCCCTGTAGACAGGTCACTAAACGTCACTTCTGGCGACAACTCTCACAATGGGCAAGGCCCCCAATTTAGATTCTTTAAGGGGGAGGTGAAAGGTTCTCGTGAGGCCCCAGGTCTCCATTGCCTTCAGCTCAAAACAGTACACACGCCAACGTGGCACGTCCTGGGGAGGCCTGTTGTGAGCCCTTCAAGGGTGACATCCCAAGATGCAGCAGGGACACGGGAAAAATAGGTGAGCCTCCGCGTCGGCACCCGCAACTGTCCTTAGACGTTATTGCCTCCTTTCTGCCTGCTGTGACCCCGGGAAGGGGTCCAGGCAGGCCCGGGGGGCAGGACCAGCTCACCCTTTCACAGGTCTGGGGGTGGATTCACGTAGCGTCTTCACCTGATGAAGAAAGAGCACGTGACATGACCTCGGACAGGGAGGCGCCCCCACGCGGGGTCGGACCGAAGCAGGTAGAGCTCTGCTCGGAGGAGGGGACAAGTTGGCGGGGACATCAACTCTGGAGCACAATCCGGGCTCTAGGAGATGGGCTATAGGTTTTGTTTTATGGCGAATTTCAGAATCCCAGAATTGTGGGCTGAAACCTCTTAGGCTGGAAATTGTTTCATTCGTTTTTAGACAGAAGATTTAGGGGATCCAGAGGGGGCTTCCGATCTCCTGCTGTTTGAGCAAACCTTGGAAGGTGGGTGATCCGTCTTTGTCGGGCCACCACCCAGGGACCCCGCCACACCCCCTGAGCCTGGAGGGAGCAGAGGGAGAGACCTGACACTCCGTCGCGATGTGTCACATTTTGGGGGGAATGCTGGAAATACGCCTTTCATCTGACTCCTTTAAGAAGCTTAAGGCGCACGAGATTATTCTTTTTCTTTGGATGAAGGACTAGGCTCAGAGCAAGTAAATCACGTGAGCAGCCAGGCAGGGCTCAGGGACTCCAGCCGGGCTGTGACCTGAGCGATGGCTGCAAGCCAGCTGTCCCCAAGGTCCGGTCCCCTACAGAGCCCAGGCCCGTCCTCACTTCCTGTGTGCTGCTTCACAGACTCTCATTTCAAAAACATTTCAAAAACGGTTACGCATGATAAAGATGGCACACTCCAAAAAAGACGAAATAGCTTTGCAAAACAATGCCTAACTGAGTGAGGGCAACACAGAGCTGCGTGTGCCGTCTTCAGAGCTGTCGCTGGTGCAGTACAGACGGGGGGCTGGAGGGTGGACCCACGAGGCGGGCCCCCTGCTCCTGAAAAATAGTTTAAATCTACTTGTAAACAGAGTGAAAAGAGATGTGGAGCCGGGGAAGTGGCAGGAGTGCGTTGTGGAGACACGGGGGCTGGGCTGCGGCAAGGCCTTCGGAGGAGGTGACAGACGGAGGAGGTGACCAAGAGAGAGGCCACCCCTGCGCACCACCCCCCATGGCTGAGGGAGGCGCCTCTTCGTCCCCCACTTGGGATTTTCCCACTTCCGAGCATTCACCTACTTTCATTTGTCATTTTGTCCCTGTCCCCAGACCCTCCCCCACCACCTTCTGTCCCTGGGCCTGCTGGAGCTCCAAGGTGCAGGTGGCAGGAGGTGCCCACAGGGACGGTGGCTCTGCTGACCAAGGTGGCCCAGGCCCGGGGCGCCCATCGTCCCTGCACTGGCGCTTCCCTTGGGGACTTCCTCCCGCCGGACAAGTGGGTCTTAGTCCCAGAGCACAGCAGACCCTCTGCGGGTCACAGCTCACTGCAACTTCAGAGGCGGACGTGGTCAGCACGCCGACCTGCTCAGCTCCCTCCCTCCAGCCACGTCCCGTGGCGGGTTCAGTCAGGGCTCAGGCTTCGGCTCCCCTTCCACTGGGGGCGTCACTGCTCCCAACTCCCTTCTGAGAAAACGACGTGAACAACAATCGTGTTTTCTTAGCATAGGGACCGAAAAACGAAACAAAACGAATAATTGGAAGTGAGGAAAGTGTATCATCGGATGGGATTCGAGGCGTTTTCCTGAGCAGCTGTCGACATTTGAACATGGATTGGGAAGAAAATATCACAATTTCAGGACCTTTGAATACAGGATGAGTCATCGTTTTGATAAAGTATTTCCCATGAAGTCCTCCCTGTCCATCTGCCCCAGAGCCCACCCTCCGAGCCCACCCTCCAAACACACCTAGGTCGGCGGTTTCTTAGCCTTCAGCTTTTGAAAAACCAATGTTTTTACTCAAACTGAGATTAAATCGAAGAATCGTTCTCGGTTAAACCTAAGTTTCTTTCTCCCTGTCATTTTTTAGTTCCTTCTTCTACAATGTCTACCTTCCAATTTTTTTTTGTCAAAAACGATGGTTCTTTCATGTAGAAAAGGAGAGAAAGGCAGAGGCCTGACGGTGTCTCTGGGAAGGCCCAGCGCGGTGGGTCAGCGCGGGGCAGGGCGCCCGCCCCTGAGCAGAGTCCTTTCCAGGCGAGAAGGTGACAGTCTCCACGAAGCCTAATAACCGTTCCTGCCCTTGCGGAAAATCATATTTTGAGAGTCGGGGGGCTGGCAGACAGCTCATCCAAACACATCTTGTGCGTGGAGCGTGGCAGAGCACGCGGTCCACGCAGACTTTCTGTGGATGTTGTAAACATAACGCCCATTTCGAGCATTTTACCACGGGGACCACCTGTCACTGCCCGTCGCTCATGCACTCAGGGCCGTGAAATCTCTGCGTGGCTGCAGACGGGGCCGCGTGCGGGGCGTTTCAGGCGGACGAGACGCGTTTCTGGCTCCAAGGAGCTTCTCGGCAGGAACGCGGACGCGAGAGGGGCGATAAACGCATTTTACAGCGTTTTACAGCTTTCTTTGTCCCACAGCCGCACTCCCGTGCTAAGTTGTCCCTGCTGAGTCCAGGCTCCTTAGAGACAGTGGCATGCAGGCGTGGCTGGACACAGGAGTCGGGAGCTCAGAGGTGAGGTCCGAGCTGGACACATCCGTGAGGGTCCTCGCACGCAGGAGGAAGTCGTGGGAGGGACTGAGACCACCCAGGAAGAATGTAGAATGACAAGAGGACACAGCAGGGGTGTCCTCGATTTAAGTGGCCCAAAGATGCATTTGGGGAAGATACCGGTCTGTGTTCAGAGGCGACTCATCTGGAAAGACCGGACACATTGTAAACATCGTGCCCTTGGCACGACCAGGCACCGGTTTCAAAAGGTGGCGTCGCCAGGCTACTCTTGCTTCTGCCCGGGCCTCAGGCATCTGTGCATGCAGAGTCCGACGCTTGCCCCACCGTGGTGTCTGGCCCTGGACAACGCCCGCCATGGTCATTTATTTGTCAAACTAAATCTAACCTGGGACAATGGAAAGTTCTGCGGGACGCTGCGTGCAGTGTTAGAACCCCAGAGCCTCTGGCCCGAGGCGCTGGACAGAGGTTCGGGGAAACCCAAGCCATCAGGAATGTCTGGAGAAACTGGGGTGAGCGAAGGCAGGTCTGGTTGGGGGGACTGGGCCAGGGAGAGGGGCTTTCGGGCAGAAGGTACCGGCCGAACCCCTCCGAGCAGAAGCCGAGGGACGGGGCGGACGGTGAGCACCCCCTCCGGAGTCCCGCACACGCGGATGGCACTCGGGGGCGGGCGCTCTGTGGAGCCAGCGAGGCCCACGCTTTAGGGTCGTTCGTCCACGTGGCACCTTCCGGGGCCGCTACCTGATTTCGGAGTCAGAATTCTCTAATGCTTTTCTTAAAGAAGGCCCACGATCGGGCCAGCTGCAGGCCCCATCTTCCCGGAGCCGTCCCCAAGCCACACTGCTGTCCATGTGTTTGCACGCCCGTGTCTCCCGGAGGACAGAGCTCTTCAGCTCACCTTGTGCGCCTCCTCGCACAGCCACGGTCAAAGAGTTCGGCCAGTAGGCATCCGGTCCAGGTGGCCCCAGAGCCAGGTCCCAGTCGTTGGACAATGATGGTGGATTGTCGTGTGACCTCGGGCTGGGGCCAGCTCCCACGCAGCAGCAGAAGGGAGGCGCTGCGCGTTGCCGAGCGAGGGCCGGAAGCCCCGCGGGAAGGAGACGGAGCTGACAGCCGTCTGGAGGCGGGTGCGAGGAGCGGCTACGGGCAGGAGACGGACAGATGGCTGTCGTGGCAATCGGGCGCGGGGCGGGGGGCTCGCCTGGGCCGTGGCAGTGACCATCGGGTGGCATCCGACTCAGGAGCACAGACCTTTCGCTCAACATAATTATCGGCGACCACGAGACCCCTTCATCCCTCCCTGCTGCTCACGCCGCCACCGCCACCGCCAGGGACTCACCTACGGTGCCACCTCATTCACCACCCTAGTGGCCAGCGCCACTGTAAGCGACTGAAGGGCTGGGTGCCGAGACCAGGACGAACTGCCTCCCAGACCACCCGCCCCCACCCTCCTTTTCCCTTCCCCTCCCCATCCCCTTCCCCCACCCCCACCTCACATGCCCTCCCCCCTCCCCCGCCTGCCTCCCCACCCTCCATACCCTCCCCCCCACCCTCCCCACCCTCCCCGCCCCTCCCCCACCTCCCCCCACCTCCAGCTTTCATTGTCATCTTTCATGGAGAAAACACAAAAATCTCAAAGCGGTAACCTCAGCCACATTTGTCCCCACGGCTCTTTAGCAAGGTACGTATGTGAAGAAAGTTAACTAGAAACGGTGTCAGCGTGGCTTCCAAACGAGTTTACACTTGTGGCCGCCCACGCCTCTGAGTCGGGACCGTGACTGCGCCCTAATAATTTAGCAATTCTTCTACCTGCCCTGGTGCTCCTTAGCCGAGTCGAAGCTGTCCAGAGGGGGCGCTTCCGGAAGGTTCGACAGCTCTGGTGTGCTGAGTGTTCCGCCACGGGTCCCACGTCCGAATTCTCTGCAGAAAGAGACACCAGGTTAAAGGGACTCAGAGAACAGCTGAGTGAACACTTGTGATACAGAGCAGCTTATGTCAGCGGTCCCCAACCTTCAGGCACCAGGGACCGGGGCTCCTGTGAGCATCTGCCGCCCAATGACCTGAGGTGGAGCTGAGGCGGTGATGCTGGCGCTGGGAGCGGCTGCAGACACAGGTGACGCTTCGCTTGCTCGCCTGTCACTATGCAGCCCGGTTCCTAACAGGCCACAGACCGGCTCCAGTATGTGGCCTGGGGGTTGGGGACCCCTGGCTTATATGGGCTAAGCAGACCAGCTGACTGCTCAACCTAATGCCTTTCTGGCATGCCTCCGATCTGGCGTGGTAGCTCTATGTCGACCAGGAGCGGGAGACTCCGATCCCAGCTCTGTCCCAGAGTAATGCACCACTCATCACCTCGCTGTCACCATATGAGTGACTCCCCTGTGACCTGCTCTCAAGCCGGGGGCTGCTTCACGAATGGGTCACCATGAGAATGCCATCTGCAGCTGGGAGCCATCACGGCTAACCACGCTTGGTCTCTGGTGCTGGGGGTGCCAAGCAGGACACGCCTGTTCATTGTACCTCGGCCACTAATTGACAGTTTGACCAGGGACAAGTCACTTTGCTCCTCTGAATTCCATGAAGCTAGACACCATGGTCCCTAGACCGTCGATCCCAACCTTAGACAGGCGGGCAGGACTGTAGTTCCCTGGGGCTGCCGGCCACCTACGTCACTCGCCACGACCGCCAGATTCCCGAAAATGCTCTGAGGCGCCACTGACCACACTGTGTGGGGTTCCCTTGGGGGCTTGGGCTGCCGTGTGGGGCGAAGGGACCTCACTGCTCCACTAGCCCGAGGGCGGTGCTGCTGGCTCCTGCAGAGTCCCCAGCTCCCCGACCGCCGGCCCGCCGACGTGTCCGCTCTCCACGGTGGCGTTTCCAGCTCTCGGTGTGCCATTTCCCAGTTTCCTCACACCCTTGCAGGCGGACAGTCCCTGGCTCCTGTGACACGACGTGGTCCATTATGAGGGGGCGATCCCGGCGTATGCATCTCTCAGCTCCTGACAAATACCAGAAAAGACAATCCGAGCTTTCTTTTCTTCTGCTCTAGTTCGGGGCTGCAGCGTGAACTAGCGCCCTCGGCTTCTAACAGTTCTCAGCCGAGTTTCACGGAACGACTCATCCTGGATTCCGAGCACACCTGCTTCGCAGCGCGGCGCCAGGGAGCCGACTCTCCCGCACGGAGCCGCAGAGGCCCGCTCCCGAGGACGCGACTCGGGGCCTTCGCTGTCTGTCTTTAATCCGTGGTCACAAGAACGAACCAGGAACCTCCAGACAGACTCCCAGGGGGCTGTGGCCTCGCCATGCAGATGGCCTGGCGAGCGTCCCAGGGAGTGGCCACACAGCGCGCGGTTGTGTACGGTCCACGCACGAAGGGTTTCAGTGCCCCCAGCCCTCCGTTACGATCCATTTCGTAAAGATGACAATATGTTATCCGTCCCAAGCCTGAAAGGAAAATTATCCTCCATTTCTGAAGACGGTTAAAGATGAAGTGGATAATCTCGCAAAGAAGACTGTGGGGGAAACTGCTGACGTTTGGTGTGACGCTCTGCACATAAATGCTCCGTGCACGTTTACTGAATAGATAAACTAATTAGCAGATGGATGAAACACTGCCTTGGAAATGAAGATGCAGCGGATCCAGTGTAACACAATCCCAAAACAGAACACGCTTTTTTCGGGCCTCACCGAGGGAAGTCCCTCTACAGCGAACGAGCATAACTGTCATTTGCCTTTTGGGTGAGGACGGAAAATGAGATGAAGTATGCTGTCACCAGGAAGCGGGCCCCGAAAATCGCCCTTCAAAAACGCATTATAACAGGTTAAAAAACGGACCGCTGCCTGGAGCCTCCACTCCTGAATGAAGTGTTGGAAACACACCCAGAGAGCTGTTTGTTTTGTAAGATTTTCAACCACCCACCAAAACCAAACAAACAGAAAAGGCCGGCAGCTGGCGGGAGGACGAGGTGTAAATTAGTGGGCGCGGCGCCCCCCTCTTTCTCTGTCTGGTTTCCCTTTCGCTCCAGGTTTTCTCACAGTTTCTCAGTCACCGGGAAGCTCGGTTTCAGCTGCAGACCCGAGACGGGCTTCGCAGGCTGCCGTGGGAATGAATGCCAACCTCGGGTTTGGCGTTGCATTTTTTATTTCTTTTTTTGGGGGGGGTGGCTAAAATTTCGATCTGAGTGACTCCTGTTTCTATGGAATCTGCCCTCCTTAATCTTTATTGTTAATGATCATGTCCTCACGACCGTGCTACTAGTTTAAATTTAACTTTGATGAGTAATGTCATCAAAATATGACATTTTTATTGGAAGATTTTCAAATTTTCCTATTCACGATGAGGCAGTTTGACATTTGGTGGTGGATTCCAGATGCTTCTCTCTCCAACCACACCCCTTCCTTTAGCCACCATTTAGAAGGATGATTGCTAGTTTGAAACTTTGGACAATGGTTGTGGGATCTGCAAACACATGGGTGTTTGAATTCTGTCTTCCTGTGAGGTCCAGAAGTGACCCAAATGGCCACACGGTGACACATACAGGACAGTATGACTTAACTCTGAGACCCACGGGGTCTGGGAGGTAGAAACATATTAGACCTTCAAAAAAAAACAAAACCCTACTGAGTTTGTGTCTGGCTTCCCCATAATCTCTGAGACATTTTCCCTTTGATTTTTCTCCCACAAAGACCTTATTTCAGAAAATCTACCTTATTCTCCTCTCATTGAAGCAAATAAGCAGACTACAATGAGGAACTTTACTGTGAATTTTTGCAATATTTTGAGAAATGTAACATTAACAGAATCTTAAACTTTAAGAGCTACCTGTTTTTCCAACTAAGCAGAGACACATTTTTAATTACATACATTCAAGTATGTACTGAAAAGTAGCGATGTATCCAACACCCCACAGGACTTCAGCAACTATTTCTTCAATCGGAAGGAAACAAAAGTACAATTATTAACTCAGTAAGGCTTTAACGTCAAACTTTGCCCAGTAAGAGACTGTGACGTGAATTTACTGACACCCTCGTTTACCTTTGTCTGCTGAATTCTCGGAATAATCAGATTATATACTATTGAATAGAGCAGAAACAAAACACGAAGATCGTAATGAACGAGGACCCCCTTCTGCTCTCTGTTCAGAAACGAGGGGCACTTGGCGTGTAAACATCCTGTTTGTCTTCCATTACTACAAGATCAAACCTCAGGAATATATTCTAAATATACCTATTTTCATTTCGAAACTGATGACAATGCTTTAGTCATTTGCTAAATTTTCAGATGCTAATACACCTAAACTTCTGATCATAAAAAAATTATTATTATTACAAATAATTGTGAAATATTGCATAACTTAAACATCTTGAGGCAATGGTAATGCTAAAAAGAGACAGGAAACGCGTCCATTGCTCCCCATTTGAGGTGGCCGTCCCCCAAGCCCTCATTCTGGGCATGGTAATTTAAAGGAGGAGGGTATACCCTGTCTTTGTTTTAGGGACTGTAGTGGTCCTGGGTCATGAAGGGAAGGTCTTCATTATGAAAAAAATGTAAGCTCTGATAAATGCAGGATAAACGATAGACTCAGAAAATAACCACTTTGTAACCCCCAAGGAAATGATGTATTTGACAGGGATCACCCATGGGTTCTAAAAAATTAGATGAAAGCTGCTGGAGAACAAGATACTCTGCAGGTAACCCACCAAAATAATCACCCCTCCCCAAATTACTCATTAATCTCAAATGATAAAACCATAGCTATACGATAGAGGTTCCAATGATCGGCACTTAACCAATGGTCACCACTTAGCAGGGTGACCGTGAAGCACAGAGCGTCACCTAGCAGGCGTCCGCCTGAACGATTCACCTGAACTCACTCACGCCTTTAGACCAAGGGTTGCCTTGTGCCTATTTTCTGTTTGTACCTGTGTCCCGTTTCCTGCCTGTTATCCAGGTATAGTTATTAATGAGGCTCCATTTCACTCTCAAAAGCATCTCAGTTTGGATGTTAAATTATATGGTTATCCTCGTGAAGCGTAACTTCTAGTATTCAGGTCATACAGGGGAGAGAATAAGTTGAATGACTAACCCCGTGAGGGAACGAAACAACCAGGAAAATCTAGAATGTGGATTGTGCAAAGCGCTGGCCTGTTACTTCACAGTGTCGTTAAATGAGGGGGAGACGGGATCGGGGTGTGATCCCTTCGTTGATTCAGTGGGACTCGAGGCATCTAACAACCGAGATGCGATTATGTGTCATCCTTAGTTAGATCTTGGTTTGGAAGAAAAATAAAAGCTTTAATAGAAGACGGGGAGTAACTGGAGAGGCTTCATTGCAGGTAATCTCAGAGAATCATTGTTATTCTGATTTTGTGAGATATATGGGAATGGGAGAAAGCGTAATTGACCAGCACGCCGGAGGTTCCCTAGCTGGCTGTCACCCGCAGCCACGTGGATCCTCATGTACTGCCAGATGCTGCACACTTGGGCGGGACTGCTGGGTGTATCCTGGCCCGGCTGGTTTTGGAGAAAAGCTGCTTTGGCCCAGATGGGTAAGCAGATGGCCGACAAGACATGAGGCAGTCTCCTCTCCAAATTCCAGAAGAATTGAGCAGAGGTGTATAAGTGCCATCTAGTTGCAGACTCTCCCTGGTCAGGGCTTCCATTCTGACTGTGTTGCATTCATCAACTTTTTATGAGCCAAAGCTTCATTCACATGAGCACTGCGAGCACGAAAGCTAAGAAAAACAACAAGCAACAAAAACCCCAAGCACGCTGCCGGCCTACCCCGAAGGCAGGCGGGCGGGTGGGAGTGCGCTGAGGGGCCCGCCCGATGACGCCATCCGTGTCCCCAGGTCGCCGGCAGCCGTGACATTTCCAGGGCGGGGGAGCGGTGCACGCACGTCACCGTTGCGGGTCACTGAACTCAGCCCCGAGCGCTGGCCTGTGCTCGCTCTGGAAGCCTGGCCCCCGCAGCGCTTCTCAAAGGCCCGTGGGGAGCCAGCCCGGCCCATCCTGGGTCATCGGCAGTAACGTCGCCGCTGGAAACAAAGCCGGTTCACACAGCTCGACGGCACACGGGGTGTGCAGGGGACAGGGCCAGAGCAAGAGGATTTCCGGAAGGAGGAGCACGGGAGGAGGAGAGGAGAGGAAGCAGAAAGGCAGAGGCGTGGGCAGGGCACCATCCAGGGGTGGCGCCCTGTTTTAGAGCTTCAGAACCGCCTCCAGAAAAGTCACTTCGGGTGCCGGCAGATGACAGGAACAATCGCTGGCAGAGTGGGGTACGGAGATGCAGGGAAATTAACTCCCTTTTTGACACCGAACTGACAGTTCTGTTTTGACAGAGCTCTAAAATAAGCCCGTGGCACATAAGGGAGTCTTTTATAACAGTATCTATACAATTTCCATTTCTTTCTATCATAGGGTTGAGTGCAGCACACAACAATAGGCACGTTCATGTTTATTCATTAGTAGCAGTGCGGATCCTTTCTATCAGGACCATGAGTTCCTGATTCCAGAAAGTTCCGCGTGCTCCCAGTCTTTATAAAGTTTGTTGATAAGATCGTCACTTCACTTTAGCTCTGCCCGGTGAGGTACGACCACGTCCGGGAGAGGGCGAGTCTCGGCGAACCTAACCGTTTCGGCATGATGTCCCCTTCTAATTAAACAAGGAAATAGTTCATGGGAGTGTGCGCGATTTTGTACGAGAAGCGAGCGTGCGTGAGTGTGAGCGTGCAGGTGCCCGTGTCGGGGTGCACGCGTGTGTGTAGCGGAATCGCACTGTGCAGTGTGATGTGTTTGAATCCTGTCTCTCTGCCTCTTATCAGCTTTGAGGTGTTGGGCAGGGTGTAATAGTGGGGAGACTCTGTTTTCGGATCTGTAAAACGAAAACTCATACCTCTTTTGCGGGATTTGGGGGAAGATAAAATGAGATAATGTGAGTAAAATGCCAGTCTCCATACCCGGCTCATCATAAATGCTGAAGAAATGCAATTTACCATAATTTTGTACATACTCATTTTTCCTGAGATGCATTTTGATGTAGAAAACTTTAGAGCATGGTCTTCATTGCCTTTTAATATTGCAGAGCTGCGGCCTGGGCATCTACACGCCCACGTCAGCGCTGTCTGCGAGCCGCTGGAGCATGGGACAGGCAGGCGAGGCTGCCGGCCGTTCCCCTTAAAATCAGGCGTGTGCATCCCTGGAGGGCGGTGGGCAGTGGGCAGGGCGCCCGAGGACAGTTGAGCAGAAGGCCAGGTGCTGGCTCTGGGGGTTTGTGATTGTGTCAGCGGCCGAGTCTCAGTATCCTCACTGGTAAAGCTTATCAGGTGGAATCGGGGGTCCACTTGGCAAACCGGGGACGGTGCCCAGAGCTGGATAGACTGGGGAGTGCACACTGGTCTTCTCCTGCCCCCCACCCCACCCCTGGGGTTCAGCTGAGAAGGCGTCTCAGGGGACCACTGCCTGGCCAAACAACTTCTAAAATACTTTGCGTTTTCATTTCTGGTGATAGGCTTTAAAATTTTGTATTTTCTTCATAGTAAATTTTTACTTGTTTAGTAAAAGCTCATGACTTACAATTCAAATGGGATGAGAATGGGTACGGCTAATTATTATGACAGTTCTGCTCGTCAATTTGGTCGCATTCAGCTCTTCTTGGCCTGAATCTCGATGTCTCACGTGATTAACTGCTTCGTAGGGAGCCCGTGCTTAATGTCTGGCCCAAGACTGTACTGTCTCCGGCGGAAGGTGGCTCGAGGGCGCTGTTTTTGTCCTTCCGTACACACGCACATGCTGTTTCGTTTTGTACATTTCAGGGCTGAGCACGTACATTTGCATAGTGGAATGAAGTTCCGTTTATCAAGGGGTCTGACGGGAATTGAGGCGGCCATCCTTCATCCTCTAGGCCTGCTGGGTCTTTACCAAATGGAAAAGTTTGGAGACATTTTCATTCACTGGGAGTGACATCGATTAGAAAGTCAAAGAAATTCTTAAGGCCTTTGAGCACGTGCTTGTCCGTAACACGTACCGGCTGAACCAGTGCGCGATGCCACGCGAATCCCCCTTGTCCGTTGGCTTGAACGTCTTCTGCAAACAAAGAGACGATAAACGGACGGCTTTCTCCATGACCCCCGCCCCCAGCTCAGCTCTAGTTCTTAGTCGCTAATGGCTGAAGAAAGACAACATTAATTTTTTGAACTATCGACCATGTGTGCTCAGCCCTAAAACAAAACATTCCTGTCAGTGCCTTATTTTTTGATAGATTCTATTTTTTAGAGCAGTTTTAGATTTACGGAAAAATCGAGCAGGAAGCACAGAGCGACACCACACACCCCTCCGCCAGGCCCTCCCGTTTCCCCCTATTGACGTCTCGCACTCGTGCGGCGCATTCGCACACTCGACGAACCAAAACTGACATTTTTTTACTGACCGAAGTCTGCGGTTCCCAGTGGGGTTGACTCGCGGTGTTGGAGAGATGGTGACGATGGTGGCCCCTCCCCTGCAGGCAACTGCTTCTTCATTTATTATTTCATTTATTCATGCTTTCCGTGATTCTGGAGCATTTTCTAGGTGCTTCTCCAACTGAGTCCCAGAGACGCAAAGGTGAGTTAGGGACAGTCCAGGCTCTCATTGTGGCTGGAATGCCTCTGCTAGTCACATTCAATCTTCAGCACTTGATGCTGGGAAACATTATCATTCCATCTTATTTCTTGTAAACATTCATTATTCATTAACATTCAAAACTGTTCGGGTCTTTTATCCTCAGAAATTCTCCCATTTTGAGAATCGATCACGTTCAGTTCTTCTTAGCCTGAATCTCGGTGTCATGTGTGATTAATTGCATCCATAGAGAGCCTGTTCTTAACGTCTGGCCCAAGGCAGCCTGTATGGTCTATGGCAGAAAACAGCTCATAACTTAACCGTCATGGTGTTTCCTTAGAACTTCTGTCTGAGGAATTTATTAAATCTTATCTTGCGTCTTTAGGATGCAGCTTACGTTTTATTTATGTTTGTTTATTATGCCACCAACTTTGAGACTTTATTCATTAAACTGAATTTTAATATATCTTTTGAGAATAAGGTGCAGCCGAAGGAATCGTAGGTTTAACTAATCAGAGTTATATTTTCTAGAATGAAGCAAGGGAATGTTCCTATACACTAATTAAAGCTACACAATAGTTACTAATATAGTGAATTGTTGTCGTTGTATGTGAAGATTTAAAATTAGTAACCCGGTCTGAACTAAGAAAATCATGTTAGTAAATGTAAAAAGGTATTTGAAATGGAAGACGACTCTAAACGTCTGGTTTTACATTCAGGCTCTCGCGACTCCCGGGCTCACCGTGCACAGTCGACGTCGTCTTCGTGCGGACACCATCTTCCATCTCTTTTTTCTGATCAGGAGAAATCTGATATTGGTTCCGCAGGGTCCATTAAAATAGAGGAACAAACACTGCAATCCCATCTGGTGAGACTCTTCGGCCTCAGCAATGTAGACGAGTCCGTTGTTTTCCAAAAGCCACTGGAACAGACGCTTCCAGGTGTCCATCCACGGTCACGAAGGCGCCTTCCTTGTGTAAAGAAAACAGTGCCCCTTTATTCCTCACACATACATGTAAATTCCCCTGACATTCCCCATTCAGCGTCTGCCGTGGGATGAGTGAGCGCGTTGGAAAGCCACATCGCTCCGCCCAGAACCTGGAGTTCGGGTGTCAGCTCCTCAGCCAGTGGGACGCGCAGCCACCCCTGCCTTGGGCCGGACCTCACCCTGCCCAGGTCACGCCGCCTCTGGACTCCGGGGCTCTGCCAGTGTAGACCGCGGGGTTTAGAATCGATCATGACTTAGAGGTAATCAGGGGCAGAATTATCGCTCCTCCGAGCTGTGCACTGTTTTGGGGTCTGAGATTATACCTTACGCAACTGCTCTTAACCTCACGCAGCAGATTCTCCGTCAGCTGGTTACTGGCTGCAACATTATTCTGGAATGCGTCTTTCAGGTCTACGTTTTAGGAAATTAGAAATCATTGTGAATGGTGAAGAGTGCCATTGTCACGGGGGGTACGGTGGCCGCCGACTGAGGAGAGCTACGAAAACAGTTTTGCAGCGAGTTATGAAAACGCGCGTATAAAAATTTTGATCGGAAGCCATTATTTTAAAGGCGTTTATTCTGAGCTCTGTCGGTGGTTTCCACATCTGTTTGCCCGTCAGAATCACCTTGTTGAAATGTCAGCTACGGGTTGAGGAGCGCGTGATTATACGATCATTGATCTGTGTTCCGAGCGTCCCCAGGGTGATGCAGATATGAGCCGAAGTCTCACTTCATCCTCGAGTCTCTGTTTCTTCCTTTAATAAATAAAACTATTTTTGGAAGATGTTCAAAATACTTTGATTTAGAACGAAACCTCTTTTGCGAGGTGTAGAAACTTGATGAAGGGCTATTATTTCTTTTCATAAGGCAATGAATTTAGAGGCTGCTAAATTTTGATAATGCCAAGTGGATGCAGATTTGGCTTAATACATACAGGTATAACAACAATAACAATAAGTATTTTTATCACTAAGACTTTTAAAAATTAAGTCTAGTTGTCTTTGTGAGGATATATAGAATACTAATCAAGAACTCTCTCGAATTAGAATCTAAACTTTATTTCATTGATTTGGTATCAGTATTGATTTAGAGAGAAAGCAGATCTTAGAGTCTCTGCTTTGTCAGAACTTATGTCCCAAGTCAGGAAAGCAGATGGGGGAGGGGGGTGGTTACTATTTACAGCGTAGCTGGAGTGCGTTAAGCACTGCTAGGTATTTACTGTAAATAACCTCCTTCTGATTCTCACAGCAGCACTAGGAGGTAAATACCACATACCCGTTTTAGCCCATTTTACAGATTAGGAAACTGGGGTTCTGACATTTGCTCAGGTCGTCCAATGCCATGCAACCTGTGAAAGGTAAAGCAGAGAGAAAAGAACCCTTCGTCTCTGATGGTTGCAAGAGGGCTTTAAGTCTTGGTTTGGGGTGGATGACCATCTACCCTCCCTCTTTTGCCTCGGACATGCCGTAGTAGAAAAAGACGGTGAGACTTTTGGAGGCCGAGGGCAACGTGCGTTCCAGGTCATCCGCTCAGCTACCAGCGGGCGGAACTCTCCCTGGTACTGAAAAGCCCCAGCCCCTGCCTCACCATATTTCTTGGATCTCGATCTTGTCTTAATGGAACCAGCCCGACTAAAGCAATTACATCCCAACGGTCACCTTTACTTGTCTTCATCCCATCTTGTCTGTACAAGTTTCCCACCTAAATCCTGTTTACAGTCATGGCCACTCAAACGCAAGTGCCTCCCCTCCATGCCTCTGGCTCTCCCACTAGGCATCATTCCCCCCGTATCTGACTGGCGAACTTGGTCTTCATGGAAAAGAACTAAGTAAAAGCAAAATTACTGGAGACATTTGAGCTCCATTCGAAAGCTGCCGTTGGAACGATGATTTGCAGATTTAAATAAGTGATTTAGCATTGCTCGCTATTTTTCACATTTAACTCCTATTAAAAATAGAAACGATATGAATTATTTTGTCTATTATTCCATATTCTGCCATATTGAAAGTTCAAATGATTTGCAATCCTTTAATCGTCCTAACTTCTTTCTCTTCATAGAAAAGGCTAAAAATTAAAAAGTGAAGAATGGATTTAACTGTCAAGTAGAAAGGTAATTGTCAAGTAGAGTCCCAAGCAAACAGGAGGGAAGTTAGTACAGAAAGGTAGAAAGGAAAGTGGACCTGTGAGGTGGGCTGGCTGATCAACAGCCAGGTGATCCAGTGAAATTTCTATCGAACATCGAGGCGGAGCATTAACATCCAATGAATTGGAGACACACATTCCCACATCCACAGCCTCTTTGGCTCTCTCCTCTGATGCCTGCCCGTTCCTTTCATGCCATCAAATGTGGGTTGCTCTTGGCATTCGAGTTGACTGGCAGTTGGAACTTGACCACTCAACCTCTTTTGTTCCAATCTCTTCTAAAATGATGGGGTCGAATTAGATGAACTCTCACACTTCACCGTGTTTCGAGAGTCATAAACTGTACTATCAGCAGCCAGCGTGGGGCTATGTCACCTTAGTTCCCACTGTGAGATTTCTCTAAACTGATGATCTTTCCAGGCCCCGAAGCTTTCCTTCTGTGCCTCTGGGGAGAATCTCCCATCATGAAAAGCATCTCCATCTCCTGTCTGGCCAGTACCTGATGCCGCTGTAGAAACCTGGCTTCAAACAGAATCATGAAACTACTAAGAGACTCGGGGTGAAGACGTGGCCTCTCGTTTAGTGTGCACCTATATGTTTCTTAATTTTAGTCATTCATTCTGCAGAAGTGGTATAAACGAGAAAAACCGTGCCGCTATGCTATGGTGGAGGATAAAACTCTGAAAGATCTGCTCCCAGCCTTTAGAGACAGTGCACTCTAGTATGACTGCTGAAACACATTGAAAAAATCATGACTAAGATTCTGGCTGTGATAGTCATTTGCGTTGTGTTCTGTCACAGACGCCTGGGTGTGTACGACTGGACAGATGTGACAAGACACGCTCCTTTATGACTTTACTGTCTCTGGTAAAGGGTTTCAGGCATGGCATCTACTCAACAAGCACCTGCTAACTAAATAAAACATTGTAAACACTATTTCAGCTTGCCGAGTCGCCGTAAAATTGGTCACTGCCTTGGGGGCAAGATAATTTTATAGAGTTGTAAGTCATGTGCTCACTCATTTATAGGGAAGCCAGCATGTGTGGGGCGTCAGAGAGTTCTTACAAAGCATGAAAGAGCCGCAGTGGCGTGGAAACGGCGTACAAAAAAAAACCTATATTTACATAGATCATTTTGCTCTTTTCTTTGTATTTGGTATCATTTTAAAAGTTGTACGTAATTCACACACAAAAATCGAGCTCGGCTTCTGACAGCTGACCGTGTGACTCCTGCTCCCCATGGTGTGTGTCAGTTAAGCGGCGATGCCCAGCAGCAGCCGGTCTGTTGGACCAGCGAGTGCGTCACGGGGCACATGCTGTGACGCTGCTCTCCGTGTTGCTCTGACGGGCATCTCGGTTTCGGAATCAGTTGACGGCGGATGCGACGTAGTGTGGGCCCAGGGGAAATCTGACGGATCGAGTTAGCAGAGTTCCATGTTCCACAGGAAATGGCAGGGGAGGGGCGGATAATTGAGTCCAGTGTTCATCTCTGAAGGTCAAATGAGAAGTAGTGAAACCGTATTGATCTCTCACTCTGCGTGTGGCACTCATGCAGAGCAGCCGCTGGGCTCGACCTCTTTTCCGGGCGGTTCGTAGTGCACGTCGTCAGCTTCCCCTGCTCTTGGCCCCGCTGCAGACTCTCTGACTGGGGTATGGGGTAGTTTCCAGTGCGGGTGGTCACATAAATGTCTGGAACGTGGAGTAAGGCGGGAGATCTGGGGCGAAGTCTGTGAGGCAGCCTTAAATTAGTAATATAATTTCTCTGAAGCAGTAAATCAAATCCACGAGGAGGATGACAGTATAATCCCAGAGGACAATTAACTTGTCAGTGATTCGCATGGCTTAGTCCTTTTACTGAGCTATATGCTAACTTTGTGATTAGATGTTGAATTCTTAAAAAACTTTCGATTTGAGAAATTCAAGGTGAACAAGCTTCTGCTAGAACTTTCGGATCACACTCAGCTTAGGCAGCAAATCTCCCTCCATTGCTGTGTTCTTGGGGATTTCTCCCCTCTGTGGCCTTTTTGCCCTTAATATTTGGGGAAATATTGGGGGAATTGTATCATTTTTCAATGGCCGATGTAACAAATAACCGAAAACGTAGAGGGCTAAGACAACATAAATTTATCATCTCACTGTCACGAGCCCATCACAGTCCCACAGGGCAAGGATCAAGGTGTCAGCGGGCTCTGTTCCTTCTGGAGGCTCCAAGGGAGAGTGTGTCTCCTTGGCTCATCCGATTTCCGAAGACCGCCTACACTCCTCGGCTTGTGGCCTCTTCCTCTATACTCAAAACCAGCAATGTCCGGTCGCGTCCGCCACGTGGCATCACCTGACCTTCCTTCTGTAGAGAAATCTCCTCTGCCGCCCCCTACGTCTCCGCCTCCGCTTTTAAGGGCCCCTGGGATTCTGCTGGGGCCGCACGGTCGATCCAGGACAACCTCCCTGTCTCAAGCTCCGCAACTCAATTGTAACCTCAAAGTCCCTTTCGCCACGTCAGGTCACTCTCACAGGTTCCAGAAATGAGGACACGGACATCTTTTTGGAAGGGGAGCATTATTCTGCTGACCACAGGCTCCCCGCAGACTGCGGTGGCCACCGTGTGTGTCCTTTCTTCTCCCCAACATGTAACCCCCTGAGAGGACACTCTCATTATTGCTTTGGCATCTCTGCACCCGCTTTCGTCCATTTACGCAGACACCCCTGAGGTTCTTCAGGCTAAATGCCCCAGATACGGCATAACACAGCAGAAACCGGGATCAGACCAGCCAGGGGTCAGACACCAAACGGATGCAGAAAGGGAAACGATCGTGAAGCAGACGCTGCGTAGAGACACAGTCAAGGTCAGAGATGAGGTTAACTGCAGCAGAGAGCTGAGGTCAGAGACGCCAACAGCCAGCACCAGCATGGGCGGCAGGAGCCCAGCGCCCGGCCGGGCACGTCAGCTCAGTCGTGATATATCGCGGAGGGTTGGTGACGACAAACTGCACGGGGACGGCCCCGTGGACTCTCCCAGGCTGCGTTTTCCTCCAGCGCGGGCTTCGGTCAGCCCCGCGGGCGGGCCAGCCCTCGGTGGACCCAGGTTCCGACAGAGCGTCGGTCGGCCGCCTGTGAGACTCTACCACACTGTACCCTTTCCGTGTGTTCCCGCCACGAGTAATCTTTTCTATGGAACACAAGCTCTAACGTGTCATCTGGAAAACACAGCACTTACAAATTAATCACACGAGGGGTTTATTAAGTGTTCTCTTATGATGCAGAATTGTTATACACTCCTTTCTGTCACCTTCTGCATCTCTATTAATTACTGTACATACTGGGATTCATTAAGCATGAACATTTGCAATTACATTTTGAAAGGAAATGACTGGCCTCTATGAATATTAAAGACTGTTCTACTGTCTTGAATTTTCACACTAAGTATTTAGGCAAAAAAATTGGTAGACATTGTTATTTTTATTGTTTGTTAAATTTCTGTGTCCGTAGAACTCATGTGACTCTACAATTAAATTCCATCTTGTACTGCTTAAAGATACAGATGTGAGTAATCTGAGGAAGGACACGCAACACGTAGAGAGGGAGAGGGTGTAAAAGGCAATAAGACTTTCAAGTGCAAGGCAAGAGCGGGTGTCTTTCCGGAGAAGGGGGCTTATTGCAACCAGCATGAAATCTCGGACACGAGGAAAATTTTGAATTCCTGCCGGTCTCCAGATGTTCTCCGTATAAAGCTGCTTCGATGTGTTTTTGTCATCTCTGTTTTGGCAGTGGTTGGCTGTCCTTTCCCACGCAGGTTGAGATTGTTTGGTTTTTTTGTGTGTAATTTTGGGTCGTATCTGCACATTGCTTCCCGTGTCTCAGGCCGAGCAGCCTCGAGAGAGAGAAAGACGGTGGGAATCCGCCCCGGTCTCCGGGGATTCCAGCTCCACTGATTGGAGGGAAAAGCTTGGACCCCCAGAGCTTTATTATTACTCCTGTGGACTCTTGGTGCTTTGTAACTGACACCACCACCCTCAGCACCAGAAACCCAAATGGTCAATCAAAAGACCTAAACATGCTCAGCCTCATTAGTAACTAGACAAATGTGAATTTGGAGTAAATGAGATACAATTTATATCTACGAGTTTGACAAAAATTTTTAAAGTGTTGGCAAGGACACGGACCGATGGGAACCCTTACGCGTCGTTGGGGACAGTGAGGGGGCCAGCAGCTCTGGAGGACCACTGGCCCACCAAGGAGAGTGGGATGTTCGCGTCGCTGGGGCAGCAGCTGCATCCTAGGTGTGCTCACCTGTGCTCACCTGTGCTCACCTGTGCTCACCTCGGGGAGCCCATCGACGGGGGGATGGAGGACTGAAAATTGTTCTCTCACAAAATGGAACATTATACAGGAGTGAAAAGGCTCAATCTTCTACATGTTACGACATGGATGAATCTTAGAAGAAAAAAGCCGAGTGGCAGCGAACACACCACGAAAGAGGACCTGCCACGTGGTGACCTTTGTGCGTAAGCCCCAAACCAAGCAAAGCTCAACAGTGTGCCATTCTACATGTATGTGCGTGTCATGTATATGATAGAACTGTTTTTTTAAAAGGTGGTAATGAATAACACAAATTCGGGGGACAGAAGGCCCCCAGGGGCGGGGGCGGGAGGCGGGGGCTGGCAGAGCAGACCGGCAGATGCAATGACATCAGATTTTCTTGTCTCATTTTGGTCTTGATTATTTCACGGTGATCCATTTACCATCGTGCTTTATAACTTATCTCTGTGTATATACACGTATTCTTTTGGATGCATTAAATATTTAATTGTAAAAATTAAAGTGTAAATGCCCCTGGGGGCACTAACTCATTCGATCTTCCCTGTCCGTGTGGCTTCTGAGTAGCTTCGCACGCTGTGCACTTTTCCTAGAGTGGGGTTTCGATGACAGGAAAGCAGCCACGTATATTTAGTGCGGAGTTCGCTGGACTTGCCATCTGGCTTGGGATAACTCAGGATCGGTCCGTCCTTCTTACAGACGGTTCCCCACGACTGCCGACCTGAGGTTCTGGCTGTGTCCTCAGGGAGTTTGTGAGTCCTTGTCGTAGCCACTCATCTGGAGAGGGTCACGTGTGAAAGCGACAGTTACAGCAGAGAGAAGCACTCGGCTCACACCCCAGGAGAAAAACCAGCCCCCGGCATCCCTCGAAACCCCCACAACCTTTGTCTGCTCTCCCTCTCAGCACCCTCAAATACAAACACGTTCTGGAAAAACAACGGAGCTTTCTCGCTGCTCGGATGTGACCTCGAATCTGCTTTCCGACAAGGTGGCTGTCCCATCTGCTATGCCGACTGGCCCCCCATCCCCTCCACCCCCAAATGCCAACCCGACCGCCACAATCCATGTGTACGTCTAATTAGTTTTCAAGTAGAGAGAGTGAGAGAGACAATCCAAATATATAGTTACTCTTTGTTTCAGGCGCAGCTCTACAGGTAGAGAGAAACCTGGCCGGAGAGATAGTGGGCGGGATTAGGCCCTCGGTGCTCTAACCTTGGGCAGCTGGCTCTTCGCCCATCTGAGCCTCAGTTTCCCCATCTCTAAAATGCTGTGACATCTGCGCACCTACGCTCTATCCGCCCGGCTGACCTGCCCACGGGTTCCTCGCAGACCAGGGCCCAGGCCTCCGGGATCTGGGATGGACACCGGGGCAGAATGCAAGGCCGTAGCGGGGTGGACGGGAGGGAGGCAGGTGGGTCCGGGTGGACGGGGTGGGAGGCCAGGCCGGGGCCGCGCTGGGCCCAGTACCGTAGGCTCTGCGGGCGCCACGGAATTCACGAAATTTACCTTAAAGCGATTAGCACCATGACGAAGGTCAAGCGCTGCCCATAATTACCACTCGTGGGTCAGGAATGGCCCCTGCTTTACAAGGAGCTGCGGGGAAAGCAGCTCTCTTCCTTTGCTGGGATATTTCACGGCGTGAGTGCGATTGTGCAGAAACGAGCGTAAACGGCCGGCGCGTGTGGAAGCCCCTCTGCTCGTCATGTCTGTTTGCACACGACTGTAATTCACCAGGAGGAAAGGGAAGCAGAGACTTTGTATGGATGTTCTCGAATTTGCTGATTTTTGTAGCCTTTTTATACTTCAGAAAAATTTAGGCGTGTGCTATCCATGTCATAATTAGTAAGAGAAAGCTACTTGATTTATAGAATTAATCAAATCGATCTAAAAATAAGTCTTTTAATTAGCATGAATTTCACAGCTAAAAACCTGTGATAAGAAACAGTTTGAGTATTTTTTTTTCTCATCAAGTGGGATGTTTGAAAATACTTAATAAATAAAAGCTCAATTCTCTTGGCAATTTCTCCTATTTTTTCTCAAATATACCAATCAGATAAAATTATTTAAAGACTGGCAATGTGGAAGCCGATTAAATTCATTCTTCAGATGAGTTTTACATGAATATGAAACAATATAATCACTGGCCATTTTTTTCTTCCTGAAAATTAAGCATAAGTTTTAAACTCTAATACTGAGCAAAGGGGTTGTCAAGTAAGTCTGTATTTTTGCTAACCATGATCCTCAGAGGGACATTTTAATCACTGGCATTAAAAGACAAACCAGAAGAGTTTAAAATTGCTTGAATAAAACGATTTGTTTTCAAACAGCTTCATTCTTTCTGTTAATCAGTGGCAAAGTAATAAAATATGGGCAATCCACCCTCGAACTTTTTTCCCTAATATCCCCAAAATGGAATTGCATTTTCCCATTTAAAAATGCAAAGAGCGCATTATTTTTTTCTCCATACATTTAGTTTGATGGGCAGGTTTCAGGAACGGCCGGAGGGGGCTGGATGCTTGAGTCAGAGGAAGCAGGCTGTCTTCAGCCGATGACCTTTTAAAAGTTCGCGAACAGCAAATATTCATCCTGTTGCCAAAATAGCGATGATTTCACAGTCGGGGTGTTAAACGAGCTGCTAAGGAAGTGTCCGGTGGATGCTGTCCTGTGGCCCGAGGGATCGTGACGGCCGTCACCCACGTTAGGGAAACATCATCCTCCCGACGCGGCCAGAGGTCCACCTGGTGCCTCTCCTGGACGTGGGCGCCGCCCAGACACCTTGTGGCAACAGGCCAGCCCTCTGAAGGCTTCTCAACCGTGTGCTGGCGCCTTCTCTCGATTGTATTCTTGATAATATTCCCCAGATAAACCAGAAAAAAAATGTCGTTCACACTTGGCCAGCTAGAAATAGTCACACGTCTGTGATAGAATGTGGGTTTTTTCAAAGATCGGTGACGAGAAGCGTCAGCTTCCGTGGCGCTCAGCCTGACGGCATCTCGCAGGATGCGCGTGGTTGGTCTCGTCTTCCTTTTTGGAACGATGCTACAGAAGATGCCAGATGTGGCCGCCGGCCTCCGAGAGCCCTTGAAATGGTTTCACCGCGCGTCACTCCCAGAGCTGGAGCCCTCGGGCTGGCGGCCTCCTCGGGTTTGTTTCTCTTAAAGAACCGTCAAAGAAACACAAACTAAAAAGAGAAAAAGAAAAGGAAAGAAAGCGATAAAACATAGGGCTATAGCCCAGCCATCCAGAATCGAGAGTTACAGTTTTGTCACATAATGATCCTTTCCTTTCAAGTGGAGAAGAGATGTATTCCAGACCAATACGTAGTCCTTCTGTGTGTGCGTGCGCGTGCGTGTG
>NW_024340700.1:5035703-5113740 GCF_902729225.1 Pteropus medius | reverse complement strand
TGTGTTGGGGTGTGTGTGCATGTGTGCGCGCGCGTGTGTGCGTGCATGCCAAGCCCGAGTTACAGGCCGAGACTGACTTTCTCTCTGTTTCGACACTAGACACCGCGTCTTTGCTCACAGACAAACCTGCTAAGGTTTCGCTGAATGTGATTTCCATGATTATGTGCTTTCCAAGATTTTCGCAGGGTATAAAAAACTATTAGCAATTAAACTTTTCCTTAATTTTAGTTACATGCTTGGCAGCGCATAGGGTCTGTTCAGCCAGAAGTCTGCATATTCTCTCTCCTTTGCCAGACAGAGAGGGGAGGTGTTTCTAGCAATGCGCATCACTGTTTAAATGAACCAACACACGTTGCCACAGAAGCCGTGTCTCACCATTTTCTTTTCCTTTTTGAAATAGCTCAAGACTTCAGTAGGCCGTCCCATCTGCTCCGAAGTTCGTGTGTGCATTTTTCGAAGCAGATCGTAGCCACAGATAACGGAGCTGCGCTGGCAGCACAGCAGCCACCAGCTACCTGCGGTCATTAAAATTTAACTTAATTAAAATTAGATAGCATTCATAATTTTGTTCCTCGGCCTGGCTAGCCACATTTCAAGCACTCAACAGCCACAGGTGGCCACCGTATGGGACAGCAATCATCACAGAAGTTCTATAGGACAGCCGTAGGCTACAATGTACATATCTTATAAACAGAATTGAAATGGAAAAGATTCTGTAATTATTTGTAAAGTGTAACGAAGGAAGAGATACAGTGTCACGTATATTCTTTACAGAATAAACGTAAAATACACAGAAAAACTTTACAGTTCTCTTGTACTGTTTTCACTTAGAGTGGAACGTATTTGACTTTGCAGAGTTCAGGGCCCGCTGTGTTTTATTTGGTTTTCTTTTAGACAAAGAGAGGAAAGTATGGAAATAACAAAAGTTGAGTGCGGTCACAGTGTTTCTCAGGCTTAGTGCTGTAAGACGCCATCCTAATGCCCGCGCCCCTGTTTCAGGCAGTGTAAGGACATGACCTGCCCTGAAATGACTTTCAGGGAAAAATGATCTAAGAGGATTTACTTTTCTTCCTAGTAGTCTTTGGATTTATAACCCTAGATTATTATTATATATAATGATATAATACATCATATATAATTATATGTAATATATATTTATGTGATATATTAAAATGATTATATATGATATGGTAAGTTTCAAAAAGTACTTAGAAGTACTACCCGATAGGATTATTTCTATAGCGTTCTAATGCTATTAATGATATTGGATAATCTTCTTTCTCCCTATAAATATGGAAAAGTTTGAGAGCTAAGTGAAGGACATATAAAATAAATTACTACCGCACAGCATAAACAAAAATTAGCTCAGAATAGATCAAAGACCTACATATAAAAGTTTACATTATAAAACTCCTAGAAGAAAACAGAGGTGGCGGTCCTTCTGCTCTTGGATATGTTTTCTTACATATGACGCTTAAAGCACAAACGAGAAGAGAAAACAATGAATTGGGATTCATCAAAGTTAAAAACGTTTGGACACTAGCAAGAAAGTGAAGAGCTCAACCCACAGACTGGGAGGAAATGTTTGCAAACCATATGTCTGATAAGGCACTACTGCCCAGAATACATAAAGAGCCCTTAAAACTCAGCAGTAAAAAGACAAGTGACCCGATTTAAAAACGGGTAAAGGATTTGAACTGGCATTTCTCTGAGAAGTGTACAAACGATCCGTAGTCACCTGAGAAGATGCTCACCATCATTAGTCACTAGAGAAATGCAAATCAAAATCACCCCTTCGCACCCACTAGGACCGCTAAAGCAAAGAACGCAGACGTCACGTGCTGGTGAGGATACGAAGAAATTAGAGCCCCGGCACGTGGCTAGTGGGGATTTTAAATGGTGCAGCCACTTTGGAGAGCTGTCTGGTGTTTCTTCAAAAAGGTAAACACTGAGATGCCAGATCTCCCAGAAATCCAGCTGCTCAATATGACCCAAGATAACTGAAAGCAAATATTCACACAAAAATTTGTATCTGAATGTTCATAGGTGCAGTATAACAATGCCCCCAAAGCAGAAATAACCCAAATGGCCATCAACTGATGGGCAGATACACGAAATACGGTCTATTCATACGGTGGAATATTATTCGGCAAGCAAAAAAGAAATGACGTTCAGATACATGCTGAAACCTGGATGAATCTTGAAAACATTGTGCCAAGTGGAAGAAGCCAGTCTCAGGGGACTACGAACTGTGCGATTCCATTTATGTGAAATGTCAAGAATAAGCAAAGCCGCAGACAGGAAGTGGGCTAGTGGTCGCCAAGAGCTGGGGAACAGCAGGCTTGGGCAGTGACCGCTAACGCACACGGAGTTTCCCGCGGGGCTTATGAAGCGCTGTTGACTTAGATCGTGGGGGTGGCTGCACAGCCTTGGGGATCTACTAAAAAGCCCTGAGTTGCGCACTTATAACGGATGGCTTCGATGGTATACGCACTATATCTTAAAAAAACTATAAATAAATACGTGTTTTTACGAACATAATTCTTGGTCTCTCATTTTTAACCACCTAGTCCAACAATAAGTAATTTTTTTCGGGGCCATCTGACCCAGTCTTTTCAGGAATGCTAGGCAAAAAAAAAAATCTGATAAGAGCAAGTGTCAGAGTGAAATAATTCAGCAAAATCGAGCCCGCGTTTTTATGCAGAAACACGAACAAGAAGGCATCTCTTTTCACTTTAGCTAAAAGTGTAAGTTAGAAGTGGAATGTGTTATTTGTGAGCCAGAAAATTCAATTGTAAAACAATGGAAAGTTTGAAAGACTCAAGCAGCTAGCATCTTTTTTGGTCAGAACGGCCTGTTATGTCATCTTTCAATGGCTGTATAGAAAGAGCTGTGAGCCACCCAGAGTTTTCATGCATCTCTAAAGTTTTAAATAAATGGAAGGATTCTGGGTGTCCTGACAAGCTATTACACACATTTATTTCCATTTATTTGTCGCCGTCTTCACATTTATACTTAAATATCTCTGAAGCGGCGGCTTCTCTCAGGAAGAAGAGGTGGACCCGTGGCAGAGCCTGCAGGTCTGGTGACTTCATTTCCTGGGTTATAGAAAAGCCCAGCCTGGACAAACTGCCTGCAGGAAGCATTTTCCACATAACAAATAAACAATAAAAGTCGGGGGCATAAGAAACTGTTGGAGTAAAAACTCCGCCAGTCTGCAAAACAAAACCGTTGCGTGGAGAACAGACCTTACTTAGTCCGCGAGAACCTTCGGATTATCTGCTGGGCTTCCAGTTCATTGTCTAAACGTTTTATGGAGCTTTCCATCCGGGCACTAGTTTCCACGCCAAATCGAGAGCGAGGACAGGACAAATCAAACTAAATAAAATTCAAAATAAAATTCTTGCTAAGGCCTTCCAAGCAATACGTGACTAGAGGAGACCACTTGATTTGACCGTACATCTTTCTTGATCAAGAAAATCTTGCTCTTTCTAGGCTAAGCATTTTATTTTAAGTAAATATGGGCGAATGTCATACCGCGCACAGGGTGTGTGATAGCAGCTGGAAATAAAGGCCTTTTTCGTGTTTTCGGTCATCATAACCTGTCAGCGACTCACGGCTTCTCACACACTCCCCTTCACACGCCACTCGGAGGGTTATTGTGACAGCCGCTGACAGGACAGGGGCATAAGCCAGGCGGGGCAAAGGCACAGGCGCTAAGCGAGAAAGCGTTTATCGTGGGCCTTGACCTCTGGCTATTTAATGATCGGTCCTTAAAAATAGTTTCTTACAGTTTCAAAGGAAACGTTTTAAAAAATGCACTTAGATACTTAAAAAACAAAAAGGAGACGCTGTCAACAAATTGCTTCACTGTCAAAATTAATTGCCATAGAATGACAAAGGCTGTATCTAAACTTTGCGGATTTTTCCGAAAGGGATGATAATCACAGTAGTATTGCCCCATCTGCCGTGTCTGATTTCTTTGCAAACAGATTTTTAACACGAGAATATATTAAACCAGTGTGATTTTCTAAATTGGTTTTAATCATCTCTCTCATTTCTCGAGTACGTATGAGGGAAGTACTAATTATTCTTATCTTCCAGATGGTAGAGGTGAGGTTTAAAAAGATCCAACTGCCCGAGGGCAACAACTCAGCGTAAAAAGGGAGCTCAGACGCTCAGGACCCCCTGGCAGAGCCTGGCACACCTGGGTGCCCCCGCATGTCGCCCCATCGATACTGAACTGAATTTGGTCACGTGAAGGCGGCATCTCCTAGTGGTTAACACGCTGCTCGTCTACCACTCACTGGCCGAGGGGCCGAGGGCCTCAGTTTCCCCGTGTGTACACAGGGAATGCTAAAATGGAAATAGCAATGATTTCTACTCTGTTGTGGAGATTAGATGAGCGACCACAAGTGCCCTGCCCAGCACGGCACCTGCAGCGCAGGAAGAGAGACAGGTATGGCTCCACGTGCGACATGTCCCGTGCCTGCAGGTCACGGGCAGACTGGCCGGCAGGCGCGAGTACCGAGATGTGTGTCATTCCACCTGGCGTGGGCGACGAAAGCCACGTAAGCATGACTGGAGGCCACTGCTTGAAACCTGGTCATTCGGCTGGACAGATATGACACATACATAAGAAATGACAAGCGATATAAAGTCTTTAAACGGAATCCCAAGCAGAAAGGGATGTCAGGGTGGGATTGTCAGGAAAACATTTCAGAGCGTCTTTCGGAAAGGAGAAAATCAGGTTAGCGGAGGGCACTCCGGAGGGCTGTGGCCAAGTGACGGCCAGGCCCGTGATGGAGCTCTGTGTGCACGCGGAGCTCAAAGCCCTGGGCAGTGCCATGGGCCGTGTTGCCAGCTGCTGTGAGCATGGCCGGCCCGGCTGTCTCACGATTCTAATCACCTACAGGTCAGGCTGTCACGAGATTTGGGGCCAAGACTTGTGTTAGTCTGTGGCCAGTTTCCAGCATAAGTAATTTCCTTTTCCCTTGTTCCAGGACTTCTTTGAAGTTTTTGTTGTTGAGTGAATTTTATTTTATTTTATTGATTTTATTTTCCTTCTCCCCCTTCCTTCTTTCTCTTTCCTTCCTTCCTTCTATGTTTCGGCGAGTGTGTGTGTGTGATGGTGTGTGATGTGGTGTGTAAGTAGGCTAATTGTGTGTATGGTGTCACGTGTGTATGAGAATGTGCATGAGAGTGATGTGGTGTGTGGAAATGGTGTGTGAGTGTGTGTGAGTGTGTGTGCGAGTGTGTGTAGAGTGTGTGTGAGTGTGTCTGCGTGTGAGTGAGTGTGTGTGTGTGATAGTGTGTGAGTGTGTGAGGGGTGTGTGTGGCTGTGGTAGCCTGGCGGTGTGTGTGTGTGTCTTGTGGCAGCACGCGCTGGGAGAGTCCACGGGCCTGACGCGTGTGAAGCAGGCGTGCAAGGCATCTGCTGTGGAGGAAGGCAGTGCCAAGGACTGGCCTGAGAACAACCGTGTGTTAGAGTTTTCCCAGACATAAGAAAAAGATTAATGAATTTTCCATAGTGCTATAGTTACTTGATTTGCACAATTCATGTAATTGGTAATGATCCATTGCATATTGTGACCGTAAAAATGTAATTAGAGAATAGGTCTACAAAATTAGCAATTGGCCCCTTGCGTCTTTCCCATCCACCATGTCGAATTTTTGTTTTTTTTGTTTTTTGTTTTTAATAGTTCTGAACTCTAAAGATCTGGTGACCCCTGACATAGAGTGAATTGTAACGAATCTTTAAAAAGGCATCACTCATGAAGCCCATTCTGTGGGTTTCCATTGGAATAATCACAGCGATGATGATTTTCGGCATACTGTTACTCTTCGCGAGAAGCAGCTCTAACCATGCGTCGACACGCGACCTTCAAATATTTATATTATCATTTCCATCTTATTTTTCTTTGAAAAGTGATATTTCTTTAACTACTATCTTAATTATACCAGATATTACTATTCATTTAAAAGGCTGTTTCTAATCTGTAGTAATTATTTGCGTCAAAACACTAAGCTTTTTGTATTTGTCGTGAGTCTGCTTTTCGATCAGCTATTTTTAAGCATCTGTTTGTGATGGGATGTCTCCACCTCGTCCTGATCATGTTAAATCTAAAGAAAAAAGTCAGACCTGTATGTCAAGCAAAACTGAGCGGGAATTTAAAAATCTCCTTGCAGAATTGTGATGGACACGGCAGGGAGAGCGCAGGTGACCAGGTGTTGGGATAAAAATACATTAACTGCCCGGGGAACGCTTGTTGACTGGGCAAGAAAGGTCACCTTCGCTCCCGAGGTCCACACTAGATTTATTTTGTGCGTGTGAATTTCGGCAGCATTTTATGTCCCTACTGCTGGTTTTCTCGTCTTTAAAGTGCAGTCGTCGAGATGAATAATAATCAACGCGGGAAGGGAGGCATTGAGGGAGGGAAAAAGGAAGGAAATGAGGCCAAGGAGGAGGCCGAGGCCGACATGAATGTTTTCGGAGAATGCTCAGTCTTCCAGAGTCAAAAACCACGTGCTCCGCGGCTCCCGAGTGTGGCCGAGGAGGGAAGGAGTTGCTCCACTTAAAAGTGCTTTAAAGTCAAACTTCATCATTCAAAATAAAGGAGACAAACCAGGAGGCAAAGGGAGTGGCCATGACCGTGAAACGAGCACCCCGTGTGAATCCAGCGGCAGTGCCCAGCACGAGCACGTGGGCGAGGCGGCGGCCACGGGATGGCTCCCAGAGCACCAGCGATCGTTATGATGTCAGTCGCTACGTGAGCGTGCCGTGAGCATCGCCGTGCCGGCTGCACGACACACGTGCTGTCATCCTGCTGGCAAATTAATGTGCAAAAACGTGGGAAATAGACTGCATTGTAAATTGCAGCTTTAGACGTAATAAGACTCCTTCTAGAAATACAGCTTGGCTTAGAGGACAATATTTATAAGACGCTTGTGACTTGACAGTAAAGAATCGGATGAAAAAAGGGCTACGAAAACTTAAAAAAAAAAAGAAAGAGATAAGGTCCTGTAGAGTCAGTAGCAGATCCAGCAAAGTCGTCAGAAGCTGGAGGGTCGTGGTAAACAGCCAAGGGGCATAAAATACAATAGTCACGGACGTTTTCTCTTTAATGCTGGCGTTGGCTGAGCAGCGGTGTGTGCGGGCCCCGGTGTGTGCAGACGCATGTGGGTAGTTTTCCAGTGGCTGCAGCCAATGGCCTTGAGACTGGAGGGAAGACGCTGGCCTTCAGATCAGTGTTAAGTCTAGGCTGTGAGGTAGTTTGGGAAGACTAATCCAATCACAATTTCACTCTGATTGAAGGAGAAAAACCTCCGTGTGGGCGCTCTCACTGGGTTCGCTGTGCAGGGAACAGAAGACTGAAATGACTCAGGAGATGTGTTTGCTCTTTCGGAAAAAAATCGTTTCTGGAGAAGAGTCATGGGATTAAATTCCATACATTTCATTCTAGAATTGGAATCACTTTATGTGCGAAATTCTAAAACTACTACCTGCGTTGGTTCAGTACATTGATCTGAACCAGGACATGCAGTCGCATCAAAATCCTTTCGCCCGGGATGAGCTAGAAGAGAAGCAAAACATAACGCCACTCACTAGATGGCCTTGACAGCTCACTTTTCAGCCCACTTCAAGTGTCATTTAATTAATAAAAATGAAAAAATAAATTAAGTCCAACACAAAACACTCAAAGACCCAGACGGTCCAGGCGCCTCCATAAACTTTGGATCTGATCGCCCACGTTTTCAGGAGCGTGGACTGGTTTGCCCTGAAGAAAAGTCCTTTAGGCTGTTGTTAGTTCACGATCTCTCCCACAGGTGAAAAAAAAAACCCCGTCAGCCAGCAGTTGTCCTCGGAAACCTACGAACAAGGTTATTTGTGGGGCGTGCGAACCCTTAACGTTCTTTTCTTCACTTTGAGATCTCGGTGGGTTTGCGGCACCGAAGCCACATTTTCACAGTGGACGGAAACACAGAGAGAAGCAAAGCCCCACATACTGGACTCCAGCAGGCGATGATCTGGCCCCGAAAATCGGGCAGGTCCTCACCTGGACCAAGCCTATCTCATCGTAAGTGAGAACCGGCCGAGAGACTTAGGATGTCCCCACAACGCTGTCTGTTGTGTTTCATTTGCCATGCGTCACTAAGTTCACCTGCATCACCTGTATCAGGATGTGACTCAGAAAACAGAAATACTCTTCGAGGTTATTAAAAACAACCCCCTCCCCAAATATTGCATAGGACACTTTGTGCTGTGTACCATCTTTTTAAAATGTATTTTGGGGCCGTCCCAGGAGAGTTTCTCCCCTCTACCGGACAGAGTGCTCCGATGACAATGTCTCCCGACGGCCGTGGACTCTGCTGCCGGTGTCAGATGGATTTGCTCCCCGCTTTCACAGTGGACGCAGAGCTCCCAGAGCCACTATCACCACTGGCGGCCAGCATGCAGTGTGGCATCAAATCACGTTGTCCCCTCGCACGTCTGCCTTTACAAGAATTCAAGCCTATCTGATATCTCTTTCTTTGTCTATAAGTCAATGCATGTTTTTCAAAACTTCATGATATGGTAATGAGAGGTAGGCGTGAACTCCCAAAGCAAAGAATAACACGCCTCGAACAAACCAGTTTCTGCAGCAGACAGAGCTGGAAATGTGTGTGAAAGCCACGCGAAGCTATTCAACTCGTTAAACACTCGAGTGTTTGTAATTGAAAAACCAAGCCAGGAAAACAGAAAGCCCTAATTTGAAGTGTTTCATTTCAATCAAAATTTAAGATAATTTAGCATCTGTCATAACTGTCCACTTATTGCTATGGCGAAGAAAATACACTCACCAAAGAAACAATGTATATGATGTTTCGATTTCCTGCCATTTTAATAGATTCCATCTCTGGAGAACCACGAATGAGCTTGAAAATTTGTTAAGCTTTACTAAAAAAAAAAAAATTAGAGATCGAAATGAATGTGTCCTGTTTTCAGAAAAAAAACAACATCGTAGAGTTGCCAATTCTCTCTGAATCGTTCCGATAAACATACGAAAATTATGTTTAATGAACAAAATGATTATATAGATCACATGACAAAATAAATAAACTGAAAATTGCTTTACCAGATACTAAAACATATTTTAAAACCTCAGTAATTAAAATAGAGTGATAAAGGCATCTGATAGATAACATCAATGCAAAAACGTAGAAAGTCCAGAAGGTTTAAAAACACAAGAAATTCATACACTTGGAATGGACCAGTCAATGAATGGTATTTAAAAACATTGTTGCCATTAGAAAAAGCTGCAGGTAGATCAATATCTCATGCTGTACCCTGGCATAAATTCCAAGCGAATAAAAGATGTACATTTTTAAAAAGAAAATTATAAAAATACTAGAAGAAAATGTGAAAATTCTCTTATAAACCCAGCAAAGAAATAGCCTTTCTAACTATCTTTCCAAATTCAGAAGCTGTAAAAGGTCAGATCCACATGGAGAGCTTCCTGAAAAAGAAGACTTCTATAACACGGCATCGACAGGGTCAAAGGGCAGAGGGAAAACAGGGAGAAAACAGTTTGCTGCTTGCACCCCGGCTCCCACAAATCAGCGAGAAAAGGCCGATATCTCACTAGAGAAGGAAAATAGAGCAGCTAGGGCACGAACATCGAATTCACAGAAAAATAAATAACGGCGATCCATAAACGTGGACGATGCTCAGCCTCCCGCACTGAGATGCCGTGTTCTGCCTAAGACTGGAAAACAGTTCAAATGCTTGACACCCACTCTGCGGCAGGGTTTTAAGAGAACAGGTACGTTCATAGGCTGCGGGTTAGGAAGATGCGTAGCTTTGACCAGCTCTAAACCACCCGTCACGTGGGCATTTTCCACTATGGCAAAGGCTGGGGACAACGTCAATGTCCCCCAGCATGGAACTGGTTGAACAAAGTCTGCTGCATCTGAAACCGAGTGTCCTTATGACTTTGATTAAGTTTAGTTTTCGACCCTAGCTCTAGGAGCCGTACCCCCTCTCTCTATGCCCCACAGAGACCCAGCACCCCAATGATCAGCAAGCCCCGAGGCAGCAGAGGACAGCGGCCCAGGCCCGACTGATGGTTGTGCGGTCTAGACTTCTGGCAGGCCGAAGGTAGCATCTTGACCCAAGTTATATCTCAGCTGTGAGCCCCGAGGGGGAACGGCCCCCTGGCTACTTCCCCATGAGACCAGACAGAGGGACACCGGAACAAACCTCAGAAGTGTCATTGTGCTTCCCTGACCTCCCACCAGTCAGCTCCCTGCATGACCCCGGACCCCTCACCCAGCGTCCTGGGATTTTGCCCTATAGAATCCGTTACCTACACAACATCAGAGCGTTCGGGCTTTGGAGCATTAACCTCCACTCTTTGGGGTGGCACCGTCATTGATAAAATAACCAGGCTTTCTCCGTCGCCAGGCTTGGTGTTTATTTAGGGTCCGGCTCGGCCAGCACTGGGTGGACGAAGGCCTTCCGTCTGCAACGCACCCACCCGTCTACCCACTCGTGCTGTTCTAAGAAGGATGAAGCCTGTGGACTGGATTAGAGGGGTCCCGAAGATCGATTAATAAGAGAAAAATCTAAGATGCAAAACCTTGCATTGTAATCAGGGAAAGCGTATGTTCGTGTTTTCTTGTTATGTGTGAAAATCTGGAAGGATCCACAAAGAAGACAAGGGTGCAGAGCTGTTTGGGGGATGCCGGGCGGTCACAGTGAGTAGCGGACGTCGATGAGAGGCACACCGTTCATATGTGACGTCCCATCATTTTTAAAACCTTCGAACAACGCCAAATGCATAACCTTCTCAAAAACGAACTAAACACTTTTTAGGCAGTCCGCTGGAGGACAGTGTTTCTAAATAACCCCATCTTCTCAAAAGAACTCTCCCAGTCTTTCTCCTGTTAAAATTTTAAATGCTGCTAACATTTCTAGCTCGGCTTTATTGTTAAATAATATTTTGTGGTTCCCCCAGAGCCTCGTCCACCCGCTGTCATCCGAGCCGTTTGGGCTCCACGCAGGGCCTGCCTTCTTCAGGACCCAGGGCCCTGTGCCGCTCCCTGCCCAGCCCGCCCCCGCCTGCAGATGGGAACCCCGCACGGCGCAAAGGCAGGGAGAGACCAGCTCGGGAACGCGTGCCGGGCACGTCCGTCCCGCACACGTCTCGTCTCCTCTCTGCTCGTCTCATTGGGGAGATCGAATGCATCTCATCGCCACTCTGTGACTAGGTGAGGTGACCCTGGCTTCGCTATGGGGACTTTGGAGAGCTACACCTGGCTGGTGGCCGTGTCTGCGGCCCTGCCCCTCCTCCAAAGGCGCTGTCCTCCCCTCTTCCCTGCCGCGTGTCCTACCAGCCTCCTCTACCCAATTCCTTTCCCACGCAGCCTTCCGAACATTAAACCCTATCGTTCTTTGGTTTAAATCACTGTTTATCAGCCATTCTTCCAAATTACTAGGTAAAGAACAGCTTTGAAGATTTTATTTTATAATGAAGACTAGACACCCTGTTTTTTGTGCTGTATTTTAAGGAAAAGAGTGATTTTAAGAGCGCTGCTTTTGACTGATAATAGGATGACATGTACAGAGACAACGCGTCTAAGAAACACTTGTTTAAACGCTCGGCTTGTGCTTCAGAGGCCCCCATGGGCAGGTGTTTATTCTACAAGTCTTAAGAGTAAGTTCAATTAAGCACTTGGAAGTTGATAACTCGTAATTATTATTTTACAATATGTTGAGAGTCAAGACCCTATTAGCATGAAATAATAATTGCCACGAAGCGATTTCATTACAAGCTGTTTTTTTTTTTTTTTTTCCCAATGAAATTCAGGTAGCTTTTAGCAAAGCTCAGGGAGGTTCAGGACTCAGTTCTCCTCCAATCACAAGTCCACATCGAGGGAGGACACAAGGAAAGAACATTTCCATGACATGGGTCTGGGCTCCTCCTACCCTTCCGAACTTGTGGGTTAGCATGAAAACAGGAAAAACGCACAAGTGTTTTTGGTGGGAATTTAATGTTACTATTTCGAATGTATATAGATTCATTTACATTATTTGTATAAGTTTATACAAATAATGCCGATAAAAAAAGAATAATGCCACTCTGCCGATAAAAAAAAAAAAAATGAAGTTTAAAGAGGTTAAGTAATTTCCCCAGGATCCCAAAGCTACTAAAAGATGGATCCAGGACTAATAGGAAGGGGCTGGCAGGAGGGACATGGCTTCCGAACTACACAGACCCAGGTTCGAACCGCCATTCTACAGACTGGACAGGTAGGTGTCCAGAGGCCAGTTACTCCCCCTCTGCGTCTTGGCACCTTTAACTGGACCATTGGCATGACCCGCACAGTAGCCTTGATTAAATCATGCAGAGTGTGTATAAGGGACCCTGGTACTTAATATTTTATTTCTGTTATAGGAAAAATGAGTAATGGAATTCAAATAGTCAAACTTGTTCACAAACCATGGTCTTTCGTGATTCTCCAAAATCAGTTAGCTCTTCTTGGTCGTCCCAGGCAGTCCAGCCATTGCTTGGCCTCTAATTTCCATTATGAACATAGAATGGAAAAAAAAAAAAAAAAACCCAAGAGAGAAAAGAGCATCCAGCATCCCTCCCTATAAGGAGAGAGGGGACGTGTGAACCTTAATTCATGCAAAATCCTAAGCACTTTGTATTTGAAGATGATCTCTTTTTAAAATAATTGAATGGTTTTTATTTTAGTTTTCAATTACAGTTGGCATACAATATTACATTAGTTTCAGGTGTACAGCGTAGTGATCAGACATTTGTATAACTTACGAAGTGATCATCCCAATAAATCTAGTGCCCGTATGACACCATACATTGTTATTACAACATTATTGAGTATATTTCCTGTACTTTACATCCACATGATTATTTTGTAACTATCAATTTGTACTTCTTAACTTGTACTGCCCCTTGGGAATCCCCCAACACCCCTCCCATCTGGCAACCATCAAAATGTTGTCTGTGCCTATGAGTTTGTTTCTATTTTGTTTATCTCGTTTTCAGATTCCACATGTAAGTGAAACCATGTGGCATCCATCTCTCTCTGTGTGACTTACTCCACTCAGCACAGTACCCTCTAGGTCATCTATGCTGTTGCAGATGGTGAGATTTAGTTCTTTTTTATGGCTGAGTAATATTCCATCGTATATATGCACCACCTCTTCTTTATCCATTCACCCACTGATGGACACTCAGGTTGCCTCCATATCTTGGCTACTGTAAATAATGCTGCAAAGAACATATGAATTCTCATGTGCTGGCCGAGGGACTCCTGGGAGGGTCCTTGCCACAGGCCAAGTTCAGCCACAGCCTGTGCCCTGCTCACAATGACCTGGTCTGAGCCACCAAGCAATCCATAGATGGCCGCCACCCATGCTGGGCTTGGATGTGCCTTGAGAGGCCAAACCATAAACCGGGGGTGGTACCGCTAGTTCTGGATTTGGGGCTGCTCAGCAAGAGGTACAGGGCACGACGAGGCCAGATGCTGCCCGTTTGGGGTTTGAGAACCTTCATGAGATTTTAGGAAAGATTTTCGGAAACACGAGCTAAGACAGGCCATTCGTATGGAGAAGCCACTAGAAGCGGCTTGGGCACCCCCTACTCCCTCCCCACCTACTCACCCACACAGAGAGGGGCGGGGCCTGGGGAATCACGTGGGCGGGGCGGGGCAGGGCGGTGGCGTCAGCAGGTTGGTGGAACTAACATGGCGGCCGCCCGGCGTCCTCACACCGGGCAAGGGAGGGCCAAGAAGGGACGGTGTCCTCTGCCAGCACTTGTGTCTGGGAGGAAGCCGCCCCTCCAGCCCTCACTCTGAAGCCAGTCGACTCAGTTCCTCCCTGTGTCCCTGGCACCTTTCGAGCTGCGTCCCCAGCGCCAGAGCTCAGAGCGAGTGAGTCCTTCAGTGGTGAGTCCACGTGGGCCCTTAAGAGGAAAGTCTGTGACTCCCGCAGCCCTCCTCTCACTCGGCCACCGTCCCCGCTGGTTTTCACAGCCAGCCTGGTGGGGACTTTTCTTCCCGGCACTGGAGCCCTGGGCTGGGGGGCCCGGTGTGGGGCCGGGACCCCTCGCTCCTCAGGGGACCCCCGCAGCCAAGGCGTCCCTCCCAATTCGCAACCGCCACACGCAGGTGTGGGACCAGCCTGGTCCACGTCTCCTACCAGTCTTGAGGTGGCCTGTTCTGTGGGTCCTCAGTTGTAGGACTTGTGTTTGACCAGATTCCAGGTGATTCTCAGCGATGGTCGTTCTGTAGTTTAGTTGTAATTTTGAGTGGTCGCGAGAGGAGGCGAGCCCAGCATCTACCTGCTCCGCCTTCTTGACCAGAAACACCTGAAGATGCTCTTTTGAGGGTTTTCTTTGGGTCTGGCTTTGAAGATATTTCCCAGACAAAAAACTATCCTTTAATTAGTATTTATAAACATAATTTCTCACACTTGACCTTTACAGTTCTTCCGTGCACAAAATTTGCACACCACATTTTTTATTCCTAACAGCAATTCCTGTATAACATTTCATACTAGAAAGCGATTCATAAGAAAATAAAGAGGGTATTTTTTATTAAGTGACAGTTAATGAAAATTGCTTTTTTGAAACACCGAGGACAGCTCCCTCATCCCTCACTGACTTAGAAATAGAAAAACCAGCCTCAATTATCAAATGCCCACTATTCTCAGAGACCAAAATCATGACAGTCATGTCTTCACTGAAACAATAAGGCTTGAATATGTAATTCACATTGTTTTAAATATCTTTTTCCCTCCCGAGGCTGTTTCTCATTAATAGTAGCTCTAAGGAAACAAAATCTAAGACAGCTATGAATTTTGATCGCCAATTACACTTGTTACTAACTGCCCCGTGATTTTTGTTTGATTTTTGTTAGGGTGTGATCTTTATAGGACTTCAAATATTGCGTGTTAACTAAGTGTGTCTATCTCCATATAACTCTGTTTTACTCCTTGGGGCTTTTGTTCAATTTTAAAAATAAAACTTTTATTACTTAAAGAGAAATCTACTTTTTACAGTATCTCTTAAGAAAATTCAAGATACGACCATCTAAAAGAGGCTTCCTTTTTGCGCCCAAGGAGTCTTAATTCTAGATTGATTACATGAATTGATATAAGCTCGGTGTTCAGATAGGAGTGAAATATCTATTTTTGACCCCCAAAAGGGTGATCAGTTAAGGGCTTTACATGTTTTATCTGATTCTTGAAACAGCACATATACCAAATAAGGTACTGCTATGATTGCCATTATATAGGCTTTAGGAGGCTAAGGACATGCTTTAGTGATTTAAGTTTGGGTGGAGTGGAGTTGTAGCTCTCTGAATCCAAATCCATGTGCTCATCCACCAAAAAAATTACATATGTATGAAGTACCTTTAGGCTGCCTACATCTATAGAACTGGTGTATTGAAGTTAAATTTTTTTTTTTTTTTCAAAAACAACTTCGAAAGCAATGTTCGGCGGCGGCAGCAGCATCCTCATTAGTGTTAGTCATATTGGCGGTAGGGTTACTAAGTCTTTATCCCTTCATGCCAGGAAAATGATTCCTTCTCATTTGCTTTCTGGGAAGATGTTTTTGATCTGTGTTTTAAAAACTTTGGGGGCAAGAATTTAGAAGAATAAATGTTTTCAAACACTGATACAAGTGTAAAGTACTAGATTTGGGGGTGACAGAACTCATTGATAAGTGTGCCAGAGGGAGGCACACATAATGGTATGGCGAAGAGGGAATGTCTGAGGCCCGGCCAGCATTTCAGGAGCTGTTACAGTTGCCTTTTTTGGATTTATTCTTTCTTAATAATTTCACTTGACTAAATCATCCATGGACCACGATGGTGGTGACAATTATGACGATGACGGTGGTGGAGGTGGCGGTGATGGTGACGATGACGGTAGCCCCGTCTCTAACGAGCACTGTGTATGTGCCACCTTCACTTCTCACGTGCATCACTCTAAAGCATAGTGGCTCATTGAATTGTCAGAGCAACTTTACAAGACCGGCACTGTCGTCCCCCTTGTTTCACATGTGAGGGGTTAGGTAAGTCGCCCCAGCCCCCCGGGAGCAATGGACCGCACTACAAGTTCTAACTCGAAGTCTGTGACTCCACTGCCCCTCCAGCTGGTTCTGTCTCCCAATGTAGGTAATGTAGTTCTATCTCCCAATCACGGCGCCTCTTCACTGGTGGGTCAAATCACACACACACACACACACTCACACACTCACACTCACACACTCACACACACACACTCACAGTCACTCTCTTCCTTCTCAAAAGTGGCGCTCGGATTTCCACAGGCTTCGTGCACCTCTGTGCCCGTGTTGTGTCTCTGCACCCGTGTTCTGCTGTGGAGTCTGCCCCTCTCCGTCTAAGTCACCGCCTCCGCGGCCTGCTGGCAGTCCTGTTGCTGTGGACACTTTGCTTCTACAGCCCGCATCTTTAACGGCGTCTTTCGGCACAGTCGGAAAAACATAAGTATCTCTTTCATGTCCGTGACATTGAAGTAGCGGCTCGAGTACGCTGTGAGGACAATGTGTGAAAGGTGGGGATGCAGACCTGAGCGTCCCAGCCTGGGCGAGGGCTCACGCACTCCCGCCGGCCGCTGGGAAGCGACGCGCGGGCGCAGGAGCCAAACCACAGCCCCGCTGCCCTGCAGGCCGAGGCCGCCTGCACTCAATATTTCCTAATGGTTTGCGGGTCCAATGTCAGGGCAAGCGCCGCCTCAGCCCCGCCGTGTTCTGAGTCCCCGACCAGCACACGCAGCACGAGTGCAGTGGACAGCTGCGCGCTGATGCGCCTCGGAGCCCAAACGCTGACACTGAGCCTGGCAGTCTCCCCGGGCGTCTGGCCTTGGTTCTGGGCCCTGCGGTTTGCAAGTCTCTTTCCCAGCTGGTCTCTCCAGGGAGCAGGTGGCTTCGTGGAAGGCTCTGTGGATGTGGGTGGAAGTGGGCAGGGTCCTCTCGCAGAGGAGGGCAGGGAGTCACAGGCGGGTCTGCCGACCGCTGGAACACCAGCAGGAGTCACGCGGCCTGGAGAGCCGGCCCGCTCCGTGGCCCTGGCGGTCGCCCGAGGGCCTGCTTCCTTTCTTTTGAGAAACGTCCTCCACTTCTCTGCCAGTGACGAGGCTGAGCCACAGGGGCTCTGTTTTCACTTGGAGGAGAGATCAGGAGGGGACGAAACCAGCCAATCTGCCAGACTGTCAGTAAGCCCTCTCCTTGTCCCGTGTGTTTAAGGGACGTTTCTGAGCGTGAGTTCGAGTTTTGAACACAAGTGTTCGGGTCTACTCGTTTTCTTCTAGCGAGTGGTGTTTTGGTTATGTGCACACTGTGAATTCCGTGTGCATTTCCCTCGTGACCTCAGATGCCAGGAAGCTGAAGTGTGTGCTGGTTCCCAAGCCTCTTTCCTAGAAAGCACAGCGAATAATTCGGTGTTGTGGGCCCTGGTTTAATGTAATGTCTTAACTTTACTTCCTAAGGTCCCAGTTTCTTCTCCCATTAGTTTTATCCTGGCCTGTTTTACTGAGTGTTGTAAAAGGCCATGTTTAAAAAACAACATGTTGAAAGTAAATCCGCAGCACGTTACTAAGTAGCGCGTTCACCCTGCCCTCGTCTCATCCTGAGGCCTTAGGGACGCGCTCGCCCATTTCTGCCCTGACAGTCTGTGTTTTCTGGCCTCCTGAGTAAACTATAAAATATTTGAGTGCAGAGATCGGCGCTAGTGTGCCTTTCCCGCCCCCTGGGGCCTGGAGGCACGCAGCAACGGCAGGTGAGGACGCAGGGCGTGAGTGGACCTTCTCCATCTCAGGGCGGACTGTGCAGAAGACACTGCACAGGGGACCGTACCCCACGCAGGACGAGATGATGGCCTCGGAGTCGGGACAGTCTTGGGAGAAGGGATTAGAGATGTGTGAGATCAGTGTCGGCGTAGTCAGAAAACCAAGGTTCACTATCGATAGTTGACTAAATTATATTGTGAATTAAACCCATTTATGGGGAAGCGCGGTTTACCGGGAATGAACTAGCTGTTTTAATCACATCTGGTTCAGGAGTTGGTCTATTTTTAAGTCAAGAAAATAGTAAAGATATCGTTTTTATAAGTTTTTGAAGGATATTAGTTAACTATTCGAAACTGATAATTTTCTAATAATCGAAGCAATTGGGGGATCACAAAGGAAAAGCTGGGAGACCTGAGTTTGTACCATAAAAACCAATGTGACTGAAATGCGCCTAGAAGTTAATGGCATTATTTATATCACAAGTAATGTAAACAAACTACAACACAGTTTTAAATTAAATATTATGGAAAGTCTTAAGCAAATGATGATGGATCGACTCAGTGAAATACTAAGAAAACTAAAATTAAAATTAAGGAAACAACGTACCACTTTGCAAAAATGTTTTAAAATGTTTAAAAACTGGCTTAGTCTTCATTGGGTGGCTCTCGATTACTGTCGACACAAAAATGCAGCCTCTCCTGCCTCCTCTGCTCCACGTGTTTGCTCTGTATGAATTGGACAAATTTAGAATTCCTTTTCCGGTAGACATTGTTACTTAAAATGTGGATTATTTCAGAAATATGTAATGAATCGTATGTTATTGCTGCCATTTCCCCAGTGGGACTTTAAAACCACCATGAAAATACCCCTTTCGAATAGGTTATCCTGAACTCTGAATCTTACCCTACAGGATACATGAGGAGGTGATCAATCAACATAAAAAGTAATCAGCTCTGATTACTTTGCCATCATGTAACTCTTCGTCTGTCTAAAATTATTGCAAAATTAAAAAGTTTTTTAAAGTGACATGTTTGTGCAATAATAGGTCCACTAGAACATCAGGGCCTTCACCCCTGGTGCCTAGGGTAGTACTCAGCACAGAGCAGGTGCGCAAAGCTGCCTGCCGAACGAACGGGGGGCCCCCTCCTCGCAACAGTAGTGAACGCCGGCTAGGGTACAGGCTGGTCACCAGGCTTCCTCGCAAGGCTTCCTTCCTATGAAGGGACCAGGGGACATCAGGGAGGGCATTAACCAAGAGCCTCCCCGCAGATGCTGGAAACTCACAGTAAAGTGTCTGATTTTTTTCTCGGTTAACACAGTAGGTATTGGCTGAGCCTCGGTCTTCTGTCCGTAAGCTGGGAAGGCAGCCCGCACTTCCAACAGTGGGTCATGGTGTGTGTGTGTCAGGAGTAGGTAAGAGGGACAGGCGAGACCGAAGGCTGGCAGAGGGCCTGACCTGGGAACTGTCATGCTGACCTGTGGCAGGCCAGTGGCCGGCGGCATAGATGGAGGCTGCGATGGCCAGGTGCACACTTGACTCCAGTTTCTCAGGAGGAGTTTAAGAATAATGGTCGGCAGCCAAGGGCAAGGCGCAGTGGCCTTGGGGCGTGTGGGACCCCCGGCTCTGGAGGACTCTGAGACAGGACTAACGGTGGGCGGAGCTCTGTGGGCGGCCGGCCTGGGTGGACGTCCGGACGCCTCCCCTCCCGGCAAGCTGCCTCACCTTGTGACCTTCACTCGGAACCGGGCACACGCGGGAGCCCCCTTTGCGTGTTGGCGTGACTACCGGCCTCAGGATTAGGTGACGTCAGGCGCACATGGGGCCGAGCGCTGTCCACCGTCAGGGCACCAGGCCACAGAGGCGGCTTCCGCTCCGAGCTGAGGGACGCGGGGGCAGCGAGGGGTCGGCCCCACTCGCCAGCGCGGTGATGTGGAAATGTAGGCTCGCGACTTAATTCTCTGGGTCTCAGTGTTTCCTCTGCACCGGAAATGAACGGCGCTTATCATCAATGAGAGCGGGAAGGTAATGCACGGAGGGCACCGGTGGCGGCCACCGTGATGCCTGTCCCCACGAGAACCGGACTCTGAGGCGCGGTTCCAGCCCCACCCCCCACCCCCCGCACGTAGCTGCTGTGCGTTTGCGAGTGAATACCAGAAACATCGCAATAAAACATTCGTCGATGGTTTGTGGTCTTGTAGATTCGGAAGTCAGGCTCCGCAGATGTTTTTTTCAATAAGTCAGCCATTCGGGACATAAATGAATCTTCCTTTGGACGCAGTGTCAACCCTGCTGCACAAGAAGCCACCAACCCAAAGTCAACCATGTTCGTTCACAGGCACATTCCAGAACTGCACGCATGTGCGCGTCCTCGTGTAATGTGGGTGTCGCTGTGCGTGCTTTTAAACGTGAGGGGATGACATCCCTTGTTAAAAAGTTTATGATCCCTGGAGTGGAGCTGCTGGGCGGGGGACATGCTTGTATTCAAGCTCACTACTTCCTCCCCGATCCCTCGAGAATCGATTGCGTCAACTCAGACTTCCACCAGCATTTTCCGACGGGGACATTGTTAGATTTTTACACACCTCATAAATGTCGACTGTAATCTCGGTTTTGTGCTGACCGACCGGCAGTCATCAGAAGAGCAACTCCACCATCTGCTCTGTTCCCCGATTTGCCCACGTTCGCCGCTGTCACCCTGGCCACCCACTTCCAGAATAAGAGGACCCTTCTCCCCTCCTGAGAAACACCCCGAGCCGTGAGCTGCAAACTCCCTCAGTCCTCGATTTCCTGTGATAGTCTTTATTTTGCCCTTACTCTTGAATAATGGTCGAGTGCGGACGTCTGTGCCGACGCTGACACTTCCCCGGCTTTGAGGAGACTCGACAAACGTCTTCCGCCCGTGGGAAAGTCCCCGTGGGCCCGACCCCCATCCTTTCGCGGGCCAGATACCTGGATGTCTTAAATGTGTCCCTTTGTCTTTGCTGTCCTGTAATGTCGCTGATAAGGAACCCACGATGGCTAATGTCACATGCCACGGGGTGCCCGGTGTGTCTGTGGGGTGCGTTTGGGTGAGGTCGGCCTTGAAACCGGTGGACCCAGTAAACCAGGCCACGTCGCGCAGGTCCCTGAGGACCCGAGTAGGACAGAGGCTGGCCCCCCGAGGACGACGGGCTTTCTCTGCCCAGGGTCCCCCATTCCCGCAGAAAAGGCAGCTCCGCCTGCCTCCCCTTCGCCTGCAGCCTTCGGCCCCTCAGCAGACAGCGCTTCTGCACGTCTCGGACGCTCCAGCCTGCGTGACCGCGGGGGCTCCGTGCATCTGTGCCTAGCCAGGGGGTTGGCACAGAACCCCGGAGAGCCGCGCAGAACCCCGGCTAGCACAGAGCTCGCGCCCGCCGGTCTTCACCCTGCCGCAGCTCTCACGCTTCGGCCACGTGTGCTCGCCTTGGGTCAGTCCTGGGAACCGCCTCCGAGGACGTCCCCTCGGCCGGTCCCCCGACCGTCTCCTCCTGGGGCTCCGGCTGCCGCTGCGCAGCTGCTCCCGGCCCCCCGCTCCTGACGCCCGTCCTGGTCCCCGCGCTGGCTGGGCTCTAGGTGGCTGCGGGGGCCGGCCCTGCCCCCCGGTCGTGTATTCTCCCTCGTTTACTTCGTCCGCTGTGCAGCTAGTTTCTTTTGTAGTTTCGGTGACTGTATTTTTACTTCCAGAAGCTCCTGCCTGGTTCGGTTTCCAATCTGCCTGCCCCTTTCTTCATAAAGGGGCTCTGCTCTTTGATGCTTCTGAAGCCTCTGGCCAAGAATTTCAAACGGATCCATTGTTTTTTCTCGTTTGGCTTCCGATACTCAGGGCGTGCTCGCCTCTGCGTTGCTGGCTGTAGAATCTCTCTTGCGTGTTGATTCCTCCCATTTTGTCATTTTTGCTTAGACATCTTTTTCTGCAGGAACCGAGTTGGCTTAGGTGACAGCGATGTCCTTCTGGATGGATTTTGTCTTGTTTCTGGCACATGGCTCAGGGGTATCACCTCCCCAAGACCCATCTTGAGGCATTTTATTTTTTACAGCAGTGGGTGGCAGGTGGGGGGTGGTTTGCACACCGTGCAGAGTGTAAGGTCAGATCCCAAACCCACACCAGGTGCACATGTCACGTTTTCACATCTCGTGACAAGTGGCCCTCGCATCTCTCCCTCCCTGTGGATGGATCCCTCCAGTGTCCTTTCTCCCTGGAGATGTAAAAAGGCGGAGCCCCAGCTCCAAGCCGGCATCTGAGTCTGTCTCCCCGCCTTGCAGGGGCCCTAAGCCTCAGGCCATGTCCACGGACGGACGGGAGTTACAAATCTGCCTTTTGGATGCTACATCTGACCACGGCTACAGGTGCTGCTGTTGACAAAAGCCACAGTTTCTTTTTCTTCCCAGGCGAGATTGTCTTTCTACAGTGTATCTGTAAAATCATCTTTCATATATGCAACTTTCTTGACTTCAGTGAAAGTTTGGTACAGGAAGAGAGATTGTGGGGTACGATAAGTGAAGAGAACGTGGCATTATACCTTTTGAGACAAGAGAACAGTTTAATTTTCTCCTGTCAAACAACCGGGTGTTTCAATAATCTCAGCCTTTTAAAGCCTCAGCCTCTGAAGTCTCCTTACATCTTTGACATGATTTCTCTTTGCATTCCCACCCACTCCTTCTGAGGTGAATAACGTGCTACTGTTCTATTCTTCCTCGGCGCTTTGTAGGCAGAGAACTCCGAGCACTTTACAGCATCGCCGTTCACCCCGGCAGCACCTTTGCATGCTGCGGAAACCGTTTTGCTGGTAGAGAGGTTCGTCTAATGGAAGACGAGGCCCAGGTAGCCCAACTGTGACAACACAGAGAACAGAAAGTCAGATGACGCCATGAATAAGTCCACGCCGGTGCAGCCGGAGTGTAGGGAGAGATGGAATTTCCCCTTTGCTTCTAGTCCAGGGTAGATGCTTTTAACCTAAAATGACATGTGTAAGAAAACAAACCGCCATCCTGAATATTCTTCAAAGAAGAGGTTTGATATGCTGGCTGCTTGCTTGAGTACATTTTACGTCTCGGGTCCTGTGGGACATGGCCGGTGCAGTGTTCAGGGCTTCCTTGGGTGACAGGAACAGGAGAGAAGCCCGTGCACCTATAGTACTGACAGTGTGCGGGGTGCATATGGGCATGCCATTCCTGGGACATAGCTGCCTTCGTTGACAACGACAACCTTTGGAATTTGGAGCAGGTGGTAGGTAGTTATGCAGACAGGCAACTGGTATCCCAAAGAACTGTCACTGGGAACCAGGGGTGGAGGGAGCTAGGGTACCAACAGACTCCTGTAAAAGGACTTTCGAAGTATGAAAGCCTGCCAGCGTATCACTTGGAGCTGGCGTAAACATAAAACTCTGTATAGTGAAGGCAGGAACACAAAATAATACCAGTGCCGAGGTGGCCGTTGTCCAAAGCGAGTCCAGTTGCTTCATCAGCCGAGGAAACGATTGACTTTCATGCTCCCAGAACCCACGGCAACCAGAGAACAGGATGAAGTAATTTATTCAAAAGGAAGGGTGCTCGCTACGTGGTCCGTCCTGTACCAGGGCTGAAGCAGCTGTAATTCTCTCAGAAAAGAACACTCGTGGTCCCTGCCGAAACGAAAGCCAGAAGAGCTAATTTCGTGAGTGGCACAGAAAGATTCTGAAAACCCCGGGCAAGGCTCCAATAGCAGTTTCGCCCAAAACACAGACGGATCCGGCGCCTTCTTACGCTGACCTCGATCCCAGGTGAAAACAGAAAGCAAAATGCTGATGTAACTTGCTGTTAAAATGCCAACTAACTTCTTGAGCGCTTGCTACACCCTTGGCATGGTGCGAAGGGTTTTATTGCCTGAATTCACGTGACCTTCACACTAACTCTGGGCAGTGTTTGCAGATTGCAGATAAAGAAACTGAGGCACAGGAAGAATAAGTAACTCGCCCGCGGCCCCACTATTCAAAGCTGAGCGTGAGGGAAGTTTAGGCTTTAGAGGGTGGGCGTTTAACTGCTCCGCAGCATCGCCTGGATCAGAGAAGCTCGGGCGGAGCGCAGAGAATTATCCCTAAGAGGGACGCGAACGCGGACCCCACGTGACATCTCACTGGTTTGCCGTTACCGTTTTAAGGTAGCTCTTAGGCGTCCTCTTCTTAAAATGAGTGCGCACCGATGGCAGCATGTTTGTTTTCCCACCCTTTCGGCGACCCACACGAAACCTCGGATTCATTCTTCCTGCCTCGAAGGGTCCTCCAGCCCTGCTAATGTTCCCTCCCATGCACAGGGCCGACGCAGGCTTCTGGCTTCACACTCGATGCGTGGGCCCCAAACCCTCTTCCCCGGGTCGACAGGGCTCCCTCCTTCATGCCCTTCGTGTCTATGTTCAGTGCCCACTGACAAAGAGGCTCCCGGTCCCAATGCTGCAGGTCCCTGCCCTCCATGGCCTTCCTATGTGGCCCTTGCCAGCCCATCATGCACTGGCCGCTGTATTTCTTTACTGTCTGTCTCTCCTGTTTGCTGTCATGTCTCCAGGACCCACACTCAGGGTCCCTCAGGGGCATGGGGACACGACGAGGCAGTTCTGGTAGCTTCTGGGGTGTGGCGGTGTCTGTTCCACAGTCGGCTTGGGTACGTGAGTTCTTCGTCATTGTCATCGTCATAAATCACACGTTTGCTTATGTTTTTGTACGTGTGCTGTAGCTCTCGAAGAGGCGGAGAACACTCCGAGATCAGAGAAAGTGATTTATTTGACACGGGGACCTGGGACTATAGAAAGACTTCCGGAAAAAGTGGCTTTTGGGTTCAGCCTTATAGAATAAGTGGGGTGCTCCAGTAGAAATGAGAGGGGGGTGCAGACATACTGGGAAGGGCCGATGTTCACTCAGCCTTGTGTCTACTTCATCTCAGGACTTTCTACTGTTTTTTTTTTTTTTCTTTTTTTTTCTAACTCAGTCTTGAGTTTGTGGTGGGTTTGGTTTTGTGTTATCTTTTCACTGAGGTGCATCTTCTAGTGATTTTTTCAAGAAACATGTACGGGTGGCATGTTGATTGAAAATATACACACACATATGACTTTCATATGTATATACATATATATGCAATTCTGTTAGCTGCCTTTGGAAGACAGCTGTGCCGCACAGATCATTCTCCTACCACAAACAACAGGAATTGTCCGACTGTGCCCAGCCCGTGTTACTGGATGTCTAAGCTGGTCCCGTTTGCCATTTAAGATGACCTGGGCTTTCTTTCTGCGTGACAACCCCAGCAAGTGTGATTATCTGACAAGGATACGAGCACTTGCAACCTTGCCCTCCCCTTGACAAACGGTCAGCTCCGAAGTGACCACTGGGGCGAGGTAATCGCTTGCCGAGTGCATGGTTTAAAACATCCAGGTCAAAGGTTGATTATGACTCTGAACGACCCCCAAGAACCTTGCGTCTGTGTGGGCCCCTGGTTACCCATCTGAGCCCCGAAGTTGGCTGAGCCTTGGGTTATGAATCATCAGTGGTGACCATATTATTATTATCTTCGAATGTCTCCCAACACGATCCTTTTGAAAAAGCAGATTTGCAGTCTCCGTATCTGAGAATTCTTCAATCTCCGTATCTGAGAATTCTTGTCTCCGTATCTGAGAATTCTTCGAGCAGTTTATCCAAATGTCCTCATGTTCTCTCTTCTCTCTTCATGTCTGCAAGTCGGAGAAGAAAATCAGCATGAAAACAAGTCTCCTGTATTTTTTTGGATTTTCATCTGAAGAAGATTGACATTCAGTTTCACTGAAATTGAATTTTCACTGAAAAGCTTTAAATATATTCATTTTTCCCCCTAATCTCTCCTCAGCTAGCTTCATTCCAAATGACAATTCTTATTCTTTTTATTAAATGTATATGAATCTTAAATGATATAAATTAGCTAATAAAGAAAGCAGAGTGTCCAAAACTAAGGATCTGGGAGTCCACTCGTTCCCTATGGATGCGTCGTATTTGGCCAAAAAGTGGTTTGAATTTCACCTGGGAACGTCGGCGCCGGATGTGGCACGGAGCGACTGGCGGCCAAGGGCGCTGTTCTTCCAGGCTACTTCACACTGTCCTGCATCTTACCCGCATGTTGGGTGGCTTAAAAACACACTGTGTTAGCACACAAGAACCCTCTCTTCGCCCGCCCCAATGCCTCCAGGACTGTCCACGTGGCTGTCGCGTCACCATCTCGAGGGGCGGCGTTTCCCACGGCCGACGCCCGGCATGTGGGAATCGCAAACGGATTCCTTGTCTTCGAAGCGTCCCCCCTCCCAGAATGCGTGCTCTTTCCGGCCAGCTCCGAGCGGAGGCAGAAGCTGATCTCGTGCCGTGCGGGGTGAGGGCCAGGCAGCCCGGGCCGCTCCCACGGTTGGGGTGCTGGAGAACCGGGCGCGGGGAACTGACCGACACTCGGCCCCCCGCCCCACTTGGGGCCCGACGCACGTCTCTTATGCCCCAGAAGCTGCGCCGAAGGTGCGTGGACGAGGAGCTGAATGAAGGGAGCATCGGGGTGATGCGGGCCACAGAGGGAAGCAGGTGGCAGAGCCAGCCTCTCTCCCAGGGGTTCGCTTCTGGGCGCGGGGCGTCAGAGGTCACGCGCAACGGCGATCCTGCGAACCCGCGCTGGTCATCGTCGTGGCGTCCTCCGAGCAGTGTCTGCGTGTCGGGGTGCGGGAGGGGAGGGGTCCTTTGCGCTGTTGGGTGTCTGCCCGGTTTTCCGCTGAAGACCCAGAGCTCGTTGTCCGTGCGAGGAAACGGAAGGTGAATCCCTTCCTCTTTCAACCGCACCCATCATCTCATTTCTGCGAACTTACAAAGCCGCTCTGATTGTTGGTCTCTGCAGCAGCGTGAGGTGAAAAGCAGCCGGACGAAATAAAACGCCTTCGTTCCCTCTGGACACATGGCCTGTTCGAGTTCCGTTCGGTAAACACACATACTGGGATTTTTCTTTGCAGCGAAGCAAGTGATTGAACAAGAAAGCCCATGATTCCTTCATTTCCTAAATGATTTCTGATCTTCTGGCCGCTTTCCTCCCAGCCACTCCTCCAGATTTCCAGACACATGCTGAATCCCTGAGCGTCCCACTGTGGCTCCAGCCTTAGGAGAAGCAGCAGCGAGCCGGCCCCTCCTGAGACCCTCCCAGAGCCATCTGTCACTTCGGGGCCAGCCTTCTTCCTGTGAGCCCTTCCTGGGCCCAGGACGCTTCTCGGGGAGAGACAAAAAGAGCAACGGGCATCGAGCATTGTCCTTCTAAAAAGGCCCCGTGCCCCTGTCACGGCCGCTCGACCCGGCCAGCCCAGCCCCAGCCAGCCCAGACCCCACGCAACCCGGCGCTGGTTCGGTTTCTCCGACAAGCTCTGCGGCCGGCCGCGGACGTCAGCTCCTGAGTCACAGACGCGCGGTTGAGTGACATTCGGCTGCACCTGTCGTTCGTGATTCTGAGGAAGAAAGTGGCGTCGGGCCTCGAGCCCGCGCCCGTGTGGCCAGCGCCTCTGTGCCAAGTGGTGGCGGGGCCTGGTCCGTGGTCACCGCGCGGCACACAGCCCGGCTGGGGCGGGGCGCACAGCACCGGTTCCGGCCAGCGGAGGGTGGACGGAGGGGCAGACGCGCCCCCCGCGCCCCCACCGCGCGCCTTCGGACGCGCCCTGCCGCCCGGACCGCACCACACGACGGTGCCTTCGCGGTTCACGCCCGCGGCCCGCCCGTCCGCCCGCGGGGGCCGCGTTTGGGCTGCTCCGCCATCTGCAGTTTGGGCGCAAACGAAGGGCTGAAATTTCCACAGGGAACCTCGGCTCGTTTTCCTTCAGCAGGAAAGTGTCCTTAGGAAACACGGTGCTGCGTGGTCGACTCAGCAAGGGGCGCCCGGCGACCCCCGAGGCCCTGCGGGGGACAGGGGGCCTGCCCGAGGCCGGCCCTCCCGCCGCTCGGGGCGTAAGCCCGCCCTGGGGAGGGAGCAGCGAGACCCTGGCCCAGACTCCGTCCTGACCGTGCCCCGGGAGCGTTTGCAGCCCGCCCCCCAGCCCTTTCTCCTGACGCCGCTTGAGTGGCGCATCGGGCTGGTCATTACTTTGCTGAAGGCCAGCTATGCTTAGGACCAACGCAAAACTTCGAAGATTTCCGCCTAACCACTGTGTACAATTCTTTCCCCCAGGGAAGAGAAAAGAAACTTTTAATGTTTGCTCAGTCTATTTTCCCCAACATTATAGAGTTTTTCAACTCCGTAAGATAGTTCTCAATTTATTTGCTTGCTTGCTTTAGAGAATAAAATCTGCTGGAGCCCTCACGTTTGCCCCTCCCCTTCTCCAAGATCTGGATGTCTCAGGGGGTCGACCTCTGAAAGCCCGGAACCCCGTCCTCGAGGACTGTGTGACTCCTTGGTGCCCCTGTCCCTGCTTTCGTGCGCACAGAGTGCAACATATCATATCCTGTCTGTGCTAAACAAGCAGAAATAGAGCCGCTGTGTGCAAGTCCGTCCTTTCCCTGCTCCATGAGCCTCTGGAGAAGATGAACTTCGCTGGCTTCACTCAACTCCTGTAGCCTGCTCCAAGTGGGCAGGGTCCTTCAGAGCCACCGAGCTCAGAGCCACCGAGCTCAGAGCCGGCTCTTTCCACCTGACAGATCGAGAACCTGCCACACCGAATGTTTGCAGACAATGGCCTGGAGCTGGAGGTGACGTGTAGGACTCAGCCGGGGGGTCACTAGTAGCAGAGAGAGTGCGTCCTTACGGTACGCATCAGGAGCGGAGCGAGAAAGAGACGGAAGGATGAGGGAGGGAGACGGTGCTGGCAGGGAGGCCTGCAGCCCGACACTGCAAGGCACGGCTGAGTGACATCGGGTGGCCATGCTAAGAAGGATGAGAGCCGAGGGACAGCCGTGAGCTGGCAGGTGCGCTGGGACCGGCTCCTCGCCTCTGTCGGCACAGGTCTCGTGAACGCTGAGGATCGTTCACCGGCAGGAAATGATCTTGAATGAACAGCCTACGCTCTCCGGGAAACTCGAGCCTGGGAAAGGTGACCCCAGCACCTGACGTCCCTGTGGACGTCAGCAGTCCCAACTTCCAGATGCTGGCCTGCAACACCGCTCCATGTAATTGTCACTCTGTAACCCCTTCTACCTCATCGCTGGTGATACACGCGAACCTCATTTGCTTTTGCTGTTTCCTGGAAAACGTGGAAATTTGAGCAAACTTCTGTTAATTACCCTCATAAGCGGGTCTTATAAAGATCCAGTAGGTGTGATAAAAGATACTTCACAATTGCACTCGACATATTCAAAAGCTGATGGATCTCACGAGGATATAAAAAGAAATACTGCTCATGTCAGGCTGGTGGAGACGAGGTGGCCAGGCTGATTTGCAGCGGGCTTTCTCCTAACAGTCTAGCTGCTTTCCTGCTGGTCTGTCGGGACGGTGGCACCGGAGGTAATGATTTAACTTCCTTCCCTCATTTTCCTGTCTCGCTTCTGCGTCTGTGGCACTCGGTCTCCCAATGGCCCCGAGGGGCAGGAAAGATTTCGTAACCTCATTTCATAGATGAAAATTCTGAGCCCCAGGGAGATTATTAGACTATGTGACTGCTACTGCGTTTCCCGACTTCGGCACGATAACTCTGTGAGTTTATGTCGAGTCCCCAGTTTTGCAGAGGGGGCGTGTGGGCACATGTCTCAGCTTCGAACCTTCCCAGTGGGAAGCTTGGTGCATGCACGCGCACAGAGGGCGGGGTGTGTGTCGGGGCTTCCTGACTAATAGTTGGCCCTTTATCTCGATTTCAATGGACGCCATGCTACAAACTTGAACCCGTAGCACACACTGAGAAGCCTGAATAGTCCTGATTCCGGAGGAGCTGACATAATTCGTGGTGTGCATTTCTCAGCGAAATAAAGTTCTTTTTTTTCCCCAGCACCTCTCAGAGGGGTTTTATTATTTGAATAAAATTCACAGACCAACCTCCAAGAGAAAATAAAGAAATAATCAAACCTTTATCTGATTCCTTGTGTGTTCACACACCTTCAAAATTGGCTTCAAGGTGTTTAAGGGACCAGCGGGAGGCAGCTAATCAGAACCGGCATCTGTGTTGTGAACAGCTCAAAATGAGATCGTTACAATTCATGTCCTACCTTACTTCTCTGGAAAAGGCTCGGGGTTATTGATCTCCCCGCTGCTTCTAAAATATGGAGTTTAAAGCATAGGATTGTTAGCCAGCTCTAGCAAAGTGCGCTCTGTTTTGATCTCTGTGAGATTCAGAGTTCTCCCAGCCTGCCATGGGCTTCGGAGTGTGACAGACATGGCCTGGTCCCAGCTTTACAGCTTCCTGTGCGCCACGAGCAAATCCCTGTGCTGGGCATGAGCGAATGCAATGTCATGCGACAGAGGACAGTGAAAGCTTACTATTTTTGTACGATATGTCATGCTATACACATAAAAGATGCAGAGATCTTTATATACTAGGTAACAAATACTCTCCCCTGTCTACTGAGAATGCACAGGACAGAGAGCACAGGGGAGGTGGGCGACGGAGAAACGGGTATCACTGGGGATCGGCCAGGGTGAGTCTCGGAGTCATAATGCCATCCCGGTCAGAGCCTCACCTGCCGGGGATGCTCACCTGCCCTGACCCGCCTCAGCCCCTGCGACTGTGCCCCTCACCCCGTCTGCTTTGCAGTAATGAACTGGATTCGTCTCCCGCTCTGGCCAGCTGTCGGCGACCAGAGATTGGAGGGCGAGGCCTAACCATCAGCTTTACTCTCCAAAGCAAAGCATCTCCAGGTGCATGGGCACGTTTGGGTGATACTGAATCGAAAGGAATTATTATTATTATGTTGACTTTTTAACAAATTCTGTTTAAGCTTCTGGGTGTAAACTGCGTATTTCTTTATTTTGGACCAAACGTTGTACAAGAATTCATAAGATCGGGAGGCCATGATGTTTTACCTGCAAAGGTGTGACGTGCTAGTCACTCTGATTTTTTTAGAGTGCTCAGTAGAAGTGGAACCTCTGAGCTTTACGTACAGCAGGCCGCGCGAGTATCTCCTCTTACCTGGTATTGTGCTGGCGTGAAAGTGAGTGGAAAGTAACCTTCTAGCACCTGCGTCATGGTTTTATACAAATGGAGCAAGACGAGATTCGCAGGAGTCGCCTCTGGTTTTCCACAGGTGATGGTGACGCACCAGAGTCAACCTGTCGTATCTGCTTCAACTCCGAGCGCTGGACATGCCTGGGAAAGAGACTTCCACAAAGTTCATCCAGTATCAAGATGAGATTAATTAGGTATAATGATCTGAAGTCATCATGCAAATTATTCTGCACCACTGAAAAATTTTGGGAAAAATTTATTCGATTAAACATACACATTGGTGGTTTAGCACACGTGTGAGAAATCACCTTGGAATCCCTAGGTTTGGAAAAGAGTGGCATGCCATGAAATCTGCAGTTTCAACAACAACAATTTGTAGCTCAGTGTGGCAAGATTGTCACACATTGTTCTCAGAGGGAATTTTTAGCAGCTTTAGAAATTTTATTACAGCCTTAGCTCCTCTTAATTTCTATATCGGTATTTTTTATTGGTTACATCCACTTCGTGTCACTTAAACATTGCAATCAATGAATTATTTAAAAGAAGGCGAGCAAAAATCGTGAGCCGGTATGTGCAGAGAGCGGGCCCGCAGATGGGGATTTCGGGTTGGCAGGACGCGAAGGCTCAGAGCCTCACTCGTGCTTCAATGAACGTCTTAGGAAAAGCCGATGAAGATCCTTCCTGGTCTGTTTACTGTTCCTACGAGGGAACTGTTTACCAGAAAAGGCATCTGGATTTCATCGCTGTTCAGTTCACCGTGGACCAAGGGTGGAATCTGGAACCACTTATGTCAGATCTGTATGTGGCACTTAGCGTCCCGACAGGAAGCGAGGGAGATGGCAGCGCAGGCTCCCCAGAGCAGCCGAGGCGTTCAAGTCCACCACCCTGCCTAGGAAATTCTCTTGGACCTTAGTTCAGACCCAAAGTATCGTACGTCTCGAAGCAAATAAAAAGCAAGACGGTGTTTTCAAGTCAAGAAGTAATAAACCGGATTGGGGGTGAAGTCACTCTTTACCGGACATGCAAATCAAATATTTTGAAGTGTGCTTTCCTAGCATACGGTTCAGGGGAAGTGTGGAAATGCACTAGAACACAACGCCTTCGCACCGAAAAGGTGGTCTCGCCAGACCAAGAAGGCCCTTTGAAGTTTGCCCAGTCCCAAGCCTAAAAGTGAGGCAACAAATTCTATTTCTGAATGGCTCAGTCTGAATTAGAAACTCCTTTATGATGAGTCAGTCTCTCGCCCCCTTTAATTCTTTTTAATCCTATGCATTAACAAAGTCTGATATATTACTGCTGCATCTGATGCTCTTAACTGCTGATACCAGTTACCGATAACCATTCGCGCTCTCTGTGTGGTTGTGCCACGTGCAAGATGCCGCATGAACACCGGCGATGACCCCTTAGGCCTCGGAACTGAGAACGGTACTGCACCAGCCGCCTGGCCAGAACAGAGAAGGCCGGAACCATCTTCCATTACTTAAGACTGGACTTTCATTTATTCACCCCAAAATAGCATTACCACTCCCGACCCCTTAGCGGCGCCTCAGCCAAAGTCCACTGAGAGGGAGGAAAGGAATGTTCTCGTCGGTTGGTTTGGTTCGGTTTGCGTCCTGGGTCCGCAGGTTGTCACAGGAGGAGCAGGGCAGGCGCGGGAGAAGCACAGAGCTGCCTCCGACGTGCTGAGCGCGAGGCCCCTTCGCTCGGTGTCCAGGGACGCCGGGCCGGACGCGCCATCCTGGCGCCGCGGGGCCGCAGCAGAAGCGCGTGCTCGAAGCCCAGGGCTGCTGGACACCTCCCAGGGAGAGCGCTGTCGCGGACGCCGAGACCCCCGGCCGCGGCACCCAGGGCAGCGCGTTCCGGACGCGGAGGACCCCGCAAAGGCGCGCGGAAGGAGGGGCCCCAGTACGTGGTGGCCCAGGAGCCACGAGCAGGGCGCGTTTCGCGGAGACGGCGAGCACGTCGGGACAGGCACAGGGCTCCGCGTGCTTTCCACGTGGGCCTGGGCATGCTGTCCCCGCAGCGGCAAGGGACGCGCCGCCCACCCGAGCGGCTGCAGGGTGGGACGCAAGGGCCGGAGAGCTCCTCCGGGGCCTTGGCACAGCAGGACGGGCGACGGCGCCGAGAGGGACGGTTGGATTTCCTTTTTCCCAGGGGACGGCGCAGGCCGGCAGCAGGCGGTGGTCACCTGCCAGGCGAACACTTGGTCCTGTCTGTGGGAGAGTCAGCCCCGAACCTGGATGCTCCTTCCAGCCTTGATCGTGGGGAAATGGCTGCCTATCCTGAAAGGGACAGGGATGCCAGGATGCAGACGCACACACGCTCACACCCACGCATGCGTACACGTGTATACACGCACACACAGATGTGCACACACAGATGCGTGCGCACACGCACACACGTGCACACATGCACACACGTGCACACAGATGCACATAGACCCTCGCACACAGATACATGCACACATATGCACACAAATGTGCACGTGCGCACAGACGCGTGCGCACATGCACACACGTGCACATACGTACACACAGTCACACACGTGCACACAGGTGTATGCACATGGACACACACAAACACACAGGGGTACATTAGATTATAATATCAAATTCAATTCCACGTGCAAACCTTTGAAAATGTCCTCATTACTGGGTGGCCACTGGCCCCATGTGGCAATTGTAATTTAACCTTAGGTTCATTAACATTCAATGAAACTAAAACTCAGGGTTTTGCTCACACAGCTGGGTGAATGGGTGGCCGCTCGCTCGTGGGAAAGCACAGGGGAGACTGTCCCCCACCCCTCCCTGGATAGCTCCGCTGTGAACCCTAAGGGAAAGGGGGTTTTTAAAGAAACATTAGCATGGAAGAGATGTCCCTTGCAGAAGGAAACAAAGCAGACCGACCAGAGCTTTGAATAAAATCCTGGAAAAAATGAAAGAGAAGCATGAAAGCAAGACCGTGTATTTGAAACATTGGGAAACATCGTAAATCATACGTCGCCTGTGAGAACCGAGAGCGTGAAGGCCAAAGCCGCAGTACCAACCAGAGCTTCGTGCAAGAGAAAAAAAATTGGACACAGAAACCAGTAAAAACACAGGAAAAGTAGCACCGACAATTATATTTTTAAATTTTATTTGTAATTCAATCCTTAGCAACCAGGACAGGACTCCTGTGAAGCTGAGACTGTTTAATAATTTAGACCCGTGTTCCACGCCCCCCCATTCCCACCCCACCCCGCAGCCTGGGCTTGGGCTTCTCGGCACCTTCAGGTGTGACCTCTGAGGTGTAAAGGGACTGTGTGGGAGGTGAGTCATTGAGTCCTGGGTCAGCGTTCCCTCCGGGCCGGGTCGGCAGGGCCCGACTGGGGTCTGAGTGCCAGAGCTAGTGCTGAGCAGGGAGGGGGGCCGTGCCAGCCCCCCAGAGCAGGACCAGGGCAGGTCCTGGAGCCGCGGCCGCGGCCTGGCACAGCCTGGCTCCCACACATGCCTGCACTGGTGCCCACTGCGAGCTGCGGGTTCAGCTACTTTCGGGGTCAAATAGGATTTTTCTGGGCTTCCTCCAGGAATTCCCGTAATTTTAAGACAACTGTTTCCTTGGGGAACTATTTTCTGTGTCTTAAACAACTTTTGAGTGTGAAACACACCTTTGGATCATGACTTTTGTATGCTAACATCCCTAGATAGGATTACAGAGCTACCATTTTTCAAAGGCTTGAGCAAATTCAAAACTGCTTAGTCTAGGACGAATAGCCCTGGGTTAAGGCTAAGAAGAGGGTTTTGTCTTTTAAAAACTCTTCTGCTGTTCCTTGAATCAAACTATGTAAAATTGTTATTCACAAGTCTTTTTCTCCCTAAAAGCTAGATGTTAAATCAAAGGAAAATTTTCATATTTTCTAATATTGGTTCCCAAAGGGTCCTTTTGCCTGGCAGTGGGAATTAATCACCAAGGCTTTCTCTTCTGTCTTGGCTGCTCCCAGCAAAATGTGCTGATTTACTTCTAGTCTTTGAAGTTTTAATGGAGAAGTGTTAAAACCCCAAAGCAAATAGTCAAGATGGGAGTGGGGCATGGTCGGGGGAGGGGACAGTGGCTGACTCTTGTTCAATCCCCACCTTTACCTGGGTGGGATCAGAAACTGGACTCATCAATGAGCCTGCATAATATCAGAGGCTACCTTCAGCACTTACCAGAACACTAATTTATTGCCTTGTAATGGCAATCATCCCTCTCCAGCAGCCAGGCGTTCCTGTCCGTGACCCACGGACACCCGCTTGCTGATACTGAGTTATCTAGGATGCCACAACGGCCATCAGGAGTCGGCTTGGGGGACAGCCAGTAAGGCAAAGGGGAGCACGTGCCTAGAAGGATGTTTTATGCAGACAGCAGTAATGTCACCGAAAGACTCTTGTTGCCTAGTCGAGAACATTTTTCTGGTGATGGATGCTTTTGCGTCTCAGACCAATTTCCCCAGCCCTGCAGAGCCCGGCACCGATGACACGTCCTCTCCTGAAGCCACCGCACCAGTCAGCCCTCCCTCTGCGTTTGCCTGGGCGTGTTTCTGTCAAGCATGCTATTAGAATTCCATACTAGGAGACCAGCTGCCCACTCAGAGGACAGACATGTCTTTTACCTCCAACTTCTTGAAGGACCGTGGCCCTGTCCACTTCCTCCCTGTTTTGTCAAACCTGCGTCATCGTAAGCAGTCGCGATTGTTTTTGAAAGGAAGGTACAATTTACATTTTGGATGCAAATACAATTTTTGATATTCAAATGAAGACTTCATCATTAGCAAATGATTGCATTAGTTATCATCTAAGTAGTGCACAAGCAGTTGCCATTTTTTAAAGTTATGGCATCTTACTAAAAAATAGACTCCATATTTTGCCTTTCATCAAAATTATCTATTACCTAAAGTATAATAGCTGTCTTATACATCAAGAGAATTGGAACCAAAAGCTTCGTATGAATCATTTGCAGCTGAAGTTCTGCTCATAGTCACTTATGTTTGACGTAGCAGCATTACGTTATGCCGGGTGACTTGACCAGTCCCTTGAACTCGTGGGATCTGCCTTACCTGTCCCTCACGGGGCACCAAACGAGGTGCCACGCGGAACAGAACATGAGTCCAAAACCATCTCTCTAGCTGTAGAGGCTTTGTCTTGGCAAGAATTCCCGAGTCCTGTCTCCAGGGGTACCCGCTTGGGAGTTGTGGGGGGTCCTTACATCTGGGTAGCTGACAGGCGGCTGGAGCCCTCTGTGAAAGTCCACACTGTGACAACCTGGACGCTGGTGACGTGGTGAGCACCACCTTGCGGGTCGAGGTTCGCCCTCTGAGGAATGGCACACAGGACGGCGGGGTCTGCCCTGAAGAGCGGATGCCCTCCAAAAGGAAAAGATCTAAAGGGCAGAGACAGAAAGGCTAGACCCGGAGAGCTAAAGGGAAGTCGCGGATGTGCCGCACAGTCGTGTGTTTGGCTGTGGAAGTTTATCAGCTGCCAGCGGAATTGACCTGGCAGGATTCTTCAGAGTGCGCCTTTTTGTCCTCCTTGACCCAAAGCGTGAGACGTGATCAAGCACGTAACAGGAAAGGTGCTTTTCCGCACCTGTTCGGTTCCCCGTCTCTGCGTATCGGTTTTAGTCTCTCACTCTTCTCGGAAAGATCGGCCAAAAAGGGATGTTTCCTGCTCCGTGAAACCTGTCCGCAAAACCCAGTCCGCGGGTGTTTGCTGTTCATCAAGTCTCATTAATCCTCTTCCCCTTTTCTGGCCAACTCCTGGGCAAACTTCCTAACGAAAGCGCCTCTGCGGGAGTGGGGGGTTGACAGACAGGGTGATGGACGTGAACTCTCTGTGGACTCTTGAAAAGGACCCTACACAGAGGCAGGCAAGGCTGCAGGGAGGCGCCTGTCCCTGTCGCCCCTGCCACCTGCTCCCCTTGTTGTCTCGTCCCCCTCCCTCGGTGGGCCCCAGCGGCGGCTGCTTTACCATTGAAGCGGGTGCCCCGTGGTCCCCCTGCCTCTCTTTCCTGATGTCACACTCCTCTTCATTTCTTCGAAGGAGCTCCGAAGCTGTCGCCAGGAGCGCATCTGTTCCTCTGGCAGTGGGCATCCTTCAAGGCCCACGGCCAACAACACCCACAGTGTTCGCTGGCCCGGAGCCTGTGAACTTGAGCCCATTTTTCAACGTATACAGAATTTCTCTGCTAGGGACAACATATCGTGGGTGGCATTGCTGCAGCTGAGTTTATTCCCTCCTTGGTGAGCCCCTGCGAGTACGTTTGGGCGTATGTAAAAGAAAATGCTGGAAGCTGTGTGCAGCGGATCGTTCCATCCGCTGTTTTTCGTGATCCGATTTGGTGACTTGCAAAGTCGTGTCCTTAATACGGGCCACTCTTAGGGACTCGAGGGATTTGAACACGAGGAGAGGATGGCTGGCTGGGTCCCGGTGAGCCATCGCACAGCCCGGTGGAAGGCCAAGGAGGAGGGGCGACGGGGTCACTGCTGGGCATGCGTGGGGGGGTGGGGCGCAGGACAGAGACAGACATGCGAGGTCCCACGCGAGGCCAGGTCACATTTTACTGCTTTGGGCCTCAGAGCGGAGTGCGGTGCATCTCTGGAGTGATGCGGCAACTCGGACCAGTTTCTGAGCGCTACACGTGGGCATTTCTCCTGCGGATGTCCGATGTCCGATCTCCCAAGACGGCGTCGCAGCGACGCCACGCGCCTGCCTCGGGGCCGCAGCCCCGTGCGACTTGCTCCGGAGCGCCCCGAGCTGGCGAGCAGTCCCCGCTGCGCGCTGGGAGGCAGGAGTGAGTGACCTGTGGCACGGGCAGAGGGCGAGCCAGGTGTGTGTTCTCTTTCTGCTTTTTGTGTGGCTTTGCCCACAGAACCCTTCATGGCTCGGGCCTGGCGAAGCGCCCACACCCGTCCGAGTCCCTGTCCCGGCTGAGGATGGAGCCGCGGTGGCCTCCGCCCAGCGCTCCGGCCGCACGTGTCCTGCGCTGGCCCTCAGACGGGAGGCGACCCGCTGTCCTGCGCCCCGCACTGTGACCGCAAAGCGTGAGCTGCGCCGTGGGGCCCGGGATGGGTTAGGCCTCTGCCGGGTCAGAAATAGCTGACCGCACAGTGGCCGACAAGCCGGGAAGCTGCCTTGGCATCACGACACGACACGACACGACACGGCACGGCACAGCGTCCCCTCAGTTCCCGAGGGAGCGAATCGCGTGTGCCGCCCTCCGAAAGGAGCCCCCCATTTATATTCCCATCGCACGGGAAGGTCAGGAGCAATAGGCATTTGAGTCCCCAGAGATCCCCACGGCGGGTTGTCACTGGTCGGCTGATTTTCGGTGTTTGACCTTTCCCAGAGCAGGTCCTGTTCCTGCGACTCACTCCCCTGTGGTCGGAGACCTTAGTTCACTATTTCCAGTGCAGATTAGATAATGAGAGAGACCATCACGGCAGGGGGCGGGCTGGGTGTCGCTCGTGCCTCAGACACCCTGGAAACTCCAGCCCCCTCCCCCAGGCTGGCTGCCAGCTGCACTTACCCAGCGCCTGACTGCCAATGCCTCTGCCTTGTTCTGCTTCGCGCCCTTGGAATTCTGTAAGGCTTGTCAACACAATCGGAAGTGTGCCACATGCTGTCACTCTCCCACAGAGAATTATTTGATCTTAATAGTCCACTTGTTGACACTCAGATTTCTAACACACTGAAAACGTCCCTCCTCTTCGTGGGGCTTGTCTGCATGCGTGTCCCCATGTGTCCCCAGAAGAACAGCACTATTTCATTTAAGCGCCCAGGGGCTCAGAGAGCTGCCAGCCCATGAGATCAAGGACCAAGCCCTGAGGGGTGGCGGTGAGGTCCTCGCTCCTGCCGGGCCAGCCCCAGGGAACATGGTCCAGCTTCCTCGTAAGTTACGTGTCACTCTCAGAAGGAAATAGAGGAAGGGCAGGGTGTGCATAGACGGTTACCCTTTAAAGCCGCACCTGCTCTCTGCTTTCCACCTGCTGCACACGGAGCGTGTCCGTCAGCGGACTCTCCGTTCTGAATCCACCCAGGGCCCGCCAGGCCCCGGGCGCCTCCGCGGAAATCTTCAGGTTCGCTGATTCTCTCCCCGGCCGGTTCACGGCGCTGCTCGGCTCCTCCCGGCAATGTTCGAGTGTACTTTTTCCACTCTGTCATTTCCGCCTTTTGCATGTTATAACCTCTCTCTCTCTCTAGGAACGTTTTCTATCTGATGCGCCTTTGCCATCACCCTTTTACTCCGCATTCACGGTTTCCCTTAGTTTGGGGAACATACGCCTAACGGCTGCTTTACAAATCCAGCCTCTGGCCACTCTCAGAGGCAGTTTCTGGTTCGCTTCCCTCACTCCTCATTCCCCTGTTTCTGTACAGGCCTCTTCCGTTGTTGTTGTTGTTGTTGGAAACTGGACATTTCAGGTAATACATTGTAGCAATTCTGGATACTGTCTCTGCCCCCCAGAACTTGCTATGGTATTTGCTTATTTGTTTGTCCTGTCACTGGCTAGGTCATTTTAGTGAAGTCTATTCTCTCTCTCTCTCTGTCGCTCTCAGACACACACTCACACACATGCACATGGACACACGGGCACGCACACGCACATAGCATAAGCCTCTGCCGTTGCTCCTTGGGCAGGCTCAGCCTCAGGTGTGCCCAGTCACCTCAGGTGTGCCCAGTCGCCCTGGGTCGGGGCGCGGCCGGTGGTCTCTTCCCAGCTTCCTTGATTACAGACAGCTGTCACACTTCACCAGTCGCTTTGCTGGTTCAGCTGTTCTCAGCAATGTTCTGGGGCATAAACTGACTTACAAACAAATCCGAACAAATTCTGGCTCCTTTGAAGAAACAGTTTCTGAGGTGGTGCTTGAGATTCGGCCCTAGCCTCTCATTCTCTCTTCTCCTGGAGCTAGCTCCAGGCCTAGCTCTAGGCCGGCTCTTCATTAAAGCTGCAGATCTCCTCCCACGCCTTTCAGCACCGGCCCCCACTGTTCCTGAGACTGCCCTCAGGTTGGAACTCCCCAGGCCCCATTGTGAATGAAGCCAGCTCCTTTGGGAAGACAAAGGAGCGATTTGTTTTATAGCCTGCGCCCGCCCCTCCCCCACCTTCACAAACCTGTGAACCAGAGCTGTGGCACTGGGCAGTGACCAGCTTCTCCCTGAGTGACACCTTTGTTCTAGGAGCTGCACGCATGTGTGTGTGTGATGGTGGGGGGGAGGGGCGGGGACAGGCAGCAGTTTGGCATGGAGCCACCAGCTCACAGCTGGGGGAAGGTGAGTAGGGCCCAGTATTCTCGGCATGCCACGTCCAAGGCAAGGCCTCCTCCACGAGTAGCGTCTGGGCAGAAGAAGGGGGTCCCCATGTCACCAGTACACTCGCCTGGGTACAGGCAGCTGAAGGCACAAAGCGAAACCCCAAAGTCTGCTCCTCCCAGGAAGCGAGCCCCAAGACTAAGAGCTGGAGGGGGGCAGGGTGACTGAGAGCTGGGGACAGGGTGACTGATCTGGGGGGCAGGGAACCCTGAGTTTTTGGCGGCAACCTCCTGAGTGGAGTCTCCGCCTCGCTGAGCTGGGAAGAGGGGGCGAAGGTGTCACCAGACCAAATACCGCGGGACTTCGCCATTCTTAACAAAGTTCTGTAGCTTTTCTGGACGATTCGCGCCGTCATTTGCGGTGTGCGCGTAGGACCACGGCCGCGAGCGTGAAGCGCTTGGTTTTTCTAACTACTTTTCACCAGTTTCACTGCTGGGCAGGCGCCTTGCCTCTGCATGACCACGCTCAGTGCTGAGCGTGTCGTTTGTCTTGGGGGAAAAATGCTCACTTATGCTTCTCTGTAGGAACATTGTCCACGTCAGGGGGCAGTAAAATAAATATCATTTTCCGTTGACTTCATTTTCAAAGAAGAGGTTTATTCCCTGGGGCGGGGTGGGGGGAGGGGACTCCCGCACTGGCTGGAACTGAAGGCAGACACCGGGGAAGCTGCCAGCCTGTTAAAATCGTGCTTCTGGGAGTTGACGCTCTCAATGAGTAGGGTTTTGTTTGGTTTTGGAGCCTTATTTTGTTCTGGTTTTGCATCTTCACATCAACATTCATGCCCTCTCATCCGCCCTCTGTCCCGGATGGTTTAAAACAAAACAAAACCCTACTGTAGGGTGGATTGTTTGCTCAGAGATGCTTATAGCTAGACAGAACTGTAGCAACTATGGAGCATGAACCCCTCTTTATAAAGGAGGAGGTTCGGCCCGCAGCTAAGCGGCTTCCTCACAGCCATTCAGCCCCAACAGACAGCCCTGGTCTTGCAGCCACACCGGGGCTCCCTGTGCCACCTGTCACCATTAGAGGACACTTTGGGACGTCGGGTTGAGGAGCAGTGACTTCTAACCTCTAGCAGGATATGATTCAATAGTATTGATTATGCACCTGACTTCTGCTTATTTGACTTCATCACACAGTCTCCCTCTGCCCCTCGGCCCTCCCCCTCGTCATTTCCTGCCTGCGAGCAGGTGGCTGCACTCACTCACGCTGCCTGCAGCTAAACTCGGTGTAGCAGGCCTGGAATTGGCTTAATTACAAGGCTGAGGGTGAAGTTTGTATTATTTTTTAAAAATAAAAGGATTCCCTTCTCCCCTGCTTTTGCAAGATCATCTCCGTGTTTAATTAACTTATAAAGAGAGATGCCTGCGCACGACCCCGGCTTCAGACACCCCATGTGGCATGAGCCACCTCTTGTTCTGGCTTATGTTACATTTATAGCGCCTCAAATGGAGCATTGTCTAACATTATTGCACATAGTCTTGTACGGTTTTGTGAGAAGTTTCAACCGATACCCATTAAAAGTAAAATATTTGCAGCTGACCCTTGAACGAGGCCAGAGTTTGGGGTGCTAGCACTTGCACGGTCAAAAATCCTCATATTTCTTTTGATTCCCCCCAAACTGACATACAGTCATCCCTCGGTACTGAGGGGGGATTGGTTCCAGGACCCCCTGTAGATACCAGAATCCGGGGATGCTCAAGCCCCTTCTATAGAATGGCATAGAACAGAACACACGGTCAGCCCTTCCGTCTGCGGCTAGTGGAATCCACAGATGCCAAATCCGAGGCCCGGCCGTGCGTTTACTGAATGAAACGCACGAGCAGGTGAACCCACACAGTTCCGATCCATGCTGTTCAAGGGTCAACCGTACCTCACACTGGATTTATACCATTCAGAATGCATTTTAGGAGAGTAAAACCGTAAGTTGACTTCAGATAATTGTGTATTAGCTGGGGAAAACGTCTAACAACTTTTATGAGCATGGGAACAGCGGGCATTATTTGAAGCCTGAAAACTGCTGAACTAAGGCCTGCGGACGTGTTGTTTTACCTTCTTCCCGCAGTGGATTAGCCCCAGAACGAAAATGAACCCCGAGGGGAATGTAGTTGGTGCCAAGATGCAGAGAATGCAAGGCTGTCCTTTCAGACTGGTGAGCGTCGTTCGAGCAGAGTAGGTCATCAGAACCAGTGGGTCTAGACTCTTGCGAGAGTTACAGGTTTTTATTTATTTATTTTATTTTGTACGCCTGCAGCACCTGGTCTTCCTAGGTGGTCTCCCATTCAAGTACCAACCAGGCCCGACCCTGCTTAGCTTCCGAGCTCAGACATGGGGCTTGTTCAGGGTGGCGTGGCCACAGACAAGCGTTGTAGGTTTTTAAACAACAGTGTAAACGGAAACCATGATGGTGATGTGGAGTATTGTACTTGTCTGCTACTCATATTCTAAAAAATTCACTGCAATTTTAATGTTTCGCTTACCTCATGACTTCACATAATATTCCCCTGGAACCAATAAACTCTGACCTAACTGTTGTGCGGATGCCCCACAGTGAAACTCGGATCCCTGGAGCCGGTGAGTCAGGAAATCACTGATTCACACGTGCGACGCTTGAAAAATGAGAGGACGGAATGATCTGTCGAAAGGAAAACGTGGCTCCTGGAACCGATGTGTCCGGTCACCTAGACCTTTCCATAGCCTCTGCGCCGGTGACCAGACGAGCGAGGGCTGGCCCGGTCCCCTCCAGTCGCGTGCTGTGCCCACGCCTGCAGCCAGCGCGGACGGGGGGGGAGGGGCTGGAAATCCCGAGCGGCGCCCTCCGCTCTTCGGGCTTGTGCTCTATGAGCAAAGGGGGAAGGGTGGCCGCCCCGCGACCAAGACGGCCCCCTAACTCCTAGATGCGGATTTTCGCCCGAACGCGGTATCCGGCGTCCAGGGCTCGCGGGCCTCGCTCGTGTGCCCGCTGCCTGGACGGAGGCTGTGAGGCCAACGCTCTTCCAGGTACACTTGACCTCTGGGAGTTTCAGCCCCAAGGCGGCAAGGCCCGCAGAGAGGGGGCCATGGGATTCTGTGACGGTGGCAGAGCCAGATGAGGGTGATACGGGGTTGCCAGGGGCCTGGTCACAAGTCCTGTCCCACTCACAGACAGACACGGAAGACATGCGACAGTCGGCCCTGAGGTTAGGGCCCAAGGCGCAAGCTCTACCCCCGCCTGCCTCCTCGGGGCAGAACTGGCTCTGCTTGTACGCAGAGGGCGGCCATGTCCCCCGCCTGGGGCTCCTTCAGTCCCTCTGAGGCTAGGACTTGTGGCCATGTCTGCTCCGGGGCGGACAGATCTGGGGTTGGCGCTGGGCGTGCACCGGGTCCTCCCCCGCCCTGGCCTGTCACCATCCCCAGCTCGGCTTCCTGCCTGCGCGTCCCGGACTCCAGCGAGCAGCCCCAGAGTCCGCTCTGTGTCCAGGGTGAGTCCCGCCACCAATTAGATGCTTTTAAAAATCACATCTTTTAACCTAAAATCACTGAGCAAAAAGGGATCTATTCAAGGGATGATTCATTGTCAGGACTTCAGGGGTGACGTAAGCTGCCTGCTAATCAGTTCTTTTGGTGAGCATTCAAAAGGCGCAGAGGATATCATTAAGATCCATTAACTCAGTAAGCACTTACTGAGTGCTTGTTTTAAAATCATACGCAAAATGGTAAACAAGACTGACTCAGAGTTTACAACCGGGCAGGACAAGTGGCCAGGCCACTTCAGGGCCATGTGGGGAGGTGAGCTGGGAGGGGACAGCAAGGAAGGCGGCTGCTACCGGGGCTCCTGATGGCGCCCGGGAAGCTCAGGGGAGGCCTCCTGGGAACAGCTGGGCCGACCTGTGAGCAGGGGTCGGCCAGCTAGGAATGGGCACAGAGGCAAGTGGGGCACTTGGGAAGAGTTTGTGCGAACGCGAGGCGCGGCGGTCAGCGGCCAGGCACTGGGGGCAGCCTTGCTCTTTCAGGGGTCCACGGGGGCAGGGGGTGAGGCTGAAGAGTGGCAGGAAGACCCTGCCCGCAGCTGCCATATCCACACTTCCCCCAGCGCCAAAGTGGTGGCCGGTCAGATGTGCCACCTCCGGAGCTCACCTGGCTTTATCAAGGAGGCAAACTGGAGAAGGGGCAGGCTGAAGGCCGGGACCCCAGAAGCCAGGCAGGTAGAATGGCAGCAGTCTGTAAACTCGGGTGATGTGGGAACCTGTGGGGAAATGTGCCAGGAGAACCCTGGCCGAGGAGCCCGAGGCTGGGGATGAGTCATTTCCTATTGAGATGTGACCGTGCGGCGTGGCTGGGGGCCCAGGGGACGCTTGCGACCAAAGGGCGCGTGGCCTGAAAAGGGTCGAATGCCGAAGTGAAATGGCTGGTGGCCTGAGAAGGAAGAATCGTGAGCTCGGGTGCGAGACAGACCCGGGTTCAAGTCTGACCTCCGCCGGTTCTGCTGGGCGACCAACAGAAGATGACAGGATGTGACACGGGAGGACACTCAGCGCTCCACAGGTAGCACGCTGTGCCAATAAAATCACGTCTGCCATAAACGTTCTTGGTGAAAGACAAAGGAGCCATGTAGCTTGCTAAGAGGCACGGATGCCTGACCCAGGCCCGCGTGTCCTCACGTGTGCGTGAGCTTGAAATCACACCCGAGCCCGAGAGTTCTCTCGGTGCGGTTGCCTTCTATCGCGGACACGCTCTGTGCCGGGCACTTTGGAGACAGTGTCCCGTTAATCCGGGCAGCGACGCTGGGGTCAGTGTTAAGCCAGCCGTCTTCACAGTACTGAAGCCGAACTGTCACAAAGCTTCTGTGACTTGACCGATGTCACGCGGCTAGTCAGTGGAAACACCCGTATTTATACCCAGGTTTGACAGACCGTAATGCCTAGGTGACTTCTACATGAATCCCATACATAAATGATCCGTGATTCTAACTCTATGTGCGTCCTGTTGGCGAGGGATGTTTTGGTTTTGATTTTGTGTTTTTTCGTTTATTGCATGGCTTACAATGTAAAACGAAAAAATAACTGATATGATTCTAAATAAGAGCGGTATAAGAAGGACGACTGTGAGAAGTCTGACTCCTGTCACCACCCCCGTCACCACCCCTGTCACCGCCCCGTCAGGAATGCTGGGCCCATCTGTTTCACAGGAGCCTGGTGAGATCCGGTCCACAGAACGACTCCGAGGGAATAAAGCCTGACGCATTATACAGACGTCAGTCAGTCTCGCATCTCACACTTGTAGAAAGAATCCTTTTAAGGGCGGTCCCTTGGTGTCGCTACCGACAAGGGAACATCCGCGTTGGACGTGGCATCTTGCTAATGTAACTGGTGGGAAAGTCAAATGGATTTGGTCCTTTGCAGTTTGTCTCACTATAGGGCGATTGCTCAGAGCAGAAACCTGTGTCTTGTGAACGTCTCGATTTTGCCATTCTCTGCTCTTGTCGGAGTGAGACTCGAGGTGGTGACCCCCATCTTTATTTTAAAGAACCATGTCAGGGTCCATTTGTTTGGTGACGTTGATTCCACGGTTAAGAAATCTTCATACAGCTTTCTCACGAGAGCAGGCCCCCTCCACCGGGCAGCCTCCGGGCCTTGCCGGGGAGTCGGGCAGTGGTGGGCACGGGTCTTTGAAGGGGCACGGATGGAGGCGGGGGGGGGGCGTAGGTGACCTGGGGGTGGACAGAAAGGAGCGTGAGGGCAGTGAGAAGCAGCCCTGCTCTGAAGTATCTCGTTATGCGAAAACTCTGCATATGGGGAACTTTGTCATTTAAAAGAACTGTTGTTTTAGTTCATGTGTCATTCACGTCAATCTCGTTGACACCAAAATGTTTTACATTTTCCCAAACCTTCCTGAAGTGCATATGATAGCATTTGCTGGAGAAGGCGGTCCCGCAGAGCCTCGCGTTTGGGTAATGTCCTGATGATCCGCTGAGGTCCCGCCATGCGAAAATGGTCCCAGCCAGCGGGTCGGTCACGCTTACGCTGGTATCTGTGCTCTCGTCCACGTGGCTAATGTCCAGTGCACTCTCTAAGGGCTTTCTAAAAAGCGCTGACCAAAAAATGGGGAAACAAAAGAACAAATCCAAATATAATTTATGGTTTGACTGAAAAAAAATGGCTGTTTCTTTCTACCACATGTACATGATCTCTCTGTTTTAGAAATCGCTCTGCTCTGCCCTCTTTATATGTGATTTTAAATGTTGTCACTGCAAGAATTCACCTCTGGCTACGATGTTTACAAACCCAGGAAGCCAGACAGCGGGGCGTGGCCACGCAACGTGTTGCCGCGCACTCTGCAGGCTTCAGCATCCCTCCAGCCTTACTGGGTGTCCGGCTGAGGCTCTGCTTTCTCCCCAGCCGGCCCGCCCCCAGGCCCGGTCTCGGGGGGCACCATCCCTGGGTGGGCGTCACTCACAGAGCGAGCTGCTCCTGCGAGCTCGGGCCCCCGCCCAGCGGGAGGGCGGCACCCGCTCTGGTGGAGAAGCTTTCTGCCAAGATGCGCTGCGCGTTTTCCCCAAAAAGGTGCGGGCCCCGCCCTGACCGGGGCGGAGAACAGGCAGGCTCTTCTAATTTAGTTTGCGACGGCAGTTAATGGTCACGCCCGACCTTGTCGTGTTTAGCATTGGCATTTGCAGCTGAAACGTGGCCTTGGGGAAGGGGGGCTAGCTGAGCACACTCAGGTGGCCACTGGGTGGAGGATGCACTTGGCGGCCTTTTCATGAGACTTGTCCGCAAACACGGGCCATAGTTCTGGTCGGTTTCACCGTGCTGTCTTTCCCTGAGGTTCCCAAACTCCAGATTAACGCGTGTCGTCGAATCGAATCAGCTGCCATGAGAGTTAGAAGCAGAATTGTTTTCTGTGTTCTCACATGTGCCGATGACTTAAGACGCCCATCAAACTAAACCTTTGACAAAGTAATTGGCGCTCCTGGAGCTTTCCAAGGTACTCACGGTCCACAAAGAGCAAAAGTAACAGTCACACGGGGCTATTTCTTAGCCTATTTCTTACCTTTAGTAAAAAAAAAAAAAAAATAGTTTAAAAAATCGTAAATCTATCACCTGGAGCTAATTAAGGTGACCTATCTTTGATGGCCACATAGTAACTTACCAGAAGTCAGGTCAACATGGGCCACCCCCTTCCTGGTTTCTATGAGTTTTTAAGTTTCTACGTCATTGACTCCACCGGGTTCAGTGTTTTGCCAGAGACTGATACCATGACAGGATCGATATTTAAGGGAGATGAAAATGATCCAACAGCACGTAGAATTTCCGTGCCATTTGAACATCAGAGAAGTTCTGCCAAAATTCAGACTTCATGTACTCGTTGGACCCGTTTAAGCTTTGAACGTGGCCTTTGGGAAAACATGGCTGTAGCAGTGTCCCCAGGCAGGTTCTCGAAGGTGCTCAGTCCGGCGCCGCCGGGATACTCGGTGCCGCGGTCGCGGGGCCCCGGGCGTGTGTGCGCGTGCGCGTTCCGGCGTTTGTCGATAGGCCCGTATGTGGCTTTTCCTTGCGACGCCTGTTGCGTGGGCTGTTTCCTAGGAGTCTGTTGGCGATGCCTCACCTGAAAATCTTCGGTGCTTCTCAGTCACGTCTGCTTTGTCTGCGCTGCACCCTTCCTCCTGTGGTCTGAGGTCTGTGCCCTGCTCTGGGCACCGGGGCCTGGATTGGTAGTGGGCCGAGGGCTGCTGAGCACTGGGCATCGGAGCAAGAGGTGAGCAGCGGGCAGGCCATGTAGCTAGCGCAGCTACATCTGTGTCTGCAGCCGCCCCCAGCGCCAGCATCACCGCCTCAGCTCCCCCTCGGATGATCAGGCGTTAGATTCTCATAGGCGTGCTGGTCCCTGGGGCCACAAAGGTTGGGGGCCGCTGTTTTAGAAAATTTACCCCGCGAGCTGCTATCTATACATCTCTAGTCCTCCCCTCCCGTCACCCACGCATCCATCCAGGGCTTTGGTGTGTCTGCGCTGTCAGGGGCTGTGCTGAATGGCAGATGATGCCTCCTGGTCCATGCGGACCGCTCTCCGCCCAACTTTTACATTCACAGGAGAAGGGGAGCCAGACAGGCAAACGGGCGATTTTAACACAAATGCTAAAATGGGGAAGTTTTAGGTGTCTACAGGAGCACATCAGAGGGGCACCTACCCAGACCTGACGGTGAGGGCACAGGGTGCTGGAAACAGTGACATAGCAGCTCGCGCCCGCCCGGGTCCAGCCCGTGGCTGTCAGGGATCTTCCTGTTCCCGGCTGATGGTACAGAAGGCGTTTAGACCACTTTAGTAGATGGGTGGGAAATCAGCAAGTCAAACACTGAGTCAGGGACAACTTAGAGGGATTTCATCGCGGCCATACGAAATAGGTTTCCCAGAGTGGCGGCCGCTCTTCTCGGAGCCACCATAACTCGTTCGATGACAACCGTCGATTTCAGAACAATTCAACTGATGCCCATCAATACAAATAGACATATCACCCCGGTTTAGGGTCTCCTTGAAATTCCCCAAGCCTCATGTGTCCTCCAGCAGCTCTGTTAGGGCAGGTCGCGGGGTGGCGGCAGATGCCTTCACGAAACTGACCCGTTCCATCCGCAATTGCTGTGACTCTGCGAAGGCCACGCATTTTGTAAGGTGCTGCAGCTCAGAGCTGCTTCTGGGCAAATGACAAGTGTTATTAAATAACTCGTTAGAAATGCACGTCCTCGGCCACACCCCAGATCTGGATGGGAAGCTCTGGGATGTAGCACTGTTTTTCAGAGATCCTCAAGATAATCTGAACCACTGCTTTAAGGAAACACACACACACACACACACACACACACACACTTTCCAAAACAATTACTCATGTTAGCATGGATACCTAAAAAGTATAATTTTGAAACTTTCTTTTAAAATTGTTTCTATTTCAATGGCCATATGGACCTAAATGTTAAACGACTCACTTTTCATTCCTCTTTGTGTAGGAAACGTTGCCATTCTCGATTTGCAAACTGATTTAATGATAAAGACTCCGATATCTATCTCCCGGGCATGATGGGCGAGGTCAGCTAACACCTTGGCGGGCTCTGTGAGTGCAGGAGGCATATGTGAAAAGGGGGTTTGCAGGCCGCTGTGTTCCCCACTTCTGCGGAAAGCCCCTTATGCATGCTCTCTGGGGCTTTCACATGTAGTTTACAAAGCAATTTGAGAGTCTTCAGAATTATAGGTTCCACAGTAATGTAAAGATATTAGCACATAAAAGCATTTTCTTCCAGCTGCCCACCCTAAAGTATATAGGAGGAAACAGACGCATTTAGGAAGAAGGCAGTGCGTATTTTGGAAAGGAAACATTTGTGTATACTTGTGTTACATAGTGGTAGACCTTTTCTAAGTGTCCTTTATCTAAAACTTGGCAGATGATGACTCAAGTTCAAGGTCAAGTCATGTTAATAAGACGCTATTTTCTTTTTCTTTTTTTCTCATTGTACTTGAAAGGTATCTATCTCCAGGGAAATCAGCTCAGATTGTAGCTGGAAGTTTGCCTTCTGGTGAAGGCAAAGCGGAGGAAGAATAATTTTTCAGTTTGTTTGCTCAGTGGGGGTTGCTGCAGCTGAACTGCGATGCTTTTTGCTGTTTTGGCAGCAACTCACTTAAATTTTAGAACTTGCAAAATGTTCCATGAGGCCGTAAGTCTCTCTTTACTATGTTACTACCAAAACCTTTGAGAAGAAATTTCACGATGCAGTTCTATTTCCCTTCTCCCGGTCAGAGGTTATATTTTTTAGAGGAAAACCCAGTAAACAAAACCCGCCATTGCTTTTGTTTCTATCCCAGTACTTAATGGTGAACCCGACAGTACCTGACAGCACCCAACAGCACCCGCTGTGGGTACCCGCCAGCACCCGCCATGGGTACCCAGCGTTGCCCCTGGTGACCAAAAGAGAGAGGCTGTCCCAGAGGTGCCCTTCCCAACCTTTCCCGCTGCGTCCTGACCTGGACACGTGGAATCTGTGGCCTTGTGTCCTAAGAGGAAAGCGAAAGGGGCTGAGCCGGGTGGAAATGCCACTTTCTAGGTCAAAAGCAGTTGAAGATCAGCCTCTGCACAGGCCAAACTTCGCCGCATGTGTTTTCTGGCTGTGAGGAGGGGCAGCCTTGCACGGGGGAGGCTGGGAAGTGCCCCCATGGCACTCCTATGCCGGCAGCCTTGGGAGCCCTGCCTTGCTCTGCCGGGAGGGGGCTTCTGTCAGGAGGGGGAGGAGCCCCACAGCCTCCAAGAGCCGGGGGAGGTAGGAGCTGCCTCTGAACCAGACTTCCCCTCCCCAAATGGCCATTTCCATCCCACGTTCTTCTCTAGGCTTGGTAGGAAGTGGGGAGAAGGTTCTTCATGACTTTTCCGCGTCAGCGTCGATGTCCCAGTTTTTTGCTGCTCGTACCTAAGCTGCTCTAGCGTAAAGAACGTCAAGGTAAGGCTCAAGTTGTCTGGGTTCAAACTGAGATTCTCTGCCTAAATTAGCACTTAAATAGAGCTAAACCTCTTCACCCCCGTCCCCGCCCCCCCATAGGGCTACCTGCCCGGTGCGGCTGTTCCAAAGATAAATTAAGATGACCAATAAGACAGTCCCTTCTGCCGGACACCCCAGGTCACAGTGACCTGAACTGACCACATACCGCGTATCTAAAATGTCTTCCATGTGTAAGAGGTCAGCAGAACACCCTGAGGACAACTCGGGGTCTCCCAATGGATCGTGTCAATGGACTGTTTTCCTAGATGGCGTCTCACATTCTCACGGCATAATGCGCTCCTTTACATAAAAGAACCTGGGCGCATCCAACTGACTGCTGTAAATCTCTGTCTAGGAGGAAACAGGCCACATCCTTGTGGATGGCGGTTGATTTGCGGGCCGTTGCTGGAAGAGAATTTCCGCCACGTGTGAAAAAGAATGTGCATGTTAATTTATCATTCAGAGGGGATTTTTTTTTTCCTTTTTGGAAGAGCTAATGTACAAAAACTGTTAGTACAAAGAGAGAGAGACAGGGAGAAGCTGAGTGTGGGTGGGTGAGGGTTGCGATCTAGCCGGGAGAGTGTTTTTCTGCACGAGGCGTAAGCGACGCTGCGGGGGGCTGGGCTTGGCACCAACCGCGTGGACTCGGAGCAAGCTCCTCCTACGAGGCCCGGAGAACGGGAAGCAGGAAGCGGGGACAACTTTGAACCACTTTTTCAGAATCGAAATGAGAAGGTTATGAGCATCTGAGCTTTCGCAGTCTAGTTCGAATTTAAAAAGGAAATCCCCAAATGTTATTGCTTCTTAAGAGATGATATAGGGTGTTCTCCCCCCAGAAACACAAAAGAGAAAAGTCTGGATACAAAGACGGTGGCTGGACCACGTGAGGGGTCATAGGGCCTTATGTTAGGGTTCTCAGGGGGACAGAAACAGAATCAGCAGGGGGAGGGGAAGGGAGAGAGAGGGGCTGAAAGTCTGCAGACTTAAAGGGATATAAAAGATGAAAGATGCTTCATTGAGCAAACGGTTGAGCACCATGGCCTAGCCAAATTGACACACAAAATGAACTGTCACCGGAAGGAAGGAAGTTGATAATTTAAGGTAGATTTTGTACTTTTTCTTTGAAAGTTGTTATCAGAACAGTTGCATTTCTTGGAATTGAATGGGCTCGTCCTGCTGGAGATGGCCTTTGGGGTCCCCAGCCATCTTCGGGGCTCTTTGAAGGTCTTCTATTCCCTCCCGAGGTGACAGGCCTATTCTGACACGCAGGACGGGAAGGACAAACGTGGATTGCCTCTCTGTCCACCTCACAGCACCCCACCCTTCTAGATCAACCCAGGAAAAAAATCTGCGTGACATGTGGATTCGTTTAAAGGGAAGTCAGATGGTGCGGGTCCGGCAGTGTTCCCCCGCCTCATGACAAAGGAAAACCCGGGTCAGCGGCATCAGCAGCTCCCAGGCGCCCGCGGCATGGCCGCGCTCTGGCTCGCGACCTGTCACCCCGCTCCTGCGTCGTCCGCCCCAGGCCCGCCGCCCTCCCTGCGCCTCCCTGGAGAGCTGCACAGGCTGTCCTCCTGGGTCTTCACTCGGGCTGTCCCCTTGCCTGCAGCACTGTCCCCACGCGCCCGCAGGCTCACTCTCACCTCGGTCAAGTCTGGGCTCCGGTGCCAGCTGCGCACCGTGCCCTGCCCCCACCCTCCGCTTTTGGCCAGCGCACTTACCGCGCCTGCGCGGCCCGTAACCGGCTCACCTGTGCCTCTATCTGCTTTGTAGTCTAGGTTCTGGGCCATGAGCCTCACACGGGCCCGGGCTCCATCTGTCTGGTTTGCGCACGCACCCCGAGTGTCCACGGTCACTCCTGGCGCAGCAAGAACATTCGCGGCCCGATTCACATTTGCTGAACGAAAGCCCGAGCACGAGCGGTTTCTGAGCGTGGCACTGGCAGTCGGCCGCCCCGAGGTCCCTCGTTCGCCATTTCTAGATTGTTCTCACTGGCCCCTGAGGGGATTTAGGAAGAGGAAGGAGGTTTCCGTTTGCAGATCTCTGGGGGCATCCCCACCACTGGGCACCGCTGAGAGCATTTGCACATCTGATTTAAAAAATGACCTTATTTTAACTAAATAGAGAATGCAAATCCTACAAGAACATTTCGAATAAGATATTTTAAAGGTTTCTTTTCCCTTCGCAGAACACAGAATACAAGTGGAGAATGGTACACTTTGCTCGTGGAAATGCCCCTGCTCTTGGACACGTGCGCGAGTTAAGCATCGTTTACAACTTGCCGCCTTTGGTCCCATTTGATTTACACGTCCCAAGCATGAAATGTGAAGTTTTATGGCTCGGTCATTTTGCATCCTACATGTCCCCCAAAACAAAAACAAGCAAACAAAACGGATACTTAAATCTCAGGCTTTCAAAAGCGTATAAAGAGTTGCCTGTTGGCAGAATAGCAAATTTACATTTAAAATTTAGCCATATTTTTAGGACAGACACAAGCATATAGAAAACCATTGATTTGTCTAATATCGAATTATCTCGATCTCTTCACCTGTCTTCTAGTCGCTAAGATGACTTACTCTAAAAACTCAGGCTGGAAAACTTGGAGATTTTTTTCCCAAGAAGCAATGGTGCCGGCTGGGGTGGGCTGGCGCGTGTGGTGGGCGCGTCTGTCTGGGCGGAGAAGGCGGGGCCCGGGAGAGGAGGCGGGGCCTGGAGAGGAGGGCGGGGCCTAAGAGGGGGTGAGAAAGGGGCGCTCAGAACGAAACTCGTTTCTCGGCTCGGAGCTGGGGGTGGGTGGCGCGACACAACAGGCGGAAGGTCCCTCGGAGAAAGCTGGCGCTGCAAGTCCCTTAGACGAGTCAGTGTGAGCTGTCTCATCCGGAAGCCCCGATGGAAAGAGCAGGCCCCAGTTCCCGGCGTTCGGCCTGGGCCAGCCGTCGGCCTAACGCTGTCTCTGCATGTTCCCTCTGAAAATAAAATAATAGTCCCCACAGTTATGTCCAAAATGTCTCGCCCTAGGGCTGCTAGAGTGTGGCAGAGCTAGGCTGCAAAACGAGGTCTGTCCTGGCTCCAGAGACCGATTTTCATTTACTCATTTGTTCGTTTGTAATATTTCTAGCTATCGAGTGCTTACTCCAAACCAGGCACCGCGCTAGGCATTTTGACACACATGATATTCTGTCATGCTCACAGCAACATGAGGAGGTGAATCTTGTTATCGTTCCCACTTTAAAGATAGAAATCGCAGCTCAGAGAGGTTCCGTATTTCACCCAGGGACACACAGCGAGGAGGAGGCACAAGCACCATCTGAACCCGGGAGTCTGTATCCAGAAGAAAGACGAGCGTCCGCTCCCGCATGAGTCTGCCAACTCAGGCTCTCTCCCAGGCGCTGGCCTTTAGGAAGGTCAAGTGCATACACGGATGCAAAGAACACTCCTTAATTAAAATTTAAAATTAGACTGCGTTCACGGCCCAGTGGAGCCATGGTCCATGGTCCACGGCCACGCCACCATGAACAAGCCTGATGTCTGATCTTGGAAGCTAAGCAGGGTCGGGCCGGGTTAGTACTTGGTTGGGAGACCACCTAGGAAGACCAGGTGCTGTAGGTATAAATAGATAGATAGAAAAAAATTTTAAATTAGAGATTTCTCAGGCCACGTTCTTTTACTATAATCCAAAGCAATACCATAATAATATGGCCGAACACATTTTTCACAGTATGGAGGTTGATAAGCACAATTCTACGTAACTTCTGCATCAAAAAAGATTAAAACCGAAATTAGGAACCGTCCAGAAACGTGTGAAAAGGAGAACGGTTTATTTTGAAGACTCTGGGATCCCCAAAAGCTCCCTCCACTCAGGGAAAACGCGTGGACGGAAATGCCTTCAGCACGAAAGAAGAATGACTAAAGAGAAAGTCGCGTGCACGCCCTCACACGTCAAAACACGGACGGAAGATGAAAGTGCAAAGAATTTGCGAGCAGCCGAACCTCACACGCACAACGTAAGAAAGCAAGAGCAAGCACACGGACTGATTCTTTCAAACCCGGGGTGGCCGAGGAGGCCCGCGTTGGGGATAGGGGGCCGCCAGGCCACTGCAACTCCTGCCCTTTGGAGAACCAGGTTTCAACCATTTTCTTTCCAAAACAAAGAAGTTGCATTGGTCTAATGAAGCCAAACTTGCTACCGAGAGCAAGCAAACCATCAGAAATTCTTAACCACGAGGCTCTCATTTCGGAAGAGTCCGCATCCAGAGGGGTGACAGTCCTCTGACGGGCGATGCCGACTCTCGTAAGTCACACTCTACGTGCACTGGGGGACCGTCACACTAACAGGAACCTGGATGACGTTCACTAGTTACAGCGTACACGCCCTTCCCGCCTTCCATCCCGGTCGTCTGCTGAAAAGTTTGAATTTTCACTGGTTGTATTTTCATCGTAGTTATGCTGTGCCTGGTGACTGCTTACTCAACAACAAAAAAGCCCCTAAAAACCAGAGTTTTTAGTTTCTCTTTAAATCCTTCGTCCTCCAAAACTCATGTGTCGCCAGTGCTTTGGGCTTTTTTGGCGGGAAGCTTTGATGACAGCAATATGACTTGCTCTGATTGGTTTTGGCTCTTATTTCAAAACCTCACAAAAAATACTCATTTTGGATTTTGCTGTCATTGCAAAACTTTCCGTTTGCATTCTGTGATTGTGAAACTATCCTTTTACGTTTTTCCTTTTCCACTTAGATTGGCCCCACCAGCCGACTGCCCGTACCAGTCCCTCCCCCACCCCGCCTCCCACCACAGTGCCGGCCCAGCACCCAGGAAGTGCGATTGTAACTCTTTTACCCCGCAGTGTTTTCCAGGAAAGTGTGAATTTTGTGAACCAAATCAACGATTTGGAAAGTTTAAAAAATTCATGAATTATATTTTCTTCAGAGTTTTACTGAGCTCGGTGACTCCTAGGTGAGTTCGCCTGGAAATGACCGCGATGGGACACCTCCAGAGGTCGGTTCCAGTTGTCGCCGCTAGGAGCAGTGTGGGCCAGTGCAGCTGCGTGGCCCTTTGGATGGGGTGGGCGGGGCAGGGGGCGGGGCGTACTTTTACATTGAAGGAAGCCTGGCGCCTCCAGGGGGCGGCAGCCGATGCTGGGGGTTGTGGGAAAAAGCTTTGGCCAAAAGACGTTGCTTTACGCCAATGACCGGTGAGATATAGATGAGTAATGCATACCTTTATGCAGTTGATCAGTTTCTAATAAACTTTGTGGAAATTTTTTAAAAGTAGAATCAGGTTCTAAATGTAGGAATCAGAGGACATTTTAGGGACGCCCGGATCTATCTCATGTTAATCTCTCTTCTGAAAACTCATTGACATGGAACTTCTTTAAATCGAAGTTCAAAGAGTAAAGCCGGACGTCACCTGTACTTTACGGTTACTTAGGAAATAATGTTTGACTGAACACGGATGGATTTGCAGAGCATATATACTGACCCAGCTAGAAAACAGGCCCGTTTAGCGTGTTTAGAGCTTGCTTTTATACGGGAAGAGCATTTGAACTGAGCCCTCGCTAAAACAATCTCGCCTTAGCAAACGCAGAATCCTGGGAACACGGTATGTTAACAGCTCGCCCTAGAGAATAAAGCATGACACCCGTCTCCGGGGAGACCGAAAGCCCTAATTGGCCTTCATTGCTGCTTTTCGTTGGATTTATAATCCACGTGTGCAGTATCTACAAAGTGGGCCCACATTCTAGACTTTTGTGTCCGAGCTCCCTCGGAGGGCTGCGATGAGCGCTTCTGACGGTGAATTCACTGAGTCTTCTGAGCGCAGTTCTGACAAACGCATTCACAGAGGGAGATGCAAAGCGGGCCACTTACGGTGGCGGAAAGCGCGTTTCTCTTCCCCTCCTGGGGTGACCCAGCCCACGAGTGGCTGTAAATGGCGCGTGTGTAAGTTGCGGAGGTGGACGGGGCAGAGGCCCGGGCGTATTTACGCTCTTCAGGGCTCCTCCCTGCGCTCTGATCACTCTGCGGTAGAGAGCTTATTGTGTCCCTAAAAGACAACGTTGCCAAGCTTACCAGTCTCAGGGACAGAGGGTGAGGAGGATTTAATCTAAATCATTAACAGAAGACGGTTTTACCTTAGCCTGTCATCGGATGGTATTCCCCCAAATAAGTAGACTTTGGGAATTTATAGCAAGGATGGTTTACTCTTTATTCTTCAAAAAATAATGAATTCCTCTCTTCGGCAGTGTGGCCTAATCTGAAAGCTGGATCAGATAACTGTAGGCTGTGGGTATACACATTGTCACTTGTTAAGACCGTGACAGTTAGCCAGAAACCAGTGGGGTGGAATCTACAGGAACACCTAGCAGCTGTCAGGAAATATGACTGACGTCTCCTTCAGATGTTGGGACTCCGCTGGAATTCACCTCGAGGGCCCTGTGCCACTGTGGCTTCTAGGGTTGTTTGCATACGTGAATCCACATTCTCGCTTCTCACCGAGAGCGTGCACAAAGTGGCGTTTGGGGTCTTCTAAGACCCCAGGAATCAGAAGCGCTCTCTACCGCCTCTAGCCCAGCAAGCTTCCCACAAACGATGCTTCCTCCTCCGTATCTCCAGGAATCAGGAAAAGGCAATCACAGGAAACATTTAGGTTTAAATTAGATCATGATTTATCTGTCCATTATGTAAGGTTATTAGATAAAAGTCACAGTCATTGTAACTCCGTTTTAATTGTTCGATTCTGCAATCAATCAGGAGGGTCTCTCAGAATGCACGTGGTAGCGTCCCTTAACTTTTGTCATCAGACGGGTCGATCTGAGTCCATGGCGTCCCATTATGTTTCCCAGCAAGCCCGAGCTGTGGCCTTTATGCCGTGGACAGGGAAAGAGCTGATGGCAGCCATGAAGTGACCGCCTTCAAGCCACCCTTTGTTTCCTGGATTTTACTCAGACGCGCGTCCTTTTGGTGACTCCTGGGAAGGACTGTATTCAGAGTCCATCTGTCTACCCACCGTGAAGCACAGGTCCTCGGACCAAGGACGGGGGGCCCACGCTCAGATCCCCTGGAGCGGGGCAGACGAGCTCTGCACAGAGCATGCAGCTTCTCGCCCGTCTGTGGCCTTCTCGCGCTGGCTTTCCGCGAGCCACCCGCTTGGCAGTGTTGTTTTTGCTGGCTCCCTGCCTGGTGGCGCAGCTTGAGCAAATGCAGATGTTCCCTCTCTGCCCAGTTCAACTGTGAATATATAGACTTGGACTGGGGCCGGCTGGGTCCTGTAAAAAATGACCAATGTGACATGGTGAGAAAATCCAACCAATTCTTTATGCCACTTAGCTTCGGTATGTCCGTCTGTAAAGCCGGCACTGGCCTTGATCGCTGTGACTCTCAGTGCTCAGCAGACCAACATCTCGGAGGCAGAAAGTAGAATGCGGTTCACTGCGGAGCTTTTCAATCAGGAGACTACGTTTCGCTTTTTAGTATATTTTTTCAAGTAGGGTCGATACACCAAATAATTGTTTTTATTACTGCTGGCCATGATGGTGGATGATCTGAGCAGGGCGAGGGTCCTTGCGTCGGATCGCCGTGAAACCTGTGGGCACAGTGCTGGCTGATCTACCAGGAGCACAAGACGCCTGGATGGAGATTTCTGGAAACTTCCAGTGGAAATTTCTACCAGAATGGAATGCTGGAGGGAGAGCGGGGGGGAAGTAAAGTTTCGGGCACATGAGTGGATCACAGGAATCGGACAGGAGACGTGGAGTCGGTGCAGAGACGAGTGTGAATTCGGGTCCCCCGGTGCTGGCCGGCACCTAGGCCCACGGCTGCTCGCTCCCGGCCAGGAAACCACATCGAGCGGCTGCCTGCGGGCCAGAGCGGAGCGGACAGCCACGCCGAGGCAGACGAGCTCCATGGGGAGGAAGCCCGCTTCTCCTGCCCCTGCCTTCGTGGATGACTACGGTCTGACTTAGCACAGCACGTAAACATCAAGTTATTAAATCTGATGTCCGAACGAAACAAAACGAATGTGTCCAGAGATCATGGAAGATACACTGTCTAATTCCTCCTTCCTTCAGCTACGGCTCTGAGAGATGCTGGCAGACTTCTCTGGCTCTCTGTCAAGTCATGCACATGACAAGTGGGGCTGCAAAAACAAGGCTGCTTATCTGTTGGCTTCTGCGAGTTATTTTTTTTCTCGTAAGAGTCCGTTTCGAAAGATTTAATATGCAACGTTCTGGCTTTAGCTCACAGGGTCATGCGCTGCCTTTACAGAAGCAGGATGGTGTGGGTGCCAGCAGAGACAGCCAGCGTCGTCTAGACAAGGGCCTCCTCTGTCGTGAAGTGCAAACCCTGGAAACACGTGCCAGGCACTGCGTGTCGACACAGGGTGACGCGTGTCACGCAGCTCTCCAGCTCTTTGCCCCTCCAGGCACCTGGATGAGAGAAGCTGGGGGAGAAACCTGCCTCTCTAAGTCAAGGCCTGACGTCAGAACAGTTCCTGCATGCCGGTCCCCCATGCCGGTGAGCCCTGCCTCCGCGGCACGCCCTGAAGTACCCGCCGTTCCTGGTCCAGAGGGAACACAGGTGAAGGGCACACTGCGCCCCAGGCCACGCTTCGCTTTTTTTTTTTTTGGAGATGAACAGAAAAAGATACATTCTCTGGATTAAATGAACTATGTTGATCCTCGTTTTTGAGACAAAGCAGTAAGAGCCACTTTTTCTTTTTCCCGCAACTGCATCTGACCCTTTGTATAAATGTCGAGGCTCATTATAAAAACACAGCCATTAAAATAAAATACTGTTTGCAAGATAAAGATTTCCAAGCCGCAGATGAAGAGCTGCTTACTTCAGAGGTTGATAATATGCTGTTCAGATGACACATGATGCTTCGTGTGGGCTGTAAGGCACTGGCCTTGGGTGGGGGTGCCGACTCAGCAGGGGTTTGGGCAAGCTTTTGTGAAACTCTAAGCTCCGTTGTCCCTACGGTGTTCCTGGGGATCAGCACACAGCACCTCCAGTGATTTAAGCCACTCCCCAACCCACACCGCTCACCCCTCATGCGCCTGTGTTCAGTTTCTCCTCGAATGCTTTCACTGGACGCTGGCTCTCTTAAATCTTTCTTTCTTTTAGGCCTTGTTTTATATACATATATAATGCTTAGACAGATAAAGTCTATACCAAACCCACATTTTCTTTACATTGATTTTAACTTTTGGACTCGTTTAAAATACACAGTGGTCTGAGCAAAATAACTCACAGGCATGCGGCTGATGCCCCTGAGCACAATGGAAACATATGTGTGTGTATACATCTATAATTCTATATAGGATTCTCTCTCTATAATTCTCTCATATTGCTGTCACGTGACTTTCAAAACAGCATCAAACAAAATTGAGATATCTGACTTATAAAAGTTTGGTAAAGGTGTCGATTATTTAACCAGGACTCCTGGTTGCATTCTAATTTCTATGTTTTTGAGAAATGAGAACTGCTTCAGCATCCTACAAGTCTCTGGGCTTCTAAAGTGCTTTAATATACATTTTTAATAACAACATCTTCAAAGTTTAGTTTAGCGTCCTAGCACGGCGGTGTTACGTAAGAGGTAGCACTCGCTTGGTTAGTTACCACAAGAATTTGGTGCTGATTATGTAACCTTATCAGTGCCTTTGATACCAGTTCCTTCAGGGCTAGACACACACCGCCATTAAGCAGAGCTTTTTTCAGGGTGGGGGAGTGGAGGGGGAATCGAATGTTTCACATCTGATTAATGAAAATGTCCATTTGGATCTTATTATTCATCAAGAAGCACTCCTTTTTCAGAAGGTATGGATCCTTAAGAAGATATGTTTGGAATATTAATGTTTTAATGATCTGCCTATCATGAAAATACCCTCATTGAAAATTAAACACTATGTTGATGTTTTTTAAAACAATAAAGAATAATATACTCTATACTGATTTTTAGCTGTTTTATAACATAAAGCCGATCAAAAATTGTAGTCGGTTTTACGGTTAATTTGTTTGAATTCGTAAAAACAAATGAAACTGGAGATCTAGGAATATTAGGGGTAGCTGAAAGAGTTGTTTTTATCATCTGTGGTCTGTTTTCAAGGCTGTCCCACTCAGTGTATCGATTTTATAATATTTTTCTTACTAAAATTATAATAGCCTTTCTTTTTAGGCTTGACTACCACAGTACTGTAAGACTGCCTCTCTCAATTTAGTCAAGATTTGTTCATATCGACGCAAACAGAAATGTGTAACCAGCTGGCCTGCAGATGGTAGGTGGGGTGCAATCATTGAGTGCCTATTGTATATTGGCCTTTATTCAAGGTTATGAGTGGAAAGAGAAGCATGGCCCCTGATATCAAGCTGTTTAAAATAAAATTGTCCATGCAAATTATACATGAAGAAAATTTCTTAAGAAGAGATTTAATGCATACGTTCATATGCACAGATACTATACGTCGGTTCCAGGAGTCTAGACGACAAAGCTTTGACACACTGGGGCTGAGAAAAATTGAAGGCAGTTTCCTGGAAGGAGGAACACAGAACTAGTAGGGAGAGATTTGGGGGGCTTGGGAGAGCGAGTATGAATGCCCAGCCACTGAACTCCATCTATCCAGATAATGAATGATGGTCTTATTAGAATGAGGAGAGCTTGCGTGATGTATCACAGCTGAATGACATATACCTGACAGCACAGTAAGAATTAAATCGAAAAGCCAACAAGTACACCCCACACGTTTCCATTGTGCTTGGGGGCATCAGCCACATGCTTGTGAGTTATTTTGCTCAGACTACTCTGTATTTTAAATGAAGACACAAACATTAAAATCCAGGTGAAGAAAATGTATCTTTTGAATAGACTTTGTCTGTATAAGTGGATGAGTTTAACATGTAATCAACCTTTGTTTTATATTTTATAAAGCAAGTTTACAAGCATTTAAAAAGGGAAAATAGATTATTCAAGAATCAGGTAGCAATGTAAAGTTTTCAGCTGTAAGGACTCACATCAAAAGTCATAGAATAAAATCAAGGCACAAACCTGCATGTTGACCAGAGAGTTCATAAACTATTAACCGCATTTATTGTAAACCGAACTCTTAGGCTATTAAAAGGAGTGTATGGTTAAATTATCATAAAGGAATTCCATAATTTTATGAGGAAAATCATAATTTTAAAATTTCTTAGGATCTACCTTGACCTATGTTTTCAAATGTTTTTAAGAAAAGATAATTCAAATTCGATAATAAGCGGGCAGATATTATTTCCTCTATAAATGAACTATTATGCATAAAATACTACAACTAATATAGAATTAACCTGATCTAAAAAGAACCACATATGGAAGAATGCTTGGGGAATTTGAACGCACTTATGGTTGCATAGAACACCCAAGGGAAGGTTTCACAACCCATAGAAACTTCCTTCTTCGTCACTGGAAGAGACAAACACTGTGTATTCTTTTAAAATGAACTACTAGTAATAATCATCATAATTTTGGCGCTTTTACTAGTGATACCTGCCCTAATGTCCTTTTAGTTTTTCTTCTTTGTGCTGTGGGCTGGCATTTTCTCCACCGAGAATGAAGACCGTTTATTTTACAAAGAGCCATTGCTCTTCCCGTGCCCCCTGGAGTCACAACTAATAACTTCAGTTGTGCTTATGTTGTGCTGGAATCTCACAGCATTTCGACATGTCGCTAAAATGCAGCCTTTATGGGGACTATCAGAATGCAGAGTTCACTTAATCATGGGCCAATGTGTTGATTCATAAAAGGTTTGGAGTAACACATGTTTAGTGACAATCTTCTCCCTTTTCTGACATCACCAGAGAAGATCAAAGAGAAGGAAAAGAATCCAGAAGAAACGTATTCTGCAGGTGGCAACACCTGAACGCAGGGGTGAGTGACAGAGCCTTTGTGCCTGTGTTTGTAATGTAAATCTTTGACGAAACAAAATTTCATGAATAAAGACAAAGTGGCTGAGTGCCTATTGTACTTATAGTAAAAGAAGGGGACTCTGGTATTCAGGAGAGAGAACACTTAACAAATGTAATCAACACTCAGTAAACACCTCTTCGACCTGACCCTTTTCCGTTGTCATGCGTTGTCTTTTTAATTTGTCCAGGAAATGCGTGTCTGCAATCAAGCATTTGGAAAAAAGAAGGACGAAAAATAGAAGTTTGATTCCAGAAAAGGGTTAGTGAAAATTCTACAGTTCACGTCCTGATTTAACAAAGACTCGCTAATATGTGATGTTTTCCGCCCCGCGCGGGCATGGAGGCTTCTGTTCAAGTTAAGTGGAAATTTATTTGTAACTGGGAAGTCGCTTTGATGACTGCGAACAGGCAACTAAGAAAACTTAACGACAGGGAGAGACATTTTGCGTGTAAAGGAACGAACAGTGAACACTCGGAGGAGACACACGTGCTCCCGGACCCTGCGGTCCATTCCTCGACGCTGCCCACGCGCGGGGCGGAGGCTGCAGCGGGCGCAAACCCGCGACATCCAGCGCAGGTACAAGTGTCGGTGCGCCTGGCCCAGAAGCGAGAGCTGGGAGGCTGCGGCAGACCAGACCACGTTGCTCGGTCGTTCTAGTATTTTCTTCGAGGGTTTCCCCACCCCCAACACAAAACAAAACGGCAAAATCCTTCCCCGCTCCCCCCAGTAAGGTAAGCGTCACCGGGAGCACTTTCTCGTTCCTCTAGTTTAGGGACTCTGATCTAGTGAGTGCCAGGACCGGCGCCCGGCACGCGCGGCGCTCGGAGCCCAGCCCGTATTCGGAGCAGAGCCGCGGCGTCAGGGCGCCCCACCTGTGACCACCCACCTCCATGTAAACACAAATGCATCCTCTCCCACCGTGGGGTATCTGGGCGGGCGCGGGGGAAACATGGGGCAGGGAGCAACGTGCCACACGCTTCGAAATAAAAACACCTGAGAACTGGACGGAGAGAAGAAAACGTGGAGGGCGAGAACCCACCCCAGGGGCGGGCGCGCGTCCGGGACCCCGAGCCCTGTGTCATCCGGACCGCGGACCCGCTGCACGCTCCTGGTCCTCAGGTGACCGCCTCGCCCTTGGAGGAAGCTGGGCTTTGGCGCGCGCGCTCCACTGCTGGGAAGGTGACCTAGTTCAGGGAGTCTGGACAGCCTGTGCCACCGTGGGAGAGACCTCTGGCCCGCCGCCCCCACTCTAACGCCGGGTGTGGAGGGGGTGGCCTCGCTATGCGCGTCGGCGGCGACGCTGACACCTGCGCGTCTGTGCGCTCCAGCGTTCCAACTTCCCAAACTTTGGCGGCTCCAGTTCGGAGCGTCCTCTGGGCCGCGCATGTCCGTTCACTGGCAACAGCCTGGATTCGGGGCTGGGAAAGCGGGGGGCGGGGTGGGCCGAGAAAGCCACGGGTGATGAGGCGCTGTTCGGGGCTTTGGGGCGACGATCTCAGTTGTTCTTGTCTAAGTCTGACCTCAAGGGGCAAACAGGGCTGTGCGCACGAAGCTCGTGTGGTGGCGGGTGTCCGACAGGGAGTGCCGGGCGGGACCGGCCGTCTACGCCTTAGTTTATGGGGAACACTGTGCTGATCTGAACCCCAACCAAGTGTCCGAGTTTGTGAAGTCCCCTAGGGAAGCTCAGCACAGCTCGGCTGGAGCTGCCGGCCCGCCGTCAGGAGGGTTCCCTGGCTCGGTCAAGGGACAGGCCGACGAGGCCGGGCCAGCAGCGAACAGCTGGAGCAGCTGCACGGTTGAGACTGTCTCCCGAACACAGGTCCGGCCGTGACACCGCCCGGCAGAGCCGCGGGAGCGCCCCTGCCCTCTCCCCGGGCCCGGGCGCACGCCGTCCGCAGAGGGCCGCCGAGTCGCGGCGGGGCGCGCTACGTGGGCGCCGACGGCGGCGGCGGCGTGGGGCGCGCCCGCTCCGCCAGTGGGCGTCTGCTGCAGCCGCCGCCGCCTCCACGGGCCGCGGCATTGCGGCGCTTTTCTCCGCCGCTTCGGAGCGGCGGCCGAGGCTCAGCCAGCGGCGCGCGCACGAACACGCCACGCTCGCCGGCGGCGTCTCCGCGGCCCCTGGCGCCGGCCGGGAGCAACGCGCGGTGCGCGGCCGCCAGCCGCCCGGCGCTGCCGCCCGGGGCTCGCCGCGGGCCTGGTCCTCCCGCGCCTAGAGCGGAGCACGATGTGAAGCCTGGGCCGCGAGGGGCGCGGAGGGCAGGAGAGAAGCTGCAGACCGGCGCTCGGGCCGGCCGGCGGCGGAGGGCAGGTCCTGCGGGGGCGGAGCCGCCGGTGCCGGCCGGGGAGGAGGGCCATGGCCAGCCCCGAAAGGCCGCTCGCACCCCGCCCCCAGGCCCCCCTGCCCGCGGCCGCCGACCAGCCGGGCTCCGGCCCGGGCAAACTCCGCCCGGAGCCCCGGCGCGGCACGGCCGGCGGGGGGGGCGCGGCGGGCCCGGTCCCCGAACGGCCTGGCCGCGGCCCCGCCGAGCGCGCCGCGCCCCCGCGCCCGCCCCCCTCCTGCGCAGGCCGCGCGGGCCCCGCGGGGGGCCCGGGCGCCCCGGCTGCGCGCGGCTGGGTCGCAGCCCGCGCTCCCTGCGCGCTCGCCTTCTCCCCCCCTGTCCCCTCCTCCACTCCATCTTCCTTTTACTTCTGGCCGCCGCCCCCCCCGCCCCCTCCTTCCCTTCCCTCCTCATCTGCCTTTCCCCTCCCCGTGCGGCTCCCAGGAAGGGCGGGCGCGGCGGCGGCGGCGGCGGCTCGCGGCGGCGGCGGCGATGCTGGCGGAGGGCAGGCGGCAGCTCCCGTGAGCAGCTCCCCCGGCAGCGGTCCCCGCGGCGGCGGGCGGCGGCGGCTCCTGCTGTCCCCTGCTCTCCAGGGTCTCCTGCTCCCCGCCCGCGCCGGGTCCTGGCCGCCGCCGCCCCGGCTCCCGCTCGGCCCGGCCACCCGCCGCGCGGGCTCCCCCGGCTTTCCGGGCGTCGGCGGGGGCTGCCCCGGCCTCGGCCCCGGCCCCGGCCCCGGCGCAGGCGGCGGCGGCCGGACCCCGCGGCGGCCCCGAGGCGCCGGCTTCGCCCTCGCCGCCGCGGCCCCGCTGCTCTTCGGCGCCGACATGGACGATGGAGCTGCTAACAGTGCGAGCTGCTTCCGAAGGTTGACCGAGTGTTTCCTGAGCCCCAGTAAGTGCCGGCTCCGTGCCCCGCGGCGGGGCGGGCAGGGCGCGGGTGCCCGGCGTGCAGCGCCCGGTGGGCTTCGGGGGGTGGGGGTGGGGGGCGGCTGCCAGCGCATAGGTGGCGCGCGGGAGCGTCCGCCAGCGCCGGGACTCCGGGGGTTCCCAGGCTCCGCGTGTGTGCGGGGAAGGGCGACCCCGCGGGCGGGTGGAGCCGGACCTTCGCCCGCCGCGGGCCCTGCGAGGCTGGTCCGGCCACACACTTCCCCGCGCTTCCCCACACTCCCGACTCTGACCGCGCACGCGGGCGCCTCTCCCCGCCCAGGACTGCTCGGCTGGAGTGAGCGCGCTTCCTTCCGCTGGGGGTCCCGTCCGCCGAGGCCCCTGGATGGGCGAGGGCAGGCCGGGGCCCCGCACCCCGCACCCCTCCAGGGGAAGGCACTTGTGGCCCGCCGGGGCTCACTGTGCGCGCCAGGGCCCCTCGCCCGCACCCCGCCCCCACGACCCGGTTCCAGAGCCAGGACCCAGGCTGCACTCCTGCAGGTCCTGGGGCTTCGCCGGCGCTCGGGGCGGTAAACGCAAGGACAATGGGCGTCAGGGTGGAGGAGCCAGGCGCCGCCGGTTCGGAGCCTCGGGCCGCGCCCCCGAGCGGACCACGGCCCCGCCGCCTCCCCAGCCCCGGGTGCGAGGCTGAGAGCGCGCTGGAGCAGAGGTGGCAGAAGGCGTGTCACGGGGGAGGGGGACAAGACAGCGGAACAGTCAAGGCAGAGGTTCGCAGAGAGCTGGAGGCGGGAGATGATGAGGGGAGTGGCGCCGGGCGCGCAGGCGAGGCGATCGCCGTTGTCCTGGATGGAGGGCGAGCGAGGTGAGGACCGCGGATCCGGGGCCGAGGCGGGTGGGCGAGATGTCGCGCCAGGGGCACCGGCTACTCGGGCGCCACCCGGGTCGGACACGGCTCTTCGCGGCCCTGCGCGCGGGGCTTGGGCGCCACGGTCCACCGCGTGCGCACCGAGCCTTTGTCTGCGGCTCGCTGGGAACCGCGCTTCCGCGGCGCCTTCTCCCGGCAGACGACAGCGCTGGCCCGCTGTGCAGGCTTCCTGCTCGCGTCCGCCGCTCACGCCCCGGCCCCGGCCCCCCTCGTGGCCGGAACTTGTCCGGGTGCCTTTGGGGCGCTGCCCGGGGCGTGTGAACGTGTCGCGCGAGCTCGCCTCTGGGGCGCGGGTCGGTCCAGGGCAGCCGCGTGGCCCAGCGGCCTGTCACACACTCGCGCGCGGGCTCCAGCCTCGGGTCTCTGCTCCTACTTGCAGGTCGACTCGGTCTGCTGGGCGTGGGCCCTGGACTCCTAGCTGACCGCCGGTCCGGTGGCCTCCGGCAGTCAGAGGGACACAGCGGCCCCCAGGGTCTGCCTCCCCGGCCCACCGGCAGCGGTGGTGCGTCCCTAGAAGCCGCAGCTGAGGAGGGGTGTGCGCGGGGGCTCTCCCGCTGCCTTTGGCTGTGTTAGCAGTGGACATTTTCACCTACTGAGACAGAGCCTCGGTGGCCAGGGCGGGTCGGGGGAAGGTGGGGGTGAGCGCGGAGCCTCAGCCAGATCTGACTGGGCTGGGTCAGCCTCAGGCCTGCCTAGGGCCGGTTCTGGTCCACTTTCTTCCTCCCACACTTGTGAATTCTTCCTTTGAAAAATAAGCATCTACTTCTTACAGTTGTCAGCTGGTGGAGTGGGGGGCTGAACGCTGCCACCCCTCGCCTGTGACAGCATTGTTTTGGGACAGGGTATAGGCATCGGGATAGGACCTGTTTTCCTAGAGTGACGAAGTTTCTGTTAGTATGTCGTTACTGCCATTTGTGTGCTGGGGGGCAGAATTCAGGCTAGCAGACCAGGTAGATGACGTCACCCCAGGACAGTCCCCAGCAGGCTTTCCCTCTGAGAGGACCGAGAACCTGGAGAGGAAGGCCATGGGGAGGGCCCCTGTGCAGGGAGGCCCCAGAGGAAGAAGCCCAGTGATGGTGAATTCAGTTTGTGGGTCCCCCACCCCAACCAAGTCGGCAGGGGGTAGCCTGGCATCTTAATAGAAATAGACTGTTACCAAGGTAGCGAGTACACAGGCACTTTTAAACAAAATCTGTTGTTAGCCCCGCCTCACCCCAGAGTGGGATGGAGCTCGAGGGTGACTGTGACACTCCAGTCTCGGGATCTTTGTTTCCGTCCAGTGCTGCATGACAGGCCACATTGGTCTGAATTGCTGAAGTACCCGAAGCTTGGCAGACTCTAAAAATATTTGTCAGTAAAGATGGTCCTTTTTGAACAAAAAACATTCCGTAAGAATGTACAAGTACCCAGACGCTGACAGGTGCGCCTTACTTGTCGCACGTTCACTCCCTTTTTCCCGTTCAGTCGGATCTCTTGGTCTGTCCGGCGAGTTGCGAGGTAAAGGCTGCCGGGCTCAGTGCTGGTGTCTAGGAGCGCCCGCTTCACCGTGTTCATCGTCCAAAGACAAATCTCGCGTTGCAGGTCCACTGCCCCCGTTCTGCTCCCGTCCGTTTCGGCTCTGTACTCGGCCCACGCCGGTCCGCTGCTTCACTCAGCCACACACGGAACAACGCATGAAAGGCGCTGCCCCTTGCCGGGCGCTGCCCTGGCCAGGCCTTTGCACCGGGGGCGTCCACGCCCAGTCCGAGAGAGCCCCCCAGAGCGGGGTGCTTGCTGAGGCCCAGCGCTGCAGGATCCGCGTGCCCGTCAGGCCACTCCTGACTTCCGCTCCTCCCGCCATCTGCCTTTGATTGCTGACCTCTGAACTCATCAGAAAGTGGCCGATCGGAACACAAGCTCTGCTCAGGAAGGCCTCCGGGAGGGAACGCGGGGTCCACTTTGCCACGGGGGGTGTGCACGTGTGTACAGAGGAAAGCCGAGAAGTCACTCGTGGAGGCCAGCGTGAGCCGCGTTCACACTTCACCTTGTCGCACTTGGTGCTGGCGTGGGAAGGACAGGAGATGCACACGCCAACGGAAAAGGCTTGGGGCGGAGGCCAGAACATTCCAGGCGGCGTGTGTGGCTCCCCAGTGGGCCGCTCTGAGTGAGGCGGAGGGCTGTGGGAAAGAGCAGGGTTGGCTGAGGAGGGCACAGGGGCAGCAGCAGAGTGAGAGCAGACTGGCGACTGCAGACCGCACGCGCTTCCCCCGACTCCTGTTTGTCGTGTGTTTCTCTAATATTCAAAACAAAATGCGCTTGTTTCCAGGAATTGTGGATTTTAAATATACTTAACATCCGTCACCTTTGCTCTGTTTCTTGAGACTTAAGACACTGTGTGGCCAACACTTGAACGGACTGAGATAATAAATATGACCCATTTTCCGAGCAACTGTGTTTAACACCTGGAAGTTACACTAAACTAAACGTATAACTCGTTTTTATGGGTCTGGTGAGATTGAGGTTGCCGAGGGGTGTAGGGGATGCAAGGCCAAGGCCAGCGAGAGAAATGGGTGTAAACCAGTTAGCAGCCCGCTGGCAGGCGACAGTCCCGTACCTGTTCAGTACAGACTGTTTGAGCAAGATGTAAATGACCACTCGCCCCTCGGAAGACCTGAAGTATGGACGTGGGTACCCACCGAGGCAGCCGCTGTGCCAGGCCAGGAGTGTAGGTCCTGAGCTGACCAGGTGTCACCGGAGATATCAGTGACCGTTTTGGCTGGGGTCAGCACCACGAGGGTCTGACGTCCAAAAGGCAAGTTGTTTGAATTGGGTGGAACTATTTAGATTCGTTACTATTAATTTCACTTTTCATTTAATTAAAGAAAAGAAAGAAAACCTGCATGAACAGAGACAGCCCCCGAAAGCTTAAATGAGAAGCGGTGGGAACAGTGTAAGACGGTGGCTTCTGTCATCTCCACCTCACGTATTAACCTTAGATGATTTTCCACTTGAAACGTTTTCTGCTGCATTAGAAACAAACAAACAAAAAAGAAACGCAGGGCAGGAGCACAAGAACCAGGGCCGTGCTGTGGGGCGCGGCGCCCACAGCCGACATGTCCGGAAGCGGCCGAGAAGCTCGGCCTTAAACGTCCCGGTCAGAAGAAGAAAATGCGTTGCACTAGATAATGAAGCAGATACCAAGACTTTGTTTGCTATACAGCAGGCCGAACACAGCGTGGTGAACGTTTCACCAGTTAATACGTTGTTAGTTTCTGTTCAAAAACAGCTCGTGCCGTGCGACAGGGAAGAAAAGATAATTTTCGTGGAAAAGAAAGATCGTCTCCCTTCAAAGGCAAACTCTCAGTTATAATCCAGAATTAAAATGTAAGTCGAGCTCCCCCACCTCATCCAAAGCGCCCCAGGGGAGCCACCAGTGGTGGGGACCTCGGGGTTTTACAGAGGACGCAGAAGGTGTCCGCAGTCCTGTTTTCTGTGCAGCACTTACCAGCTTCTGGAACTGTTCCGCTCTCTCACTGGCCGCCTGGCTTCCTGCCGGCCCCCCCAGTGCAGGAGGCAGGCTGCTTCAGGAGGGCCTGAGGGCCAGGCCTGTCTTTCCGGAGTCCTCCTGGGACTGCAGGGGTGGCTGACACTCGTGGAAGGTGCTCAGAATAGTTGTGTTGGAAATTCAGAGATGAAAACAAACACCTCCACCGCCATGGCCTTGTCTTTAAGGGACTTGAACCCGGGAGGCCACTCGCTGCAGGCTTCCTCTGCCTTGGCCTGGGTCCCATGGAGCCAGGACTCAGGCGAGTGCCAGACAGCCAGTTCTGTGGAGCCCAAGGCAGCGGGACGCAGGGGACACGGGGGGACACGGGAGGACATGGGACCTGTGCGCCCTGCCTGAGGCCCTGGGAAGCTTTGCGGAGGAGCTGCCCCGAGGCTGAGGGCTCGTCCAGCCGGTGGGCCTGGGAGGAGAAGCCTCGGAAAGCTGGGCTGGGCCGGGCCAGTGGGGGCGCATCCAGAGGTAGCCACCAGAAACGGCCTGGGGTGGGAACGCAGGAGGGTGGTGGAGCCAGAGAGGGTTGTCCGGCTGATGGTGAGGACCATGTCATTAACCTTTACCATGAGTCCCTGAAGGACTCGGGCAGGTAAGGTGGAAAGGTAGGCAGACCACCGTCCTCTGCGAAGCTGGGCTTTGGTGTGGCACGTGGTGGGGTAGGGGGCAGAACAGGTGGCTCCTTAGTTTCTGGATGGGAGTTCAGAAGTGTGTGTTGGGAATTGTGTGTTGGGGGGGTGTGTGTTGGGGGGAGTGTGGTGGCTCCATGTTTAGAGAACAGAAATATCAAAGTGGGAAGCAGTGGGCTGTGGCTCGGTCAGTTTGGGTGGGCTCTGAGGCCACCCTGGGTGGTGGCAGTGACCCCTGGGCTCCAGGTGACCCAGGGCAGCCAGCGGGGCGACGTCAGGGCAGGCGCCGTGGGCTGGCGGCAGAGGGAGGCTTGGGTTAGAGGAACAGAACCGACGGCCGGGAGGGCCCACCGGAACCACGTGCGGGGTGCAGCCAGGAGGCAGATGGCCCGGTGAGGGCTTTGTAAGCCAAGGGAGCGATGGCCTTTTACTCCGCGAGCAACCGGAAGCCACCGCGAGGCGTTAAGCAGGTGGGCGAGGCGTGGTTTGTGACCCCAGAAGCTCGCTCTGGCCGCACTCTGGTGCGTGGATCTAGAGGGCTGTCGTGGAACCGGAGCACATGGAGGCCGCTGTGGCAGTCAGGACGGGACAGCGGCGACTTGGGTGCGGGTGACAATACCGGGAATGGAATGCAGCATGGGAGGTGTCCGGAGGCGGGGTGGATAAGCCCGCAGGCGGCCGGGGTTTGGGGAGGGGGCGTCAGCGCAGCGCGGGGTGGGCGGGCGGCCTGGGGGCGGGGCCTGGTGGGGGACAGCGGGGATCCAGGCCTTCTGCTTGGATCCTTAGGGCCCAGATGCCCCGCACACTGCTTGGCGCGGTGGTTAGATGGCAGCTGGGTAAGTAAAGTCTGGAGGTCAAGGCCGATGGATCGAGGCTGGGGAATAAGGACTCGTCACGGTGCGGCTTCCCGCCACCGAGTAGACGCTGCTCCTGACGTCGGGGTTCCAGCGAGAGCCGGGCGGAGTGGCGCAGGACGGCTCTGCTGTGGGCACCCCAGCCTGTCTGATGGATGAGGGGACGGCCCCCGGGGTCCGCGGGGGGAGCTGGGCTCTGGACTGTGACTCCAGGTGTGTGTGTGTAGGGGGTGCCACCGTGCTGCGTGGCGAGGGAGAGGACAGCAGATAGCAGATCTGACGGAGAAGAGCCACGGCCTGCCCCGAGGGGACCGGCTGGGAGAGGAGGCCCGGACACAAGGTGTCCTGGAGCACGGAGGAGGAGCCCCGGGGCCGAAGGAGCCAGGTGCCCAGAGGCCAGATAGGGCGGCAGCCAGGCTGTCTGTAGTGACTGCTGTCCCGGGATTCTGACTGGAGCGGCCCGGGCGAAACGTGTCGTTAGTGGGTCAGGAGTCCACGGGCCAGGCGTGCATGGCCGCGGTGGTCCTCAGTGAAGGAAAGGGGAAAGCTGCAAAGCCATTGGGAGGCGACAGCTGGCTTCTCGCCCCCGGGGAGGATTAACTGGAGAATGCTTATATGTTGAGGAAAAAGGAGTTTGAAGAAGTTATCCTGGAACGCAACCTTAAAGAAGATGGGAGGAAGGGGCTTTGCACACCTGCGGGAAGGCGGAGGGGGAGGGGAGGAAGCGCCCCGTTTGCAGGAGCTCCGCGTCCCATTTCCCTGGGTCCGGCGGCCTTACGGTCACCTGAGAGCTTGTGGAAGAGGCGGGCAGGGCCCAGGGAGCTGGCAGTGGGGCCCGGGGCAGAACGGGCTGCGGCCCTGGGAGGGGACGGATGGGTGACCGGACAGCTGGCTGAGTGACGGAGCGATCGAGAACTCAGGAGAGTCATGGGCTTCACGGAACGCTTCGGAGGACAGACGCAGCGGCGGGTGTGGAGGGAGCTGGGCGAGAGCTGGCGCGGGGGAGGCAGCACCTTGGCGTTCGGGGAGACGCTGAACCCGCAAGAGCGAGCACTCGGCCCGCCGCGGCTTCCTGGGGAGGACGGCCCGGCAGGGTGTCTTGAGGGAGGCTGGGTACTGGGTGAGGGAGAGGCACCCCGCGTGGGCCTGGGTGGGGGGAGTGGCACCTGCAGGGAGAACCGGAAAACAGCGAGCAGAGTGGGTTGGTGGCGGGGGCTTCACGCAGAAGACAACGGTGGCTGAAGCGGGCAGGGCGGCTCAGGGAAAGGCCGCCAAGTCTGCCCCGTGGCGGTCCCTTGAGTTTTCTCCTGGGCAGGGCAGGGCAGGGAGGCGCGTCGAGTTCAGGGTGACGAAAGACCGTCACATTGGTTTCTGGAGTGTGTGTGCGCATGCGCTGCTGACTTGGTCATCGGCCGGGGTGTGTCTGGACACCCCTGGCCCGTGCCTTTGGGGAGCCGCTGTCTCACGAGGGGTTGAGGGCGCTTAGGTGCATGTTAGCAGTGACAGTTGGTAGAGGACTGCGTAGGTGTGTCACGACCCCCCTTCATGGCATCCGTGGCCCATAGGACAAAGCCTTTGTTCCTCGGATTGTTCCTGAGACACCCTCTGCCTCCGGCTGTGTCCTGCCTCCTGCACGGTGCACCTGCGCTGGGGCATGAGCTCTCCTCGGACGGGGCCTCCGCTTGCCCGCTGAGGGGCCCCTGAGTGCCACGGTCCCCTGGCTGTGCCTGCCTAACGCCTGGCACTCGTACCTTCTGCCTGCCCGCATGTCTCCCGCCAGCCCGTGTGGTCCTTGACAGCAGGAAGCGTGGTTTATTCACTATCCTAACCTCCTCGCCTAGCATGCCCACGTGCAATAAGTCTGATGGATGAGCACCCGAAGGCGTGTAAGGGGGCGAGGACGATCGAAGTGGTCCTTGAAAAATACTAATTTTCCTAAAATAAAGGAAATAATGAAATAAACCGTGCGGCCGGGAAGTTTTGGTAGGGTCGTGTGCAACTTCATCTGCTTCACTGTTATTCTAATGTGACTTCAAAACACTGTGAGGCACCAGTGACCAGGACTTGTGAATTACCGAGAACTCAGTGTATTCACATGCCTGAGCCGCCGGCTCGGAGGGCACGGACGAGCCATTGATGGGAAGGAGGAGGCTAAGTGTTTGGAGCGTTCTGGATGCCTCTGTTCTGTTTCCCGAGGCACCGATAAAAAGCTTTTTACTTTGACGAAAACGTTTCCTACACTAGCAAACAGAAAATGAAGCTTGCGGAGAGCGGAAACAATGCCACGCGTTTGGCCGTGATGAATTATTCATAACAGTGCGAGCATATTTGGACTTTTTAAAGTTGGCAAGAACCGTGTGAGAAAATTGTGCAGGAAGACCAGGTCACTGCTGGAAAGGAGACTAGACGTTGCCTTCCGGAAGTGCAGGCTGGCGAGGGGTGGAGGACCATGCGGGGCGAGGGAAGCGGCATCACGCGGATGTGGAATTCAAGTACGTCCTTCCTTGTACGTGGTGTAATTATGTGTTTCTGTATTACGGTTTTAGCAGCTTCCAAAATAAACATCTAAAATGATATCCAAAAATGTTTGATTACTGTGGCTTCCTAGATTTAGTAATTATATGTTATTTCATTGCTATCAGGATTACATACATCTTCAAATTTTCTTTTTGTCCCAGATCACAAGTTTACTTTGAAAAACATTCCTGTCTCCTTAGTCATCATGCCTTCTTAGAATAATACTAGTCGTGTCTCATGATTAAATATATCTTCTAATTATTTTAAGGCAGATTAAAGACTTAGTTATAAAACCTCAAAAAATTAAAACAATGTGGTACAATGTGAATAGAAAGACAAACCAGTGCAACAGAATAAGTCTTAAAACACACTCAGACACATAAGGAATGCAGTGTAATTTTCAAGTGTCATCTCATACAGGAAGAGGAAAGATGGACTATTAAATACATGATTTGGGGACAAGTAGGTAGTCATCTAGAAAAAATAAAAATTGGATCATTCTTTAACTATCTCAGGGATAAAGGGCAAATGGACCATGTGATTAAATATATATACAGCTGGCCCTTGACCAACACGGGGGGTTAGGGCACCGCGCCCTGCACCTTCAGAAAGCCAAGGAGAACTTTTGACTCCCCTCAACCTTAATACAGTCAGCCCTTAGGGGATTGGGTCCAGGACCCTGTAGATACCCAATGCCGGGACACTCAGGTCCCCGTATAAAATGGCATGCAGCAGACACCCAGCTGCGGGTTGAAAATACCATTTTGGACCCACGGTTGGTTGAATCCAAGGGTATGAAACCCGAGCGTGTAGTTATTGGAAACAATCTACATGGCAATGGACTCGTGCAGTTCAAAAAGAAACCATAGAAAGCAAAAAGTGAGGAAATTTCTTTCTAGCCTTAGACTGGGGAGAGCCATTACATGTCACTCGACATCCAGAAGTCAAAGAAACGATTGGTGTTTATCCACATTAGGGAAAGAAGAGCCTCGTTAGGGCTGTAGGGCTGTGAGCTGCGGTCCCTTCCTGTGTGCGGCCCTGCGCCCTGCTGCCCGGTCTCCACCCGGTCTCCGTCTTCAGCCCGAATCCAGCCCGCTCCCTGCACTGCGAGTCGGCGTCCGGGAGCACCCAACCGCTATAGTTCTGGAACGTCTGCCCCAGAAAGGAAACGCGTAAAGCTCCTGGTGCAGCACAGGCCTGCCCTCCAGAACACGCCGAGAGCTCCCGGGAGCGGGGCGGACGAGGATCCCTCCGACAAAGCACAGAGCGTGGGAGCCGACAGTGCTTAGAACTGCGAAGCATGGAAAGATGCTCAGCCTCATTCACCATGCGACAAACGCAGTTCAAAACGACGCTAAGGCACCATTTCACCTGCCGGATTGGCAGTACTGGCCAGGCCGTGCAGCCCACGGTGGGCAGTCGTGAGAGGAAGCAGGAGGTCGGGGACGTCCCTGGTCAGTACCAGCTGGTGCGGCCCCTGAAGCTGGCGGTGTGGCGTGCCGCAGCCAGCTGATCATTCTACTTCTGCGAGTTTGTCGTTAGGCATGCTCCCACGTAGGCAAAGTGACTTAACGAGGGATTGATATATCGCAGCCCGGAAGCCAGGGAGAGGTGTGTCTGTGGGGACCTGGCTGAATACAGTTTGCAGCTGTGACATGCACATGCTGAAAACCTTCCGGATCCATCGCTGTGTGAAAAAAGCAAAGTGTAAAGCAACACACACCCACATGCACACTCTTGTATCGTAGGGGCCGTAGAAGTGTGTGCTTGTATTTACTGGTAGTTGCCTAAAGGAAGTGGCAGAAGCCAGTGAGCGGTGACCACACTTACCTGGTAGTGTGGGGGGGCCTTGGGACGAGGGAGACCTGGGTGGATGGGGGAGCGAGAGGCGTAGAGAAACTTTCAACGTATACCTCCTCACATGTCTGGATTTCTGAATAACATAACTCATTACCTATTCGAAAATTAGATTTAAAAATAAGAATTCACTGAGATGCCGTTTAACCAGTTGCCAGTCACCCTGCTTTGTGGCTGACGTGCTGTCTTCTTGTTCTGCGTTTCTATTGACTTCCCATCGAGATCAGTTTATTTTTCAGCCCCTGAAGTTCGTTCACTTGGTTTCTGTCTTCCTCTGGCCTCCCACTCACTTCTCCTACACGAGATCCCCAAATGTCGAACATGAATAGTGAAAAAAAATCGCACGCATCAGTACCCTTCCTATTTATCTTATCAGCTCCTTTCCTATGTCACGCACAGATTTGAAAATGGAGGAAAAAACCCACTTCTATTTGAATGTAATTTCTGACTGAGATACAGTCTACGGTTTCACATTTAAGACATGAACTACCGTTTAAACTGTTGGAGGGCCGCCCAGCCAGCTTCATCTGGTAGAAATCACTACATTTTGGCAAGAAACTGAATGTCTTCCCTGTGATAATGTGGGCTTTACATTCTGGCACTTGTTGGATGAATGGAAATGTAGCCTCAAGTGGTCTTGCCACTTCATACCACGAAACGGGCCGCCACCGCCTACAATGATTTAATGTTATGGTGATTTGGGTTTCGCTCAGAGCAGCGGCAACGTGAACTCATGCATACATTCATTCATTCATTCACTCACTCACTCACTCACACACTCCTCAGCAGACACCTGCCGAGCTGGTGTGGGAGCCGTTCAGGCAGAGCGGATGGAAGGTGGCCAGGCCCCAGGAGATGGGCTGTACATGTGGCCGGGGACGGTGGTCCTCTGCCTGTGCCTCTGGTGGAGCAGGATTTCTTAGCTCCTCGGATTTGATGTGTCCTCGATTTTATTTGGGGTTTAAAGCTAATACGCCCTGTTTCTCTTAGTAGCTGAGTGGGCTTCTTTCCTTCCTCCTCAGTGAATATCCACCCTGCTTATTCCCCTGTGTTCCGCATATAATGTTGACATTTTTCTGTCTTATCACATTATTATTTCCTCCTCGTCCACCCATTGGTTTTATTTTAGCTGCTACTTCCTTCCTAGTTACTGGATTTGGTGAAAACCCTTTTCTAACCTTCAATGCCGGCCTTCCACTCTCTGAGCAGACTCATGCGTGCCTGCTGCTGGGGTCCTCGCAGGTTAATCCCTGCCACACGCGAGGCTTCGGGGCAGACCCTGGACTTTTTCTTGGAGGTGCTGTTGCCTCCTAGTGGCCTGAGGCTGGTTGCGGGGGCGGGGATGGCAGGGGGCGGAGGGATGGGTGCGGGGCGGAGTCATGGCCCCTTCGCTCCGCTGAGCACTGAGGCGCCATCCGAGGCGCCGGGTCACCGGGAGTGTCTCCGTGTTAACGGTGGTTCTTCGTTAATAACAGCCTGTCGTTGACTTTCACTTCTCGCGAGGTCCCGGCGGCTGCGGGGCTGCAGCGCCTCTTGTGTCTTGTAACCGTTCTGTTCTTTTTGTTGAATGGCCCGTCAATAGGAAAGTGTCGTGTTTTTTTTTTTTCCCCAGAGTGATTTTTGAATTTTTTAGTTTTGTGTTGATACATTTTTTTAGTGTGTGTCCTGGCCAAACTTTTGAGATTCAACATTGTTACGACTTCGCATATCTGGGTTCCAGTCTGGTGGGAGGCACCCCGTATTGCTAATAGCGCGGCGTGTCCCTGCTGGGTTTTGGGGTGGTCTCCACTTTTTACAGATGCCATTATTAGATAGAGCTGTGCCTCAGGGACAGTCCG
>NW_024340700.1:4982362-5035593 GCF_902729225.1 Pteropus medius | reverse complement strand
CGTGTGTGTATGTGTGCGCGTGCGTGCTTGTGTGTGTGTATGTGTGTGCGCAAAGACATACAAGCAGTTGCCCTTGTTCCGGTTTCATTCTTTGACGCTAGCCGCTGGCCCTTGTCATCACTTCCTCGGCTTTGGATTGGCAGCCTCTCAGGTCCGAGGTGTCGTGACTCGGGCCACGTGTCCCTTTGTTGGGCGGTGTCCGGGAGGCCACTGGCCCGCTGCCTGGGGAGTGGGAGGCGCGGGCTCCGGCCATCGAGGGCTGTGGCGGAGGTGCGCGGAGGTGACCTGCATCCTGCGTGGGCAGCAGCGCCGCGAACGGAGCAGGTACCGAAGCGCGGCGTCCTCTTCGGGGCGCTGACCCAGCCCTGTGCGAGTCGTTACCAAGGGCCGCCGGGCAGCCCTGCGACGGCCACCCGCGTGGCGCGAGCGCGTCGGGTGGCAAAGGAGCTGGTACGGGGCCGCCCGAGGCATCCACAGCCCGGCCGGGTTCGCACAGGTACCAGGCCGGGTTCGCGCGGTCACCGGGCCAGGTTCGCACAGGTACCATGCCGGGTTCGCGCGGTCACCGGGTCACGTTCGCGTAGTCACCGGGCTGGATTAGTGCGGTCACCGGGCCGGGTTCGCATAGGTACCGGGCCGGGTTCGCGCGGTCACCGGGCCGGGTTCGCGCGGCCACTGGGCCGGGTTCGCGTAGGTACTGGGCCGGGTTCGCGCGGTCAGTCACCGGGCCGGGTTCGCGCGGCCACCGGGCCGGGTCCCAGGGACACCGGGACCGGGACGCTCTGGCGTCTTGGCGCAGTTCAGTGTCTTGGCCGGAAGTGAAGGAAAATGCGCTCAAATAAAAAGGGAAGAGTTTTGGAAAGAGCTGAACAAGTAGTGGCGCCCTTAGCGTCCTTCCCCTTGGGGCTCGGGGCCTCTGACCGGCCCTCAGCCCCTCTCCGGTCCAGGGAGCCCGCGCGCCTCTGGCCCGCGGACCCCTCCTCTGCGCTGGCCGGGACGCGTCTCCCTTCTCCGCGACACTACTGCTGGATGCGGGCCGTGTGCGGGTTTCTCCCTCGTAACTGCTCGTCCACTGGCGAGCGGGTGCCGTGGGCTGTCGGTCCGTGGTCTTCGTAATCTACGTGAGCGGCCTCAGTGCCGTACACGCGTCCCGTGCTCCTTTTGCGGTTGAAGGCAGTCGCTGCTGCGAAGGGAGGTGAGCGTGCACCCCTGAGCGAGTCTCTCCTTAGGGATGAGTTTTGAGGCTGCATTTTACACCCCTTTAAAATCCACACTGTCTGCGGCCGCGCCACCCTGAACGTGCGGGATCCCGTCTGATCTCGGAAGCTAAGCGGGGTCGGGCCTGGTCAGTACTTGGATGGGAGACCACCTAGGAAGACCGGGTGCTGTAGGCGTAAAAAGTATTAAAAAATAAGAGATTGTCGACTGACAACGTCCTTGCAATCTGTGAGATCAACCCAGGGTTGCCTCGTCTGAAAAAGAAAAAAAAAATAAAATCCACATCTGCTTGGCATTTATCTGAAACAAAACTACCAATGTGTTATTTTAATTTAAAACTCTACATATAATTTGAGGAATTACACTTTTTTCGTGTCACGATCTTTTCGAAATCTTTAATTCTACCTAGCGGACGTGTACACATGTGTCTCTAAAATGACCGAACTGGCTTCTGCGCGGCAGGGGGCAGCGCTTCCTAAACGTCGGCCACATCCTGCCCGGCGTGGGCGGCGCCGCCGGGGCGAGTCGTTCCTCCTCCGCTCTCTGGGCAAAGCACCTGGGCCATGAGTGCGTCTCGATGCCCCGGCGATGGCCTGTGCGTCTGTCTCTCCTCGACGCGGCGGCGTGAGGTGTGCTACCTGGAGGTCAGAGGCGGCCGGCAGGGCTCCCAGCAGGCGCTCGCTCGGTGCGCGCGGAGCACGGGGCTCCCCAGAAGCGCCGCGGCGCCGGGAAGGTGCATTTCGCCGCGACGATCGGGCTCGCGTCTCGGCGCGGCTTGATGTCTGAGAACGCCAGCTTCCTTCGCCGTGGAGTGGTGCTTCATAAATGTTACGGTCCCCGAAATACTTTCCCAAGAAATAGCACATCTGTTTTAAGTCATAATACTTTGAAGTTTTTTGGAATTATAAAAAATTTACATTTGTAACATTTTCATTTTGCTTTTCTATTAAGTATGAGAGGATCAGTTTATATATATATATATAGAGAGAGAGAGAGAGAGAGAGAGAGAGAGAGAGAGAAAAGAAAATGCAGAGCAGTTTTCAGAAACCCTTAAAGTGTAGCTTTAAGTGATTTTTAAAGAGAGTGGAGGTCTCTGAAGAGTGGCCTCACTGTCCTGGAGTGCCAGGGGCTGGTGACAGTGAGGCTGTCCACTGCCGGCTCCTGGTGCTGCCAAGCCCAAGTCCCTGGGGCTGACCCTCTGCCACTTCTGAGAAGACCCAGTGTGCTGGTTTTGGGATTTGACCTGCCGCTCAGGTTGCTGGCTGCCTTCGCCTCCCTTCACTCTCGGTTCCTTGGTGACCTCAGGATATTGTCCTCGAGTGGGAGAATCTGTGAAACTGCTGCCAGCCGCGTCCGATGGCTGTCTTGGGTGGGGACGAGCAGTCTGCCGCAGTCAGTGAATCGTGCAGGACGTCTGAGCTGAACGCTCGACTGAGTGTGAAACCATGTCAGGTCACCCTCGGACCCCAGTCCTTGTCTGAAATACTCAGCGTCCCTTGAACACAGATTTTCGTGAACTCGAGGTCTTGGTCTGTGTCTTCCAGGAGGCCAAGCCTGAGGAAAGGACGGGTAGTTTCTTCGGGGGCAGACTCCAGCAGAGCGGAGTGGGGCAGTGCGGTCAGGGTCACAGCCCAGAGAATGTGCAGGCAGGAGGGCTTCGCTCCGGGAGGACCTCGGTCCCAGAGGACGTCCCTCCCAGGGGACCGCTCCCCCGAGGGCAGGGGCAGCAGCATTTGCCCCCTGCTCCCTTCCCCGTTGGGAAGAGCTGCTCTGGGGCGCACCAGCTCTGTACTCTCGCTTCTGGGAGCGTGTGACACGGAGCACAGAGGCCTGTGCTGCTAAAGGGGCCCCCAGGTTAGACAACATGGACCGTTTTGTGCCACCTTTACAGGCTGAGGCTCTATGACTTTTTTTACAAAGTATTAATTGTATTTTTAAGTTCCGGGATTTTACTTGAGATCAATATAAATCTGAACAATTGTGCCTGTTCTGCATACATGTCTTATTTCAAGGTGAAATCACGCTTATTCGGCGGCATGGCATTTCATTGTGAAAAGGGCTTCAGCAAAAATTTGAAAACAAAAGGTTTTCTGATTAACCCACTGCTAATGTTCAATAAACCGGAACATTCTATCCGGAGAGCATTTGAATTATCAAGAGTTCCCACTATTTGGGTGTCTGAGTCCCCAGCCTTTAAAAGGGATAACGTATGAAACCACATGGAATGTAGCCCTACCTATAAGTTTGGCACAGGCGGAATTTAGTTTAGTAAAAAATATCTCTATTATTATATTTTTATGAATCAGATAAAGTCATTGATAAAATTATTAATGCTATTCATTATCAATCATATGGTGACTACATTAAATTACATAAACTATGTACCTTTTAAAATGCATACTGAAATTAGCACATCTATGGAAACGTCTGTATGAAATTAATGTCTCAGAACAGGGACAAAGTTTCCCGTAGAGCCATGTGGTGCATATTTTAGACTTTGTAGGCCAGACTGCAGTTTCTTTTGCAACTTAACTGCCGTTGGAGAGGGAAACACAGTGCGTAAATAAATAAGCTTTTTCGTTGCCCTCCAACAAATTTTGCTTACAAATGTTGGCCGTGGATCCAGGTTGCCGACTGCATCTTGTGTTGGAAGAATATGTTCTTCTCACTGAACACACGTTTTCCCTTTGGATCTTTAGAAAGCCGCTGTACGTCAGCAGAAAGTGTGTCCTGTCGCCGGTTTTCATATTGATAGCTGAGGAACGTGGACACCCACCCCAAACCGGTGTGACTTGCTGGCTCTTTGCCTTAGTGGCCACTTTCTAGGGGCCACGGCACTCTGCTCCCAGTAGTTTACCTCCTGTGGGTAGCTGTAAGGGCAATGCTGAACACAACAGAAATTTTGGGGTTTTCGCTCTAGAATTTAAGTCATTGGTTTTTATGTTTTTTTTTTTTTCCAGCATCTTATCCTAAATCACTTGACAGAGAGAGAGACAGACACCAAGAGGCACATGATGAGTGTGAGCTCATCTCTGAGAACGTGAGGGATGTGTAGTTCCTTTTGGCAGAACACCTTAATTTTTTTATGTACGGCTGAACTAACTCGGGGAGATGCTATCGCTTTGTCATTTTTTGCGGGTAACTAGATGAACGTACCTAGAGGTCGATGTCACAGTGCCCACATTGGCCAGTTTGTCAAGAAATCACGATCACATGCATTCTCATGTCTTTGTTCTTAAAATATCGATTACTGATCCTAGAGAAGATTTGGATGACGCAGCCTTACTTATTCAGAAAATTTTAAGAACGTTGAGCAGCATCTGTATGATGAATGTATGGTATGCCATATGCGTAATGATGTATCACCTACGTTGCGTGTGATAAAGTGTGACTTACAGTAGAGTCACATGTTACTTAACAGTGGGAGTGCATTCTGAGAAGTGCCTCCGGGCAGTTTTGTCGTTGCGGGCCCATCCCAGCGAGCGCACGCACACACGCCGATGGCAGAGCTTGCTGTCGTGAGTGTTCGTGTGGGACTTCGTGTGACTGGCAGCACCATACATTCGCTTACATCCTCTTCAGGATGAGCTCTGTGCGCCTGGGGACAGTTCCAGTTCTTCAAGGAGCTTCATATCCACGATCTCACCTGCTGCTTCACACGGTCCCAGGAGTTTGGATCCTAAGCGAAGGGGGGCTCAGAGCTCAGACCGCAGCCTGGCACCGTCGACACAGTGACACGTGGCATGGGCGCCGAGGTGTCTGTACCCAGGGTCTTGCTCGGCGCCCGTGGAAATGCCAGCGAGTCCTCCTGTGACTGCCACCCTTTGCCCCCGTGATCCAGCTTTCTGGGCAAGGAAGTGATTTCGGATTATTGAAATGCAACTTTTAAAATACCCACTTTTAATGATTTGTTTTACATTTAAGTCTTCTAAAAATTCGTGATGCCTTTCTTACCAGATGTATAGTGAGGATCTAATATTTTAGCTTTTATCTTCATGAGAGTCAGTTATTATTCTTTTATAATATAGAAATGCCTTTTAAAGGACTCAAATGTTCACAGTTCTGTTTGGTGCTATAATTAGTAACCTCAGACAATTATGCATTTTTATATATCTCCCTTCCAGCGGTTAAGGTTTTTTTCTTTCTCTCTGTGGTTCCATGGGCATCAGTCACCCTTCGCTGGTCCCCAGGCAGCTTGTGGCATCCGTGTCCTCTGAGATAGCAGACAGCACGTTTGTGTGTGAGTTATTAGCCCTGATTATGGGAACCACCTTGGGACCTCCCCGTGGATGAAGTACACCCACTGCTTAGCCACGGCCTTCTGAGTCCATGGGGAGCAGTTACTGGTGGAGTGACCTCGGACCCGTGACGTCTGTGCTACGTGTGAATGTGTTCCCAGTGTGTCCCGATAGGGTGTTAGACTAAGTAACAGTATAAGATCATCGTGCTTATTGGGCGAATTGTGTTATTTTTTGCCAAACTTATAATCGCTTATTTTTAATACACAATTTTATAAACAGACGTGTAAGCTATTATGTAGACAATTGTGTTTGATCTAAGTTGCATCTTACAGCAGCACCATGGTGCCGTTTATCAGAACTTCCTTTCACGTGTCTGACACCCAGATATGAGCGCGATGTGGTTCTGCCCTTTGGACGAGGATGCTTAGGGGCGGGCGTGGGAAGGCACCACGGCAGTCTCTGATAGCGGTGGCACGCGGGTCATTATGCGAAAGTCCTTGCTTCTTCGTTTTCGTGTCTTTTACATCTTCTTTGAGCTAGAGTGATTGCGTCCTCCCGTTTTTCGGTTACATGAATAAACTCATTGAAATTGGGCAACCGGGTAGTTGATAAAGTAACGTGGAGTTTTTCCTTTTACACCTTTACAGACCGAGAATAGCACAGATAAGCTCGTTTAATGTATTTACTGAGTAAATAATTGTGGTCGGTGATTTGAAAATGGTATAAAACCTTCATGCTAGATGTGTAATGTTAGTACAGAAACAGAAAGGCATGCAGCTTTTAAAGGATTTTTTAGAAAACTGATAAATAAAAGCTGTCAGAATTTTTATGCTTTGAAAGCCGCTTGTCAGTTTAAAAACATTTTTAACAGCTAGAAAGTTCGCATTTCTTATATCCTAAAGGAAAAGAGTGACATGCATGCAATTTAAAGAACTTCGATTAACATTCGATGTTCCATTGACTTTTTTATGTCTACCTTCGTTTTTGAATCTTGATTAATTGCGGTCGAGAATTATAATGGGTATCGCTTCCTGTAAAATTAAAATTAGTCTCTTGAGTTTTCATTTGTGCAAACATTTGTAATGAATGAAAAGTCATAAAGAAAGAAGTCGATAAAATGTATCAGAGTTTAACACTCGCGATGAAATGACTGGAGTTGGAATATAGGTCCCTCCCGCTGCTCGCTGTGGGCACCCAGGCACAGCCCTCCATTTCTGAAGGTCTGCCTTTATCTGTAAAAGTTCCTGTTCTGCAACTTCTTTCTCACCCCACTTCCCCGGCTCCCTCGCCTCCTCTCTTCCTCCCCCCTTCCCCTCTGACCTTGGTCCAGGTAAAGATGAAATAATGTGAAAGTGCTTTGTCAACTGTAAAATCCAGCACAAATGTGATGCGTTATTAGGGCATTGTTACAAAATCTGGAGGACACGGAATATAAAAGTTAATAACCGTCATTGCGATGCGGTGTTTGAGAGGCAGTTGTGTGTTCTCTGTACTCAGAGACCCCGGTTCTCCCCTACCATAGGAGTTAATTTGCCATTGTTCTTCCTGTGTTCTATTTTAGATTGCCAGGTAGGCAACGAAATACATACCTCATTATACAGCGTGGGTGTTGTGTGGGCGACGTAACCTTGGGATGACGAGCTTAACTTTTATCAATTTTGATTAGTATATATTTAAATGATCAGGTTTTAAGATTTCCACACATATGCTTTTCAAAAATTTTATCTTTTTGGCGTTAATCTGTGGAGTCTCGTTAACAAGATGGGGTGTGTGGCGAGTGTTCTGCCTCTGACGCGGGACAGACAGACCGAGCCCGGGGAGCGGGTTCTGCGCAGCCTCGCGGACTGCAGCTCCGCCGTGCCAACGGCTAATGGGCTTAAGAAAACGCAGCTATTTTTCTCTAGATTTTTCTTTATATAAAAATGACTGAATCAGTCCTCCCTCCCTCCCTCGATGAAATCCTTTCGCGTTTAGCTTTTATGTGCATGTAGTTTTGATTCCTACTGTGCTTAAGGTCATCAGACTTGTAAAATGAAAATAATAGGGAAGGGTGGATGTGCTGCCTAGCGGAATTATTTCCAAATAGATAAGGTTAAAACTTGTTTTTTTGTTTTTTTTGTTTTTTTGTTTTTTTTTTGCAAAAAGCAGGAGGCTTTCACTAAAAGCGTGATCTTAAAATCAGGTTAGATGTTCATTTCGAGTTGGACCCTTTCACCAGCCTAAAGAAATTCTGACCCATTTTTAGAAGAGATGTTATCGATAACATTTCCCGACAGCAAATGTGGACGGAGGAAGCGACATGGGGACTGGAATAAAAATCTATGGGAAAATAAGAGTCTGGAGAATAACAGCCAAAGCGGTACTTTCTTAACTTCAAGAGGGAGAGACGAGGTGCATTTTTAGAAATTAGTTTTTGGCAGTAGGGAACTGCAAGCCAGCTTGTGCCTTCTGCGTTGGCGGCCTGCCTTACTGTAGGACCTCATGGTGGCTGCCATGGCCTCAGTACAAGCCTGGGCCCGTCCGGGCCTGAGCCAGGGCGGTGGCCGCTCAGGGTCCGAGGGGCCTCCGTTCTGGTCCCTCTTTCCCCTACCCTTGGATGCAAAGAGATCTCTGGTTCTGGGGTGATGCCTTTGTCCTTGGCGCCCTACTGTGCGGCCTCACACTTAGTAGGTGCTTGCCCGTACCACCACCAAAGGCTGACCTGAGGCGTAATCTGTTTTCTCATCTAAGAGGGAACGATCTCTGGTTTCTAGCCCCTGTGAGCACGTTCCCGCCTCCAGAGGAAGCTCAGTCTTTGAGCTCAGGTTGCACTCAGCGTTTGACCTTCAGGCACTGTCCCTGCATGTCACACAGGTTTTTCTGGTCCTAAAAGCCCAGGCCGACGGGGTGCGGCAGGGGAAGATGTGGGCAGTGACCGAGGAGAGGCAGGTGGCGGCAGGCGGTCATTCTTCCACCGGCTGTTTGGGCCTCTGCTGTGTCGCATACTCCCGGCCACCCTTACGTGGCGCAGCGGGTCAGTCGCTCGGCCGGGACCCCAGCCGCAGCCCCAGACCCTGGCTGTCGCTCGCTGCGCGTGAGAACTTAGTCGCGTGCCTTCGTTTTGCCTCGCCTACCTCATCGGTGAACGAGCACGAAAACACTAGTGCCTCGTTGGCGGGGTTAAGTCAGTTACCTAACAGCGCCGCGGGCGCCCCCCACCCCCGGGGGATCGTGGGGATCGGGGAGGGTGGGGGGCCCTGCGCCCGGGGTTCGGGACAGGGGACAGGGGAGAGTTTGTCAGAGGAGGAGGAGCGCTCCTGGGGCAGACACGTGGTCTCCACTCGGGACAGAGGCCGGGAGCCACCGGGCGCCCATGGGAGTTGGTCTCACCCTGTTCTCTCTGCGTGGGGTGCGGCTGGGTGTCTGGCAGAGGGGAGGGGCACGGCTGGGCGTCTGGCATGACGGCCCTGCAGGTCCCCGAGGCCCCGCCGGCCCGTCCCCGTGCCAGGCAGCAGCAGCAGGCTCTGGGCACGACCCGGTTTAACAGGCAAGGGATTTGAGTTGTTCCCATGCCTCTCTCTGTGTTAACAGATACCGGGGACAACGCGCTGGATCGTTATCTCCTTGATGGAGGACCTGGCGTCAGCCATCCCTGGGTGGCCGTGGCGGCTTGTCAGAGGGCAGGGGGCTGTGGTACAGATAGGTCATTAAATTGGTTTTGATTTATATCCCACACATGAGCGGCATCATCAGTTCTTGTCCCGTTCTGTCTGACTGGTCCCAGGTGACGAGGTGACGGTCACTCTATCAGAACGGAGGTCCTGACTCACTGTCAAGCCCACCCCGTAGACGGCCTTGCCTCGGGAACTGCTGGGTGGCAGGGACTGGGCCGGTTTGGGGTGCACAGCCTGCACAGTGGGTCGAGGATGCCTGAGTCCGCGAGCCGGCCCCCCACCCCCAGAAGGGGCCTCGTGGCTGGGCCTCTGCTTCACCCTTTCCAGGAGCGTCCGTCCACGTGGGCGGTAAACACTGCGTCCAGCTTGGGCAAAGCAGTTGCTCACGCAGCAAGTTTCCTGAGTTTAACAGCGAGCTTTGCATTCGCTGTGGGGCGCAGGCAGGCACCATTGCCCTTCTTGGGGTTCCCAGGAGCCTGGCTGGGGACCGTCTGGGGGGGCGGTGCGAGGTTCCCATGAGGGCCGCTCTGCCTGCATTCTTCCTTGTAAAGATTTCCCAAGAAGCTGCAGATCGCAGTGTGGTTAGAGAGCCGCCTTTTATGAGTGATGTTCAGTCCTCAAAATTCTGGAGCAGTGGGGAGACTGTAGATTTCACAGAGAAATTCATCAAATCATATTTCTCTGTTTTCGTCCTCAGTTTCGCTTCTCAGGATAATTGTTATAACTCTGTTTTTAGGGGTGGTGTGTGTGTGTGTGTGCGTGTGTGTGTGTCAAAGTTTTCTTTGCACAGGGCCACTGAACTTGCTTGGATGTTCGCTGATATGATAAAGCGTGTAGGGACAAGCGTGTGGGGTCTGTTCCCCTGGATTTATTCTAACCCAAAGATGATGGAGAAGGTTCTTTTGAGGACACACAGCGCGTGCCCTAGGTAAACGAGAGATTTTCATCCACCCCGTGAATGTGAATGTCTATCTACAGATAGAATTATGCATTTGAAATTCGTAGAAAAAATAAAGAGCAAACGCCGAGGGACCCCATGGAGGTCATGGGGATGGCTCACGTCCCTGAGACGCTTCCAGAGCAGTAACACCTGCTTGTGACATGTGCACTTCCTTCAGATGTTGCTCTGAAACTCCGCAATAAGGCAGCTTCTGCGATTGTGCAGTAGCGAAGATTTTCCTGTGAGGAGAGTAGAACCTTTGGTTTTTATTAAATCAACATGCTGTTTCTTTACTTTTTTGCTCACGTTTTTTCTTCCAGTGGTTATGAGAGAGATCTTCTTTCGTAAATGTCACAAGTTACATATCTCTCCAAAAGTAAAGGTACCTCTGTGTTCACTGTGGCCTTTAAAATTTTTGACTGGAGCAGACCTGTTCGTTTATTTGGACGTAAATGCGACGTTCTAAGAAGTAATTCCAAGTTGCCGAAAAGTTTCCACAAAGCGCATAGGTGAGAACCTGTGTAGACTTGTCACAAACCCCTTTGGGGGTGGGTTGTGATAGACGCACACACACTCCAAGTGAAGCAGATGTCAGTGCTGAGCGTAACCCCAGCCCGGGCCTGCTCGGGCTGTGGTCGGGGCTGCCTGCATTCACGCGAGTTCCTTTCCCAGCGCCGGCCTCGTGGGCTGTGTCGGGGTGCATGGCCTGCGAGAAGCGGTTTAAGCCGAACCCCTCCTCTTTCTGAAAATAGTGACCCCCCACCCCGCACCACCTGACTCTGTACCGTGAAGACAGACTCGACCCGTGCCGAGGCTTCTGCCAGGATGAAAGTGTCACCTACACGCAGTCTCACAAAACGGTAACTTATAGCTACCGCTCCTCACAAATGATAGTAACAACATCCCTAGGGGGTATCATCCTCTCCTGATGCCTTTTGTAAAGCCAGTGGGTGCTGGGCACATGCCGTAAGCTCGTTTATCGTGAGACCTTCCTCACCTGTTTGTGTCCCGTTTAGAGTGAACCCTGACACTTTTCCAAGGAGGGCACCACCCCTGGCACGAAACCCTGCCGTCGCCTCCACGTAATGGCGAGGTGGCCTCTCCTGGGACTGTGACTTGGCTTCTCAGCTGTAGTAAAGGGCAGTCCCCCTGACCCTCTGCCTCAGCTCTTGATTAAGCGGATGGATCTTTGTTGAGCTGGCAGCCAGGAGGACTGTCCCTCCGCTGGTCAGGAGGTCGGATTGCCACGGGGGAGCCCGAGTGAGGCCGGGCCAGGGCCCTGCGGTCTCCCCGGGTCTGGAGCCCCTCGAGCCAGCCATGCGAAGCGTTGGAGACGTCACGAACGGGGTCGTGTCTACAGGAGGTTTGTTTGGAGAGACGGGCGGGGTGGGGGTCGCGTTCTCGCTCCTGGTCCCAGGGGAGCTGCTGTGCGTGTCCGGAGCGGGCGGCCCGCTTTCGTCCCGTGGACTCGGGTGTGTGGATCAGCAGCTCGCGCTTTCACTGTGGGCGCCGGCGAGTTCGCGGTCAAGTTCGTGGCTCGTCTGTTTGGCGAGCGTCATCCTGTCTGCTCGCTGTGCTCTGTGCGTATCGCAGTGCGTGCCCTGGAGCGAGGCGAGGTGGGTAACGCTCGCTTTTCCACGACTTGGGGGCAATCCTGAGACAGTGGGCTGTGTTTACGCAGGGGGGACCCGCAGTTTTCTGGTCACACAGCCAGTGGAAGAAGCGGCAGCATTTTCAGCCATAGGCCTGTCTCCTAGGACGCCACGCCCATCTGCCAAGCAGGCCTGGTCCTCTCAGGAAGACCCGTGACTCGGGAGGCTGGGGAAGCACAGGTGGCCCTCCCTGGGCGATGCGGACACCTCGGCCCCGCCGGCCAAACCCGCACGCCCCGCTTCGCCGAGCTTGTGGGGCTTCAGGGAAATAGCTACTGTGGGAAAAGGAATTTTAAAAATAAAAAGTGGCCTAAACTCTTTCTGCTTCCCCGTTCCCCTCCGAACGACCGTGGCGTTTCCTCGGGCGGAGTGGGTGCCGGGTTTGTCCGCGTTCGCTGGCTGGTCGGTCTGTTTTCTTCCTCGAGCCGGCCTTTCGCTCCCCCAGCGGGACTTTTCCAGTTTCTCAGCCCGCGGTTTCTGTAACTAAGGAAAAAGTTGACCTGGAAGTAAAGACCTTGTAGCTGGCGACCCCGCCTCCGGGCGATGCCGAGGCGGGTCCTTTGCAGGCAGCCGTCCGGCCGTTGTGCCCACGGGCATCCTCTGTGCTCCTGTGGGCCGTGTCCCCTCCCAGAGGGGCCACACCGCTTTAGTGTCCCCGCACGTCACTCCTGGTCCTCTGCATGTGTGGGGCCCTCCGCGCGCAGGGGCCACCGCCGGGCTGTAGGGACGTCGACTTCCTGACCGGCCAGCTCGTCCTCACTGTTACGTCTCATCTCTCCCCGATGCCCTGAGGCTTCGAAACTGGAAAGTCTGTGTGTGGCTTTGTTTAGATGCAGAGCAGTGACCAGCTTGTCCCAGAGCCACCGAGCGAAGGCCCGCGCCGCATCCTTCCGCAGCGTTAAAATCCCGCAGATGTGGAGCGCTCCGTTCCTGCGCTGCCACGTGCCTCTCCGGGCCGAGTGCGGGGCGCCCTCTGCCGAGTGTTACCGAGTGTTACGCGTGCGATGCTGTGAGTTTTGCCCCGTGCGTTCCGGCTGGGACCGTGTGCTGTGTTTCATAGAAGATGCACGTCCGGCGGGGTGACCCAGGGCCTAAGCCCTCAGGTCTCTCTGTCTCGGGTCCATGGCCGAGAAGGACCCTCAGGCCCATCTTCGAGATGACAGCTGTGGGGCTGGGCCGCCGGCGGCAGGCGCACCCTCTCCACGGCCTCGGCGCCCATCGGCTGCGGGGTTGGGGCCGAAATCCCGCCAGGAGGATGCTCGGGTCCGTCGCACTGAGCCCGCGTCTCTCGTTCTTGCTCTGGAGTCGCACGGTTGTGTCCGGCCGTGGCGACAGCCGTGGCGCTCTCACAGGGCTTTCTCTGCGGGCGTCACCGCCGAGCGCGAGAGGTCTGTTGAAATGACAGCGTGAAGTTCCTGCGTGAGGAGCGCGAGGCGCCACCGCTGTCTGTCCCCGGCGTCCCGTGAGCTTCGCTTCTCATACGCGGGCACACGCGCCTGTCCGCGCTTTTCCTACTCAAACGGGAATTCTGTGTCCTGTGACGAGAAAGCAAGGTAGCTTCTGGGGCTTCCTGCTTCGCACGGATGGCATTTGTCCCCAGGCCTCCGTAACCTCGGCCTCGTAATAGCCTTAAAAGAAACATTCAGGGACGTCGCCGTCGCCTTGGGTTTTAGACGCCGTCCTTTGGTGGTGGCCGTCCGCTCAGGGCGTTCTCGTTAAGCTTAGGTTTCGCGTGAGGTGCAGGCGTGCGGCAGACCCGGCGGAGGCTGCGCACGCTGCTGTGGGGGCAGCTCGTCCCTCCCCTGTGTCCTGGTAATTTCCGACGGTTCCCGTTTGTGTGACGAATGCCCTCGTTTGCTCATGGCGTTGGAACAGTGCGTTTAATCATGTAACAGAGAACAGGTAGGGAATTATTTCACAGCGACTCGCAGTGCGTGGCATATCGTGATTAATGAATCTGCGAAGGACTTCATGCCGCAGTCATTTCTGGGGGGAGGTCACAGGGGGCAGTCGCTTTGTCTCACGGAAACCAAGCTAAGGGCATCGCTTTTCTTACGCCCCCCACCATGACGCCCGGGCAGCCGTTGAGGCGGACGCGGACGTTGCTGAAATGCCAGGTGGTGGGGCCGAGGTTCAACCCTCCTTCATCTCATGAAAAGGAAACGGGCGGCCACGTGCACACCGCCCAGGAAACCAGCAATTCCCATGGCTCTGATGCGTCTGCTTATTTTATGGATAAAAAAACATAGTTCACTGCACCGGGCCGATCTGCGGGACAGCCCGACAGAACGTGGACGGGGGACACGTGGCTCGTTCCCTTCGGTTCTGCCTCTGTGACATTCCCTCGCTCTTGGCCTTTCCCCTCGGAGGGCTGGCTGTGAGCGGAAGGGCCCAGAACGTACAGCTTTTCCTCGGCTGCCAGCATCGTGCGGTTTTCTGAGATCACGTCATGTTTTCCCCGCCTGTATCTAAGACGAGATCGTCAAGTGTACGTTTCTCGAAGTAGGAAAGTATGTGTATTTCTGAGAAGAAATGTTTTTCTTTCTGGAATGTGTCCCGTAGACGTGTTCTCCCAGAGTCGCTCATGGCATGGTGAGGAGTAGGAAACGGGACCAGCGACGATAGGGAAAAACTTAAAAAACAAATACCTGTTTCCCTCACTCTCCAGAACTATAGTCTTGCGACGAAACCTATCCTCAGCTGAAACGCCATAAAACAAAGAAGCAGTTGCCATTCGCTTATATGGAAAAAACTTAGAGCGTTCCCGCACCCCAAATTCAACGCACCCACAACGTCTTTATTTCGTCCACCGCCAACGTAATGCTTCATGACATCCAGTCGATGTTCACGTGCTCTCTGCCTTAGACCTTTCTGCTGCCTTAGGACACATCTCGCTAACGGACGCGCTAAATAAACGGCGTTAAAGCCCAGGTGTCACGGGCACCGCCCGGAGCTCGGCGGCTGGCTGCGGCCCCGCTGAGGGGGGCTCCGGGCGCAGCTGGCTGGCGGGGTCCCTTCTCCCCCGTGCCCGCCACCCCGGGAGGCTCACGGCAACACAAAGCCCCAACACGGCTCTCACGGGTCACCTGTTTTTTTTGTGAAAGCGGAAATCCTCTTTGAGGTTCTTTTGTGAAAACAGTGCGGTGGCGTCTTTTCTAAAAGGGGAGCGGCGTGAAGCAGGCTTTCAGAAGCGGAGGGAGCTGTGACACGGGCCGTGGCTTCTAGACCTGACACCAAAAGCACACGCAGCTAAAGGAAAAGTAGGTCGAGTGGATTCCAACTAAAAACGTTCGCGTCTCAAGGGACGCTATCGAGACAGTGGAAAAGGACAACCTACAGAGTGGGAGAAGAATATTCGGAAATCGCGTCTCGGATGAGGATTGAATACCCAGAGTCTATAAGGGACTCCTACGACGCCAGGACAAAGAGACAACTCGGTTAAGAAATAGCCGAAGGACTCGGATGGATGTTTCTCCGGGAGAAGAGACGGAGATGGCCATAAACACGTGGAAGATGCGCAGCGCCGTTCGTGGAAACCGCAGCGAGACAGATGCCCCGTCTCTGCCGCCGCAGGAGCTCTGACGACAGAGCGGAAAGCCAGCGCGGCCGGGATGCGGAGACATCGGAACCCTCCCGCGCTGCCGGCGGGAACGGGACGGGGGCAGCGCGAGGGAGCACGGTTCGGAGGGTCCTCCAGAAGCTGGCCGTAGAATTACCGTGGGACCCAGCAAGTCCGCTCCTGGGCGTAAGTCCCGAGGAACTGCCATCAGGGACTCTGACAAATACTTGTATGCCAATGTTCCTTGTAGCGTTTATTCACGACACCGGGTGGGAACGAGCCAGGTGTCCATCAACGGGCGACTGGATGAACAATATGGTACAGACACACACTGGGATGTTATCCGGCTTTAAAAAGGAAGGGAATTCTGAAACGTGCTACCACATGGACGAACCTCGAAGACATTGTGCCAGGTGCAGAAGGACAGATACTGCGTGATTCCGCTCTCAGGAGTTACTTAGGCAAATTTATCAAGACGCAAAGTCGAGATTTCTGGGCGCTGGAGGAGGGGAAGGGAGTTCTTGCTCAGTGGTTACAGAGTTTCTGTTTGGGGTGAGGGGAGGATTTTGGAACTAGATAGTGGTGACTTACATAGCATTTTTTTTCACATTTAGTGCCATAGGATTATGTACTTGCGAATGATTAAAATGGCAAATTTTATGTTAAATATTTCTACGGCAACTAAAAAAAGGTTATATACCAAAAACCACTGAACTATCCACTTTATGTGAATTCATCGTACGGCGTGGTATGTGAACTGTATCTCAATATAGCTTTTGAAAAACGCGAGTCATACGGATACGTCCGTGGACTTAGTTGACTTTGCGACATTCGACTGTGAAAGAAAACACGTCATACCCTGAAGTCTGTTGCTGAATGCTCGACCCACGGATGCTGCCCTGCCCCCCCGCCCCACCTCGACTCCCCGACTCAGCCCTGATCTGCAGGCGGGACAGGTGGTGGGGAGCTCCGCTAAATGCTCATCCAGACACACAGAGGCATTCGGAGATGGGCCCGGACAACTTCCAACTCCACTTCGTCCCTCCTTAATTATTTATTTAATAGAGTGGAGGAGGGCACGGGGGAGAGGGAAGGGGACGAAGGGGTGGGGCATGGGGAGAGGGGGACAAGTCTGTATGACTCCCTCCAGTCCCTGTCCTTTAAATCGTATGGAATTACTAAAATCCATTTCCACATAATTACAGTCTTTAAATACATTCACGTTAAAGGTGAAATAACCACACTCGGATTTTCTGCTTTTATACTGAAGTTATGAAGCTTTCAAGGAACTCGAAATGTTCTATCAGGTGACGAGTGATTCACGTAGATTTTCCTAATTGTGGGTGAGATCTTCATATTGACAATGTTCTTTAATTGAAGGCAGCATGAAACTAGCACGGTAAAAATGATTGAATATGATAACAGTTTATTCTTGTTCGTGTTGGAATTGAAAGTAATTTGTCCTCCACAACTTATTAAAATTATCTAGTGTGCTTTAACAAAACCTCATGACTCAAACGAGGCTAATTGAAAGTGGTTTTTGTATTTCTTCACGCTGTCTTTGGATAATTTATAAACTAATTTATGTCTAAGTACAAAAAATAAAACGTTTAATTTGAAAATGTCATCGAGCGACTTGTTTTCTGGCTCTCTAAATGCAGTGTTATCACATTTAAAAACTCAAAATAGGGGCCTGTTTTCTATGGAGCCTTCACTACGTGGCGTGGGAGGCATGCCTCATGCTGGCGCGAAGCACACGGCTAGCTAGGGATTCTAGCCGTGCAGACCGTCTATGCTCTGGTGTCCAGAATTCTCTCCAATTCTGTTTTCACCTTGATCTTTAAGGAGAACGAAGACGCGTGCTATGCAGCGGGCCGTTTGTAATTAAGTTTTCCCTGAGTCGTGGCTGATTTGGCCTCTTCCTTTGAACTCACCGCCGCTAAAAGCCTGCTGTCTTGTCTTCTCTCTCGGCCCAGCTTAATTTCCCCACTTCTTAGGAACTCTTCAAAAGTTTCTTCGTACGCTGGAAACTTATTTGATTTCGTTGATCAACGTCACCCCAACAATTTTTAATAATAAAAAAATGGAATATCAGAGATTCAGAAAAAAGTAAAAAGAAAAGGAAAAGTTTCTTCAACGCTTAGTCATCACATCCTCCCACGGCATCTGCCCACTTGCACATTAAAACGCCTGAAATAGTGTAAAGTCATTTATCTCTGTATTAAAAAAGAAATAACAAACACCATGAAAATCATGATGTCAGAGATTCTGACATCTGTGATGGAAGTCTGAGCTTTTTAACCACGTGGACCCGCTGCCCTCGGTTCAGTAAGGGCTTTTTTTCAATATCTGGATATTGTTTTTTAAGTCTGACGCTTCGAATAGTCAGAGCATTACAGTTCTTTTTACTGTGAGGAAAACGCAATGGCCAAATTTCAGTCATCTGTCGTTCCGGAGGTTTAGAGCAGTTCAATGGACGAGTGAAGAAATTAACCATTTTGGAGAGAGATCTTCCGGATTTTGCTTAACAAAATTTATGTGTGCCACCCTGACTTCTAAATCAGAGCAAACTAACGTCACTTAACGGACATTAGTGCGTAGATGGTCTGCATCCGGCACTGTGCTTAAGGCTCATTGTATTTAAGCCTCAGCACATCCCTGTGAGGTGGTGGCAGTTGTCATCCATGAATGTATAAGGAAAAGGAGGGTCAGAGAGCCAGGTCACTCGGCCTGTGAGGACCCGGGCCAGCTGACCCCAGAGTGGTGCTCATACGATGGATGCTCTTAGTTTCTGATGGTTGAAATTCTTAACTCCAGCCAGCCTCTTAAATTCTGAGGGTTTAAGATTTTTATAATTTACAGCCATTTTTATTTGTCATGCTGATGTAAACCAGAGAAATAAGATTTAGGGTTATATATAAAGCAAGAATGAGCCAAGTTCAGTGAAGTACTGACAGGCGACCTTATTTGTAAATTGCAGTCATCTAACTTGGGAGAGTTCATCTTCTGTGATGTATTCCCAAGCTACTCTTCCTCCTTTTTAAAGTAATTTTAAATATATTAAATTTTTTTTTTTTTTTTTTTACCATTTAAAAAAATTTGTTTCACATGTGCTTCCCTCGATCACATTTGTGGCATTTGTTTTTTGAGTGTTTCGGTTTCTCTGGTAACTTTCTTTGTCTCTGTCTCACTCTGTAATTCCGTAAAAGGCCTGGGACATGATGGAGTCTCTTGGCCTCTAAGCTGATTATAAAGAAACCTCTTTCTATACCGAGGATTTTTCTAGCAGAAGGTGTTTTCTGTTGGCTCCATGTCTGTGCGTGCGTGCGTGCGTGTGTGTGTGTGTATGTTTTACCCTTAGAATGTTATTAGGTATTTTAGGATGGGGAGGAAGTGTATTAGGGTTCTCCAGGGACATAGAACCAATCTCAGTAAGAACCATCTCTCTCTTCCTCCAGCGAGAGTAACTGATTTTAAGGGATTGGCTCATGTGAGTCTGGGGCCAGCCAGTCTGAAATTTCTGTGGCAGGCTGGCAGTCTGGAAATTCACGGAAGAAACGTCTTGGGGGAAACCTTGGCGTTTACTGTCAAGGCCTTCACCTGATTGGGTGAGGCCCACCGACATCATGGCCGGTCGTGTGCTTCACTGCTCTCTCATCATTTTATTGGTCAGCTTTTCTGACATTTAATTAGTGCGTGTCATTTATCTGGGGGGTAAAGCAGTCCTGATTTCTGTGCGGTTGTTTCACCGTCGACACGTTCCATCACCGCCGAGAACCGTGCCAGCAGACGCGTCCTCGCAGCGCCAGGCTGGTGGGGCTCCTGCTCGAGATTGGTATGTGTTGGCTTGACCCTTCCCTTGGCCGAAGCTCACATCTACACCCGGCAGGTGACCGACTGTCGGGGTTGGCCTGGGATGCCCCCAGTCGGAGCACTGAACACCCTGCGTCCTGGGGGTCCCCCAGTCCCAGGCAGGCCAGGAGGATGGCGCGATTCCAAGGAGCTGGGGTGTCCCTAGCCACCTCGCCCCCACGTCAGCTGCTCAGATGTACCAGCTCCTGCTGAGTGGCTCAGGACAAACTGGAGAGGTGTGGCCCGGCAGGGATCTGGCATCCCCCAGGCTGACCCCACCCAGACTCCAGGCTTTCTTGGGAATTTTGCTTTTGGAGGGGTCAGCTGGCCTGGTGGGGTCCACTAACAGGAAGGGACGCTTCTTCCTCTCGGAACGGGCTCTCCCCATCTAGGTCGCCGAGCTCGTTGTCCCAGAGCTTCTGGCACTTCAGCTTAAGGAGGTAATGGGAGTCTTTTGCCATGACAGGTGGCATCAGTCCTGGGGTATGTTTTTTTGAAGTTGTGCTCATAGTTTTGATTCTAGTACAGAAATAGCATTGACTCATTCTGCATGCGTTCAAGAGCTGTCTGCCAGTATCGTGAAAAAAATAAGATTTATTTTCAATAAAATACATCGCAAACATGATCTGTTCTCAGATGTTTGTATAAAGAGGTTTAATTTATGTGTGTGTAAAAACACTGGTAGAATACAATGCCGTGTGTGCTTTTTTTCTTCGTTGTTTACAAATCACTCCTTATTTTTCTTTTCTTTGCGTAGGAAACTAGTGTATTTTAAACTGCGGGACTTGGGAGAAACTGATTGTAATACGTCATCTATTAATGAAATCATTCATTTGTGCTAGAAGGAAGCCAGTCTTTGCAATTTGGAGGCTGTGTGATGTACTAGTAGGATGTTTAGAAAAGTCCACAAAAGCCCTTCTTCCTTTGGGCTGTCTGCCTAAGGAAAACGCTTCTCCAAAGAGGTGAAAGCAGCTTGGGGGAAAACGTGATTATTTTTAAAAAGCGTTTACTACTGCCTGTGAAGGAGCAGCTACTTCATGAAGTCATGCACTGGCTGATGCAGGCTGCTCCCTGGGACCTTATGCTATTTCCTTGCTAAATAAAATGGTTCGAGAAGCTTGTCCCTCTAAAACTAGGCTTTGTGCTAAAGAGAGCGCTTAATTACAGAAAACATTATAGTCTGTATCCTGGTAGTTCTGATTAAGGAAGGCAGAATATATGACAGCTACCGGTTCTATTCGGTTGCATTGACATGCATCCTGTGTCATGTATGTAGGGGCCACATAGGGGATGAAAACACGTCTGACCTGGAAAATGTCTTTGGTGCATTTGGAAAGAAAAACAGAGGAAATTGAGTTCAAGAACTTACTAGAAAGCCAGTATTTCCAAACTGCAAATCAGGGTCAAATTTCAGGAAGAAAATTCAAGTTTGTGGGTAAAGCTGAGGGTTTTAAATTCTCTGACATGAATCAGTGAATGTGGAGTTTGCTTAATTTCCCTGGGTTCTGGTCTTCGGGGTGTGACTCGTGCATTCCCCAGCAGGGCTGCAAACCCAGTGAGACACGGCTGAGATCATAGGAAGCAGAAAACGAAAGTGACCACAGATGGGGCGTGGTGTAGGCTCACAGGGGTGCCGACGGAGGGAAAGCAGCACACATGGGAAAAGATGCTTGAATTTTAGTAAAAGAAACGCAGTGGTAACCTAATAAAATTAGTCTAAACTGACCAAATCCATCTTGTTATTGTGCATAAAATAATAATTTGCAAAAGGAGTTTTAAAATAAAACTTTATTTTCATGTTTTGGTACCTGCCGTGTTTAAAAGGACTTCAGACTCACAAATCCAATGCTTTGTCTTTTTTTTTTAAACCTTCTTTTATAGAAAATAACCAAGTGATGGTATCTGCTTGTCTTCATCATAGCTCAATAATCATTGCCTTTTGCTTCTGTTTGTCACGCATGGAAAAAACCCAAACCTGTCTTCGTCACTGTGGTATCAGAAACGGTGAACAGTGTTTGTTGAGTGTCTGAATAAAACGTGTTTTTAGAAAGCTGACATTTAAAGTGTTAGGTTTTGCATGATTGTTATGACTTAATTGGCTACCTCGTCGAATTTGTTTAATCTTAACATAATGAGCGGAATTAAACTATTTACATGTATTTTTGTAAAGTCTGTCCAATGAGTTTAGCAGTTTGCTTAGATTCCTATTTTATCATATTCTTTGTGACGAGCAGCTTCGACGTTCAGTGTTCCTTATTTATATTTGGTCAGGAGCGTCACTGAACCTGCACGAGGATTTTAACGTATTTTCTCCATTTGAGCTCATTTGATCAGTCGTTCAGATGTTCACTGGATGCCTCTTGTGTGCCAGGAACTCGTCTGGAAGTACAACAGTGGACAAAATGAAAACAGTCTTCATTTCCAAAGAGAACACAGGGAGGGCCCTTTGCCCGGGCTCGGCGTGTGGGGGCGTTGGTGACGTCACAGCGAGGTTTGCAGGACCAGCAGGAGTGAACCAGGTTGGGAGGGAGGCGGGTTCCTCGCGGAGCAGAGAAGCAGCCCTTGTGATGGGGGTGGGGTGGGGAAGAGGACAGGCGGGTGGCCTGTCTGTGGGTGTCGGGCGCTTGGGGTTACACTCGGGAGCTGAGTGGTGAGGGTGAAGCTGAAGAGGTCATTGCCGATGGGAATGACCCTTTTAACACTTTTGACTTTCGCTGCAAGGGGTAGGGAATGGCTGAGGGCTGCGGAGGGCGGAGCGGGGAATCACGGGAATCTGCATTTCCAAGGCTGGGCTGGAAGTGGGTGGAGTGGGGGGGCCCCGCAGAGCGTGTGGGGTCCGTGTGGGGTCCGGTAACTGACCGAGGGCCGGAAAATAAGTCGTGCTATGGGGGTGGGGCGTCTGCGGGGCATCACAGCTTGGGGCTTACGGTTGTAGGTGGCAGAGGGAGGAGGGTGGCCCGGGTCCCAGGAGGACCTCGAGCTGTCGGGCACGGGCCCTGAGAAGGGGTCCCGGGACGAGGGGCCAGCTTGAGGAGGGAGATGTCAAGTGCAGTTTGAGGCCAAGACCAAGTCCGAAGTGCTTGGAGTTGGTGGTAGCAGGTCATGGCGGGTCTGTGGGCGGCAGCGTGTCCGTAAGTGAAACACCGCGGTGTCTCTAAGTCTGGTGCTGCTCTTCAGAAGGGCCACCCCGTGCTACATGTCGACTCAGAGAAATTCACTTAGTTGTGACCAATAATGCACTTTATAGCATCTACTTGACAGTTCGTAGGCTTCCTCGTGTCCACAAATGCACCATTTCTTGACTATAATGAAATAATAAGTATTTGGTTGACTACTGGGTTATGGGGTGTGATACATAAAAAAATAATCAAACGCAGGCCGAGAATGTATAACACGGCCCTTCGAAAGGCAGCTTCTGCTGGAAAAGTAACGTCCCGGTCTCGTTCACCACGTGACACATAGGACAGAAACAGGGAGAGGCTGGTTTTTCAGTTTCAAGTGTGGGTGTGCGAAGGAAAATGAGTAAATATAAAAGAGTAACGATCGCTTAAATTAAAAATATTCTTTCCTGTTTGAGATTTTTAATATTAGATGTGCCAGATTTGCACGTATATTCATCTTAAACACTGTTTCTGATTGAAAACCTAATAAAGGACTTCGCTGATAGTTCTTAGGTCATTCCGTTTTGAATTCGCGCCCTATTGGTTAAAATGGTAACGTTTTCATTTTCCAAGTGTGGATGCCTAGAGATGATGGTTACTCACTAAAATGCAGCGAGGTGAGACTCAGGCTGGAAAAGGTGTCCCCTGGGCTGCTTCGTGTGGGTTCTGGCAGCGTCAGCTGGCATCGCGCTCCGTCGGTTTATTTCCACGTGAGTTTATTTGTCACGGCGTCTTCTAATGGGAAGGCCGTTCCGCACGTGAGTGTGGTAAGGCGAGCGTCCCCGACGTTTGCCTACAGGTGTGGGGTCGGGGACGGGAATGACGACCCCGAGGGTTGCCAGAGCTTGGAGGGACAGGAGAAAAACAAATGCTTCCCGTCGACAGCTGCCGTCCGTCGGGCCCTGCGCGCGATGCGTCTCGTTCGGGCCGCTTTTGGAGTGTGATAGGTAGTTTAGCGTGGACATTCTGGCAGAGGTTTCTCTTTGTGACGATCTAGTTCAGTACACGGTGGGTTTGGAAACCCTGAGTGAGACTGGAGTCGTCTTTTGCTTGTTGTCGGTGTGTGTTTCCGGGACGAGGAGGAGAGGGCCGGGGGTGCATGTCCAGGAAGTAGGGGGACACAGCACCCCATCTTGACAGCCAGCTGGGTTTGTCTAATTACTGATGGCAGCAGAATTTTCACACGGGATATGACAAGTCTTCATAGGCTGGGAAAGAGGGTTGATTCTAAATGAAAGACATCAGGTCACCTCAACACGATGTGATCTTTGTTACACTTAAGGGCTGCAGAAATCTAACACCAGCTGTTTAATCCCAAGGTCGCGGCAGGTTGTCTTAGGGGAAAATGTATGGCGAATGCTCGGGCCTGGTGACAGGTGAAGAGGGAAGAGGGTTGGGGATCTGGAGGGAATGGGACAATGAGACGTAGACAGACTTGTCTCATCAACCTGCTACTCAGCGAGTCCTGAATAGAGTGTCCGTTTTTAAAAAGATAAACTGTGAAAGCAATTTTGCCTTTTGTTTTCTGGCATCTGTCATATGACAATAATTAGTGTGGGACTCTATATTCAGAGACTTTGAAGAGACAGTATAATCGCAAACTGTCGTTAATAAATTAGACAGGCATGAGAGAGCCTGCTGATTATTTAATGCAGCTAGGAGTGAATACATTAAAACACCAGAAAACAGCCAGCCTGACTAATCTACGTACATTTTTCGAAGGACGAAGACGGTTGTTTGTTAGCAAGTCCTTCATCCAAAAATGTCAGTGATGGGACATCTAGGGAGTGAGAAATCTTGAAAGTAATGACACCTGTGGCGTGAGCCTGCGGCTGGGGGGCTGAACCTTCCAGGATCAGCATCCCCCGTGTTTGCGCGTTGGCGTCCTTGGCTCCATCTCCCAGCATGCTCGTAAGCGTTACCTATCGTGATGCCACTGAGTCACAGGACACACCGCGCAGGACATAGCGAGCACCCAATAAACGTTAGCAAACGCTCTGTAATACCGCACTGTTTGCAAAACAGAATGGTAATGCCACTGTGTTTCAGTAGCTAGAGAAAAATATTGAAATCCTCAACGTAAATCCTTGAGCATGAGATTGGGCTGCTCCTGCTGTCCGCCTCGCCCGTTTAAAGGATCGATCGGTTCCTTCTTCGTGAGGCCAGAGTGGGGGCTGGAGCAGGCGCAGGGTTTCAGGTTCCCCTTTGCGATGGCACTCGATACAGCCCTGGGGTGTTCTTGACGGCGCTGTAGTAGGCCCCGCGGGTACCTCTTTGGGCAGGGACCTGCCTGTGTCCTTGATTCAGTCTCAAGACCTTCTGGAGTGCACGCTGTGGAGCAAGAGGGCTGATGAGGTGTGCGCATGGAAGCCTGCCAGGGAGGAGGCGGGGTGCAGAGAAAGCGGGGCGAGGAAGGGAGAAGGGGAGGCCCACAGGACAGAGCGGGCGTGGAGGGGACGGGGAAGGGGAGCCCCGGCTTGTCGTCATGAACCTGGGAGGGACGTTTGCTACACTGCACACTGAAGGGCGTTTGAGAGCATTTATATGTGCCTGTGTGCACACGCACACCCCCACGCACGCATCCCCATGCACGCGCACCCCCATATGCACACACACACCCACATGCATGCATACACACTACACTGCAAATACACATTCCCCTCTCTACACCCCCCACACACCACACCCCATGTGCACATATCCCTCTCATGTATCGAGCACACTCTTAATATGCAATACACATATATTCCATGCGGGTATACACAATTCATTATCAATTCTATGACGTGTGCCAAGGCTTTCACCACAGTACACACACACACACACACACACACACACACCCAACACCTTCCATATACATACACATATTGACCCAGGCTGTACGTGACAGCCTTATGCGTGCATACCTCATGCACTTATATTTACCCCCACAGCTCCCATTACATGCGCGCTACAAGACACACTTTCATCTCGCAGAACACGAAGAGACACGAGCCAAGACTTGGTTTTCTTCAGGCTACGAGGTCACAAGACGAGCTGCCTCTTGATTCTGCTGCACTTTCACGATTTTTAAAAGTTTTACTTGTAGAGAGTTTCAGCTGACTTCTCGCAGGGACAGCCGCCTTCTGAACCGCCGCTGGCCGCCTCCCGCGCTTGTTGGTAGGTAGTTAAGGCGTGCGAGTTCTGAATAAGGCGATGGTCTCCAGTATGTCGCACCGAATCCTTCCAGCTCTGGAGCTCCCACACAGGCCGGGCGTGGTTGCCCCGAGCTGGCGGGAGTCTGGCTCATGCACGGAAAAAAAGAGGGCTGACAGGTGAGAAGGTGCTGTGGGGCCTGCCCAGGCGCCGCCACACAGCCAGAAGGCAGTGGTGGAGCGTGCTGGGGAGGGATCTGGCCCCAGCCCGGGGTAGTTGAATCACATGGCATGGGTTGGCAGGTCATGCTGCCTGGGAGTTTGTTGGAAAAGGCTCCCCACCAGGCTCGGGGCTTCGAACCCAGAAGGAGGGTCAACAGGTCAACGCGTGTGTCTCGTCGTCAGCCGATGGTCTGTCACGGGCTGACGCCAGCCGGGAGCCCCGCCAGCCGAGGGAGGAGGCGGGGGCGTCGGGGCCGCGCTCCTGCTGCAGCCCCGCGCTATGGCGAGATTATACGGTGAGGCGGGGCGGCGACAGGGACACAGCCGGGCCTACCGAGCCCCTCCCAGCGTGCAGGCGGCGGCCATGGCCGCAGATGCCCTGGCGCCTCCGCGTGCTGGTTTGGTAACAGGCACACATCAGAGGCACACCGACAGGTGTCCCAATTAACGCGCTGTGAGTGACGGCCGCACCTGTCTCAGGTGTGACTGGTGGACACACCTGTCTTAGGTGTGAGCGGTGGATGCACCTGCCTCAGGTGTGAGCGATGGAGGCAACTGTCTCGGGTGTGAGTGATGGACGCACCTGTCTCAGGTGTGAGTGATGGACGCACCTCTCTCAGGGAGGAAGTAAGGAGCGCACTCCCTGAGACGCCTAGAAGCCGCATCCAGAGACAGGATGAGGCCACACAAAGGCAGTCTCTGGACTGACCCGGCCACTGCGTGTGACCCAAGTTAAGGTCCTCAGCCACTATCCGACGTGGTGGCAAAAGCTAGTTCCTAACTCGGGGTCCAGGGTTAGTAGTTTTCCTAAATTATTGGAGAAAGGATAGGGAGCATGGGATTTCTGTTCACTGCAAATTGATTTGTGATTCTACCTATCGTATGAGCTCAACAGAAAACAGAAGGACCCAAGGAACCATTATCGAGCATTTATCACGTATTAAGAATTTTACGTGCATTATCTTTATTAGTCTTCACAATAATCCTAGAAGATTGGAACTGTTATTGCCATTTTACAGATGTGATGCTTAGGATGGTCCATGTCTCAAGGTCACGCACTAGGTACTGTCACATTTGTAAATGAAGGGAAAAACTTCTTTGTCCATAATATGGAACAACTTCTGTACCAGTGTCTTAATTTGTAAAATTTTAAGGACAGTTTTGCTAAGAAGTATTTTTTTTCATTTTTTTTTTTTCTGTTTCAAAAGTAACTTCGATAATGACTTGCCAACGCATTTACAAGTTGTGTTTTTAAGATCTCTTTGATGTTGTTCGTCTTTCGGGTCTACCTCTCTCTAGGATCTGGAAAGAAAGAGAACAGAAATTAAATAAGAGTAGTAAAGTTGGCTTTCAAACATTGTCAAGAATAACTTTTACCCTTCTCAGATGCAATTAAGTAATCGCTCAAATGTAAAGTCGACGGGTTTGGGTTCTTTTTTCTTTCCTCAACAAAAAATAAGTGGGAAAAAAGTTTTTTTTTTTAATTGGACTTACGAGCAGTGTGTTGGTGTGACTCGTGACCTTCAGCCGGCGAGGAGGCCGGGGACCAAATGTTGCTGATGCTCACGTTCTCGCTGCCACGGTGTGCGGTTTATGAGGGGGACCCCCTTCCGCGCGGGCCGCACACGGCAGAGCTCAGCTGCCATTTCTCTTCTTTTCCACCCTATTAGCCGCGCAGTCTTCGTCTGGTTGCTGCTGGTTCCATTCCGTCATGGGTAAACGGTATTTAAAGGCATCCCAAGGACAGAGCCATAACCGCGAGCGTTGCTCAAGTTTTCTCTTGGCCACTTGAGTTTGCCATTGCTGAGAACTAACTGCAACAAGTAATGTACGCATTCTGTTTCTGACATGGATTTGTTTCTGTCCTGTAAAATTTTCCTAAGTCTTCCTTTATGTGCTACATTTGGACTTATTTGAAGGGCTTTTCCCGCCTATTAATTGGTCGTGTTTACTATCAAACGTAAGTTACCTAAACACTCTTTTGTAATTAACGCAAATCACCTGAAGAGAGAAAACATTTTTGTGGCCGAAACCTGATTCTACAGAGGAAAATGTGTGGGTACGGATAAAACCAAAGACTCATTGGCTTACTTTTCTACATACGGTTTGTTTTAAGAATCGAGGTAACTTCATGACTAAACTCAACACTGAAATCTGTTTTGGATATAGTACTCTGTATTAGAAGAAAGTGGCTTAAAAAAAAAAAAGAATCCATGAGGATACTTTTCTTAATGCGCGATCTGTGTTTGTCTGGGTTTGTCCTATATTCATTTATTTATTCATTTACACAAAAGATATTAGGTGCTTACTGTTTTCAAAACTGGGAATACAGCAGTGGACCAAACAGGTTAAAAAGGAAGCCTCTGTCCTCCTGGATAGCTGTCCAGTAAGTGGCGGGGAGAGGCAGAAGTAAGATGCGCAGTGCCTCGTCTGTGGAGAAAAATACAGCAGCGAAGCGGGTTCGGAGGTGGCTGTGCTCTCAGTCGATGGAAGCAGGGGAGGCTGCACCGACAGGGTCAAATCTGAGCAAAGATTTCACTCAGGTGAGCCATGCGGAGCTCTGGCGGCAAGGTTTTCAAGCAGAGGGGACAAACAGCTGGTGTGGCAACCTCACCCGAGAGCACGGCTGGCATATTCGGAGGCATCGCAAGGAGGCCGGTGTGGATAGGAGAGAAAAGCAAAGATCGTGTGGGGTGTCCAGGGCCCCGCTAAGGATTGTCTGTTTTCTGAGTAAGAGGAAGCCATGAAAGGGCTTTACCTGCCGCGTTGAAAACACATGGTAAGGAGAAGGCCAGAGACGGGCCGACAGGTAAGGAGGCCGATGACCAGTGCAGACAAGGGGCGATGGTGGCCCGCGGCACGGCGAAGGCAGCAGACGGCATGAGAAGTGGTGGTGTCGTGGATATATTTTAAAGGTACAGCCACCGGGATTTCCCGCTGTATCGCATGTGGGTGGGAGAGAAAGCTATGAGTGACGGCATTAAAGTTTTGGCCAAGATTTTTTCCCAAAGTTTTTGGAAAAATGGAAGATCAGGTTTGTAGGAAAATCAGGTGTTTGTTCGTCTTTGGACACGTTAATTGCAAGTACTGAGTAGGCTTTTGGCTGTATCATGACAGAGGTCTGAGTGTTAAAAATCGATTAGAATAAGCATTGATTTCATTTGAGGCTATCCTAAGGATCACAGCAAGCATTTTATGGGTATGTGTCACGGTTGATTTTATTCATGTAAATCGACTAGAACAATACAGTTGTAAGAATCTCTTAATTTCGCGTGTTCTCCAGGCTTATCTTTATTGCCTTTGTAGGCGTCCGTCTCTGTGAGGATTGAGCCAGTTGCCTGGCTTCTGTAGGCCAACCCCAAGACTTCCAGCCTCCTTTACTCGAACGACGCTGTCGCAGTTTTGGGTTGGGGGCGTGGAGGCTGCTGTTCTAGTCTGAATCACGTAAGGACGAGTGTGGAGACAAGTAGTTTGGAAACGGAGGACAGAGGCGAGGGCGGGTCAGCTGCAGGGCTGGCCCCTGAAGGAGCGGGCCAATGTTTAGGGGAGCAGTCTACACTTGGCCAGACTCAGACTTTAGGCCCAGTGGTGGGTAGGGGTTGCCAGGCTCCTACAGTCTAAAGAATCTGGGTGTTAGAATCAGAGACTGGGTCCAGATTCCAGCTTCGCCAGTCCCTGGAGAACTTCGAGGGAGTTCTGTAACTTTCCGAGGTTCAGTTCCTTCGTCCACGGTTGGCGACGATCCTCACCTTGTCGTCTGGGTGTTGCTCACCGGACCAGCCGTACCGCCTGCTGTCTCTTCCTGTGGGGCTTCTTTTTCCGATTATGCAGGAGAGTCTATGGTTCTCTGGTTTAGCGCAAATTCTCACCGCACCACGTAATGTCACTTCTGTTTTTGATGACGCTAAATTCGCTCGCTAGGTTCAGAGGGTGTCTGCCAGATGTCCCACCTGTAAAGGTGTCTTCTTTCTGTCGTAATGAGTAACCTGTGGAGCGACACTTGAAGAAGGTGTGGGCACCCTATTTCTCAGTGTCCGTTTATTCAAGGGTTTTAGCATTCGTCGATTATCTTTGTCTGGTTTAATTATTATTCGGGGGGACTACAGAACAGTGAATTTTGAAATATTCTATTCCTTCTACATTTAAGCCTTGAATTATCCTATAAAGAGCCTTCCCCCATCCCCACTTTACTTTGCTTTGGGGATCATTTTTGGATTCCTTTTGTCGTCAATGTTATAATAATACATTACCATATTTATTCCTTTTTTTTTTATATTTAATGTGTTACATACAGTCCATTGCTGTATTTATCATTGCTGATCCTCAAACTGTCCCGAATTTGGCCAGTACGAATTCTTTCGAAACATTCCCTTAGTCCATTTCACATGTCTCCGTTAGCCCGCGACACTCCCTCGCCCTCCTAGCACAGAATTTTCTGTTCTTGCTTTATCGCCCCTATCCCAGACCTGCCACCAGCCGCTGGTCCGAGAGCCCTGGGCCTGTTTAGTGAGGGGTGGGGTGGGGGGTGGCGAGTGGCCTTTACCAGCCGAGACTGCAGCCCGCCATGTGCTCACTGCAGCTTGGCTGTGACGCCTTCTGGGCTCTTTCCGTAGATGTAGCCAGGGAACAGATATTTAAAAATGTTTCTGTTGCTAGCTCCAATTCAAATCCAATAGCACAGGAAATGGAATTTTAAAAATTATTATATCAAATAATCAGCATAGAAAGCAGTCATTGGAAAGCCTGTGTATTACGGGTTACTGTGACTCAATAAGAAAGTATTAATATTGGAGATTTAGTTCACTCAGAATAATTTCTTTTGTGACGTATGATAGAGCGAGGGATCAGAGGACCGTTTTCGCTGTCTTCGGAATTTTGGCTTGGTACTCTGATATTTGCTGTAGATTTTGCTGCCGTAAATTATGAATTACGAGATTGATTTTTCATTGCAGTACCCCACATTTGTGCCGCTTTTATGTGTCCCAAGTTTGAGGTGAACTTGACATTGCCTTTTGGCCAAGATCGCAGAGCAGGGCAGGGCAGGGCAGGGCAGGGCAGGGCGGGACGCGTGATGCTGTGCAGAGCGGATCTCTGGCACGCAGGTGCAGACCGCTGTGGCCGTCGTGGTTGGAAGACCGGGGCTTTGCATGAGGGACAGCGGCCGGGACTGACAGGTTTACCGCGATCCAGCAGAACAGAGCAGAACAGCAATAAACTGATAATTTCTGTATCGACACCAACGACAGTTGCACCAGTGTTATTTCAAGTGCAAAACTTAAAACCTCATTCCCTTAGATGCCGTCATGACTAATAAACAAAGGCAGACTGAACATACTGGTCAGGGAAAATGCTTGAATGTCTTCAGGTGTTTTGGGGGGGCTGTGGGAATAGCCCGCCTTGTGCTGGCCGCACAGATCTCAAGACAGGAAGGATGCGACACAGGTCCCTCGTTGACCTTGCCGTCTCGTTTCCAGTGAGTTGTGCACGCTTCATTTCACCTTTTTCCCTCCACCCTCCGCTACTCCTTCTCTTCCTAACGGAAATACCTCTTCTCTTGCTTTTACTGCTTAGATGACTAACGTGACGCCCTGAGAAAGTATCCAGGCACAGCAAAAGCTGTCCCATTTTCAAATTTATTTTGATTTAGACACTTTGTTGAGGGGAGATAATGCTAGAAATCTATGATTTCATCATGATTGTTGTAATTAAGTGTCTACACTGTTTTTAAAAAATGTTTGTCATATTGTAGTGTCTACCCCAACACATTGCATTAAAAGAAGAAAAAAGGCTACAGTTTTGCAACTGGCACGTCATAATCACTCAAACTTTGTGGGTAAAAATTAAAAGAATAGAAAGCTCTTTATGTTTGGCATATACTTGATTATGGTTCAGTTTGATTCAATAAGCGAATCAAACTGGATTCACTTATCGTGGTCCTGGAGACAGACGTTGGGTTTAATCCCAGCTCTGCCACAGATGAGCTGTGTGATTAACTACTTCAGCTTCCTCTTCTGGAAAACGGAGGGAATAATCATCCTGACCTCACATAACTGTTGCGAAGAGTAAATGAGTTAACATGTGTAAAACACTTACTACGGTGCTTGTTCTGTGGTTAATACTCAATAAGTGTTAGCTATTAATATTGACTACTTTCCTATTAAGTCAGTATTACCTGACTCTTAATTAGTAAAACTGGAAAAAAAAAGTGTCAAGATCCAGGGTTTTCTTGAAATGACTATTAGTGTTATTGTAAATGAAAAGCTACTAATTAAAGAGTAATTAGTCAACATTCTCCTACTTCTGAACTTCTTCTAGTCTTTATAAACATCTCTGAAACATATTAATCAACAATCCAAAAATTTGTCATTCTCAAATGAAAATCTAAATTCTTCAAGTAACTTTCAGAATATTGTCTCATACTTTTTCTCTTAGTTCGTCATAAAAATGAAATATAATATGCATTTTTAAAGTCAACATTTTGCTTTTAAATGTTTTTAACTTAACATCTTAAATTTTCTTTAAATTTATACCTTGAGGCAGAGTTTTAAATATAACTGAAAAATGTCAATGTACCTAAATGGTCGGCCTTTTTGAAAACCTGTTCCCTTGCTTTCCAGTTTGATATTGAACTTGCAGTTTGTTCCATATTGCAGATAAGTTAGCCTGAGCACATAGAAATCACTAGTCTATGACCTTTATTTCAAACTTACAATTTTTCTCATCCATCCATTTGGCTTTTCGTCCGTCCGTCCATCTGTCCGTCCGTTCATCCATCCGTCTGTCCATCTAGTAACAAACATTCTCTTTGCTAAGTACTGTTGTGTGTCTGGGGATAATGTAGGGGTGTGAGAATGAATATACATACACTCACAAACAGTGTGAGAAATACTAACTTTATTTTTAAAGTTAAAGAAAGGTTGTAGGGTTCATTTTCTTTAGTTATTAAGTCTTCATTTTACTTAAAGCTAAAATAAGGAAACAAAATATTTTTTCTTAATTTTTAAACAATGCATTTTTAATGTAAATAGAACCCTTAAGAGAATAATTAAAAGAGAGAAAATGTAATATTTACTCCGCAAACATGTGAAGGTCATGTGTGCTGGGTGCTGTAGGGAACACGGAGCTAAACAGAGCTCTTATTCACCTTAAATTCGTTTTCATTTCAAATAATTGTACCCAATTAACCTTTTTCCTGTGCCTCGTGCAGTAAAGAGAATTAGATGTTATATAAAGACCTGCAGTATTTTAATGGCCCTGCTCTGCATGTTTGCAGTTGATTAAATTTTATTTTTTGGACTTCAGCAATTTGTAGAGAAATGTACAAGTGAGTTCATAAATGTTAGCAGTACATTATTTAAAAAATAAACATTTAAATAGCTGCATTTATGAATGTTTGTTTTAAATATTTGTTGAGTACTTCCTATATAGCAAGATTATACTGGACTTATTTAGCATTCACAAAAACTCCAGGGTCGGTGGGGAAGTCGTTCATAGAGAAGTTATGTATTGGGTGCAGAGTTGAAATTCAAGCTCCTATTTTCTGATCCTAGATACCATGTTTTCTCCACTGTGCTAGTAATTCACAGACTTGTGGATTTCAATGGAAGAGTGACATAGGTTGGCTTTCTTTTATTTTGCCAGCTAAGAATATTAAAAATAAAGCTATCGTTTCATTTCGAAAATAATATTTTGATTCCACAAATATAGTAAGACATCATCTTAGCATAAAGGACAGTTCTCTAAATGGAATAAACCCAGCGTTATGAAAACTCGGAACCATGAGCTGTGCACGTCCCATGTCGCGGGGACCTATTGCACTGCTCATTCTGTCCTATTGTTACTTTAATCCCCAGGCTGAGGATTGTTCAGTTGGGGAAGGACTTTCCTGAGGTTGGTGGTAAAATGAAGAACGTGATAGAGACAAACTTCAGAGCCCAGAAACTAGAGTCTAATTTATAAGCATCAGCGTCTGTATTCTTCGGTGTATTTTGCCTGTATATACTACACCAGCCTTTGTGTAAGATATTATGTGCGAGATTGTTTCTTTCGATGCACAGGTTTGTGTTACTGTTAGGAACTGCTGAATTGCTGTAGTGGATATTAAAGCATTATATTTGAAAATTTTCTATACTTCATATAGTTTTTCATGCGCTAGTGATTGGGAATATGAATGTATGGCACTATATTTTTCTTAAAGACAGAACTTGAGAAAAACTGTTTTTATTAGAGAAGTACCAGAGACTCATTTTCCTGTTTATGAAAGGATTGTATTTTTTTCCCTCAGATCCCTTTTAACAGATGAGAAAATGTAACTTAAATGAAGGCATTTCACTTTATACTCATCTGGAATAGATTTGTAAGTACTAACTTGATGGCAGGGGACCCAGGAAAATCACAAAGCTGACTTTATTTCCCTAACTCTTCAATGGTTTAATAGTGCCAAGGTATTTCTCTAATATTAAGCCGGGGTTGGGGTAGAGAGGTATATTCCCTTAGTGTTTATTACAATAAGAGTAACATAGTTTGAAATGTATAGACATATAGTTTAAAAACTCTAATTTTTTAGAGCAGTATTTGGCAACTGTTTAAATTACCTTAAGAAGCTAAGTTTCTGATTGAAAATCAGAAAAATATAAAGGCTAATATTTTAAAAGGCTAATATTTTATAGGAGTGGCAACAAAAACAAAATTTAAAGCAAGCGTTGTGCTGGGAGTAACGAGGCTTGGTTTTGGTCGCCGGATCTGAGCTCTCCATGGCACCGACAGTTGTCAGCCAGCAATGATTTTTGGGGTGTCTGTATGCAGAGACCTTTATGAGGTGCTTAACCTCATTTAATCTCTGACTTCTAAAAAGGCAAAACTAACTTCTCTTTCCTGGTAGAGGTGAAAATTATCTTTTGTTTTGTTTTAAACCCATTTCCCATTTACCTTGAGAATACTCGCTGGTGGCGCTTATGGCTGTAGTGTTTTCTCCAGGATACTTGTGGGTTACAGACCTAACCTCACCTCCCCAGTTTGCCTCGAAATATCTTGCTTTTGTTATTATTTTCACATCGCTCTAGTATATTGATAGTCTTTGGAAACAAATGACATCATTCTATTTATAGCATTCTGCTTTCAGCGGTATTTCCACTTGCAAAGTACAGTCTTTCTCGATCGCTGAAAATGTCAACTCCTACGTAGCCTTCTTACGCGTGATGTTAGCATCGTTCTCAGTCATTAGCCGAAGATGAAGATCCATTCGATGAATCTGATTATTTATACGTTTCTGTTACATTAGGATTAGAGGCAAGTTCTGTTTAGAAATAGCTCCAAGAACAGTTTTTATGTTTCATTTTCACATTGAAAACCAGTCCGATTTGCTTGAGCCTCAAAGAGCACGTTTATGTCAAATTAATGCTGGCAGCGAGCTGCACTTTTTTTTTTCTAAACAAGAAACGAGTTAACAGTACTTTCCTTAGTTCTAATGCTTTAGTTCTTCTATTATAGTAATCAGGTAAAAAGGAAAAGAAACGATTCACACATCATACTTCTTGAAACACTTGTTGATGGCTTCGAAGTCAGTTTGATCCAAGGTCGCATCGTACACGCCGGTGGAACAAAGCGGGACCAGAAGGGGTTTTGGAGGACGCCTTTTACTGCTTTAACGTAGTTCCTATTAGACTGTGCTGTGAGACCGACTAAACCGTCCTCGCCGTTTTTTTGCAGGACAGTGGGCATCTCGTTGGCTTCGTTAAGGCTGTTCGTAAGCTTGTAACTGGCGAGGCGGGGTCCCCGGGCAGCTGGGCTGCGTTTCCGGTGAGCGTGTGACGTCACCGGAAGTGCCTCGCGCCTCGCGGCGGGACGGGCGAGACGTCACCGGAAGTGGAAGTGCCTCGCGCCTCACGGCGGGCGGCAAGGCACCTCCAAGGGCGGCGGCGGGGCGGGGGGCACCTCCGTGGATGTGGCCTCAAGCCGGGCGTCGGGGTTACCCCGCACAGCCCCCAGGGCATGTGGCGCGAAGCTGGGGCGCAGGCACCCTGGTTCGGTGCCGGGAGCCAGGGGTACCGCGGCCCGCAGAGATCGGGGCTTTGGCGGCCTCGGGTGTGGCACGGGCAGAGATGGCGACAGTCGTAGCCGGAGACCTGCCCAGCCGTGGTCACAGCCGATGGCCTCGTGCCGCGGAAGGTCCCGGAGTCGGGTGGCGTGGCGCGTGGCGCGGACGGCTGGCCGGCCGCCCTGAGGCCCCGGCCAGCGTGGGCGGCGCTGCCTGCTGTGCCCGCCCCGGCGCTCTCCCAGCGACAGACTTCGGGGCCCAGAGACGTCCCCTCTCCCTCCAGAAATGTGCTGGGAGGGTCGCGTGAGCGCAGGAGGAGCGGCCGTGGCGGGGCGTCCCGTCCCTTTCGGCTGCAGGGGGAACGAAGCAGCCCAGCTCCAAACGGCTTGAGAAAGGAGGAAGATCGACGTCGCAAAACCAGAAGCCCTGAGGTAGGCAGCTCCGTAGTCGATGTGTCAGCGTGTCACCAGCGGCCGTGCGGAGCCCCGGCTTTGTGCGTCCCGCTCCGCTGGGTGGTGCGTCCCCGAGGTGGCAGGGTAGGGGCTCCAGCGGCGGGGCTGGCACGCGCGTCGGAAGGAGACTGGCTCTTCGTGTGCGATGGCCGAGCAGAGGACCTACAGGGCTACGGGGTTATTCCCTTGATAGATTTGTCTTTCGATGACTTATTCTGAGATAGTGACCTTGCCCGATGTGAAAAGAGGAAAATGGTGGCTACGCGTGTCCCGAACAAAGGCAGCCCCAGTGGAAGAGGCTGTAAGGACGCAGAAATGCGGAGGCGGCGCGGGCGGGACTTGGCAAACGTGTGCGAGGGCGGAGGGACGCGGGGCTTGGTGCATGGCCGGGGGGTCGGGGCGAAGGAGGGTTTCCACTTAAAGCGATGGGGCGCAGAACAGGGTGGAGCAGAGATCAAGAAGGGAAAGTCCCGGTTATCTGATAATCAGTTATTTGATTCTTTTAAATTTAGAAGCTAAAAGCGTAGATGTAGAGGCCATCCACAGAGATGTCACAGTTGACGACATGGAGGTAGAGAAGACCGAAGGAAAAGAAGGTAGAGTGAGGAGAGAGGAGAGGAAGTCCCCACCTTTTACAGGTGAGGAGAGCGTCTCCTCAGCAAGAGGAACTCGGAAGGGCCATTTAGACAGACATGGTACACGGCTGCTCTGTAGCTGTGAGTTTTAATCTGCCAGTTTATTAAAATTATCAATGGACTAAAATATGTTTCATTTGTACATTTTAATTTTGAGACTTCCACCCTCCACCAGCCTCTCACAGCCTCCAAGACAGGGTTTTATTGTGTTAAAAAACTTTCAGCATTTTATACTGGATGGGTTAGTTTGAACAGCTGTTGAAGATTTATATGAAGTTCTGGTTGGCTGTTTTTCACTTTAGTTTGTTTAGGATGATTAGTCTGTTTAATAATATATTTGTTTTAGGCAAATCGATTGATGGATAACTGACCTGTACTGTGTTATGTAGGAGAAATTCTCAAGAAAGCAAGGAATCAGTTGACAATATCTGATACTGCTCAGACTGAAGAAGATGAAGACTGATAATCATAACTGAGAAAATGATATTTAACTTCAGGGAAGTTGGCTTGTATTTGAAACAGTTTCAGTGCAGCGCTGGGAGCTGATCTTGTAGCGTGATGATTAAGGCATGAATCAGAATCCAAGGACATTAAAGTAAGCACTGGACTGCTATTTTGACTTGGATGGTGAAAGAAAGAAAAATCGAATGTGTGTTGAGTTTGCCAGGCTCAGGAAGATTTTTGTTTTGTTTCCGGACTGTTGGAAGCCTGAACATATAGACACCTATTAGAAGGAGATAAAGTGAGTTTGAAGACGTGAGATGGAGAGGGGGAATAATTGAGCAAAAAGCAAAGAAGGGCTCTCTCCCCCAAGAGGGAGAGCTAGCTGAGTTGAGAGAGATGACGGACAATGGGTAAAAGTTTGGAAAAATATGAAAGAGGGAAAAGAAGGATCCTCTAAGGGAAAAAGGAGGTCAAGTCAAGTGTCAGGGAGATAATGACGTGTGGGTGCTTTAGGGTGACGGGACAGTCTTGGCTCAGCCACTGGGGGATCAGGATAGGGAGCCATCTTGGGGAAAATAAAAGAATTGGCATGACTGTGCATGTTTCTCTAAATAATTAGAAATGCCAGTGAAGGGAATTGGATGATTGGGCGTATGTGGTGTTGGGGATAAGCATGAGATTCTGCGGTTGTAGCTGAGGCATCATTGCAGTAGTTTGCAAAGGCTTTCGAGATCAGTAGGCAGGCAGAGTTCATTCAGATGGCAGAGAAACCAGGCGAATAGGTACCAAAGTGTACATTTGAGGGCAAAGAGCAGACTCAGTGGAATGAAAGGAAAAACGAGGCATAAGGATAGGAAAAGGTGTCTTAGTCTGCTTGGTTTGCTCTATAATAAAATACCATAGACTGTGGATTCAACAACAGACATTTCTCACAGTTCCGGGGCTGGGGAGGCCAAGGTCAGGGTACTGACTGATTCATTTCCTGGGGAGAGTTCCCTTCCTGGCTTGAGAGGGCCTCTCTCCTTGCTGTGGCCTCACATGGTGGCGCGATATGACGTCTCCTCATAAGGGCACTCGGCCCATCATGGGACCCCACTCCCATGACCTGATCACCTCCAAAGGCCCATTCTCCAAATGCTATCACACTGAGGGTTAGGGCTTCAACATAAAATTTGTGGGGTCACATTTCAGGCCATAGTGGAAGGTGTGGGCAGAGATGGGCGTTTTGTCATAAGAGGGAGAGGACAAGTTTTCTACTTACTCATGGTTTATAACAGCTTGACCCAACCCATGTAAGGGGTATCTGGTGAAATTAATTATCTTCTAATTTTAACAGGTAAACTTGAAATGATAATAAACAGTGGGTTCAGATGTAATTTCATAAGCCTATTGTTAGCTGTATAACCAGATGACAATATACTTTGCATAGTGTTTTGAGATAGTGATAAGTCATGGTATAAGTGCACTGTCATCTTTAAATAGAGAACTATTTAACATGCATGCTGAGTTGAGACGAGTAAATAAAAGTCTTTCGTTTTTGATACTAAAAAGAAAAGTTTATTACATTGAGAAAATTAATTTTTCATTAGTATGATGTGGCTCTAAATTTTAAAATTTCTTTTAAAGCTGATTTTAAAATTAAAAAAAAATTTTAAATTAATTTTGGGTAGTTCTGATAGGGCAGTTTTTCTTTAGGAAATGGTCGCTCCTGGTTTGAGTGATGTGACTGTTAGAGCCCCACCTGGTAGTTGAGTGGACCTCTCCCAGCCTTTCAGATCTTATGTTTAGAGATGCAAACATTAACAAACATTCGAAAGCAATTTTAATCTTATTCTCAACACCCAGACAACTGTTTTAATGGAGATAATGTAAGCGGTACATACACATTTTCTAACAAATTGCTTTTTCTTTAACTCTTCTAAATGGAACATGGTGGAATCTTCTGGAAGTGTAACTTTGACATACATTTGCATAAATAGGAGAAATGGTTGTTATATATAGCTAGAGCACAAAAAAAAAAAAAGAAAAAAAAACCCAGACGAAACCCTGTTTTAGAGTTGGGTCTGGGAGCAGACACTCAGTGTGGAGTGTTGGACTGCTCATTTGTTCCTAATGGCTGAAATCTGCTTAACCCACAGCTTTAACCTGCACCCTCACGGTGACACAGTGACACCCCCCTTCCTCAGGGCCACACAGCAATGGCCAAAGTGCCAGACCCTGTGCACTGATAAGATAAGAAGCGTAGGGTCTGCCGCCCTGAGCCGGGCCCTCCAGGGCGGCTGACGCACACAGTCCCCTCTGATGTCACACAGCTGGGAAGTAGCACCCTGGCTCCTTTCCCACATTTCATGCCAGCGGGAAAAGGCTTTGTCTGAAAAAGCAGCTCTACTGACGTGTTTTTTAAAAATATATTATTGCTTTTTTTGACTGCAAGCCAGATTCCTGTCTGTTTCAACGGTGTAGTAGTATTCCTGAATTGTTGGGCAGAAATAAATATCTGTTAGCAAAAATATGTTTAATTCATTGTGTATGACATTGTCTGATATGTTTCTTACCACTTACAAGTCTTCACATTTGGTGGTTTTTGTTTTTTGTTTTTTGTTTTTTTTGAAGAAAAGGGTAGTTCAGCAGGTCTCATATAAAAATCTCATGTGTACTCTGTCACCAGTATGTGTGCACTCCATCCGATCTTAACAGAAGAGGGGAAAAAATTGTACTAGAATCAATTCAGCAACACTTAACATCTGACAGGCCGTTCGTCTCGACATACTCATTAGCATTCATACTGAAGTATGAGCAATATTATCTTCGTGAGAATGAACTATTCGAGACTGGCGATAATCTCGTGGTGCGTATGGTAAATATTTTCTACTGATAAAAAATGTGCAGCTGGAACATGCTCCAGAGTCGGATGTCATGGTAGTGATGAAGTCTGAGCACGGCGTCATCAGCGAAGTGCTCAACGATGTTCACGGTTCATTATGAAATTCTAAAGAAGAAAGATCACTCCAACCTGAAGTTTTGCGTCTGCCTCGTTAAACCAAGATGCCTAAATCAAAATGAAAGATCTAAAACCTAAACAGCCTAGCACATGGCATAGCAAAATGACCCTTTACCATTCTGAGACCAGCTCAGGTTAGTGGAGTTCAGGTTTTGCATAATCATCTAAACTACATTTCAAAATATACACTAGTTAAACAACATCAGCAATGAGAATTGTAGATTATAAGTTCATACAACCAATTAGAACTATGAAGAATGGTGAAATGCATGGGTTGAAAATGAAAATCTGAGGAAGCTGCCTGTTTATGTCTACATTTTTGTCACCGAGGAAGCTGAAAAGTGTCTTGGGAATTTAGAAATGCCACCCAATTCCTAAAGTTCCATTTTTAAGCTATGACATTCTACCAAGTCCACTTATAACAACACAGCGCTGTGTCTTTTGTTAAATATTATATAAACGAATGTCTTATGTTTATGTTAGCAATAGCTGACATGTACCGAGCAGTCTTTTAAGCAATTTTTATGTCTTATTTAATCCTTAAAATAACCCTATGGGTATCGATACTATTATTGTCACCATTTTACAGATGAGGAAATTTATGCCCAGGAAGGTTAGGGGCCTTGCTCAGTGACTAAGTAAGTGGCAGAGTCAGAGAAGGGCCCTGGCAGTCAATCTTGGACAAGTGGCATTTCCTGCTGTGAGTTAAATGGTGTCATAGTGACGAGAAAGAAGCCTCTTTTCTTTGGCTGCTAACTTACTATCATCAAGTGATTAAGTATTGAGGCAGGAAATTGGAGTTTTAAAGCTGATAGGTGACTTTCCTGAAACTTGCAAGAAAACAGATGTGTGTGCTTCGTTTGGCTAGAATCTTCTTCTGATAGAGGGCTGTGCGGTTGCTACGGTGAGTTCCCGCAGCAGCTCACCGAGGTTAGGTGCTCACATTCCTCACCGTAGCATTTCTTAGTCACCGGCGATGGAGGCGGGGGGCTCGCTAAGTGCCCTGGGGGAATTAGCAGCTGTTATGTGTGTGGGGGGCAAGGTGTTTGACAGCAAGGTCTCAGGTCGAGGGCTGGGTCCGTGGCTTGAAGCGGAAAAGCCATACGGGGAGCAGGAGGTGGGAAACTCGTGTCCTACGTCTTTACTGCGTCACCGTAAACGGTGCAGTGTGACCGGATTGTGAGGGAGTAAACACTGCGGGCAGATCCACTGGTTCAGAGGACTTATGAATAGAGCTGCTCTCAAAAGCAAAATCAGTTTGCCTGAGATGAAATGTGATGCGTCTGAAGCATGTCGCCATGCTTTAAAGTGGCGAAAGTCCCAAATAAGAGCTGCCTTTCCAAGAACGACGTGTGAAAAGATTTGGGCCCGTCAGCGTCAGCATGCTGGCCTCACTCTCCCTGGGAGATGACTTGTCCACAGCGGTGACACTGACTCGCGAGCATAGGAATGTTTCGAGTATGTCAGTGCCGACGCCCACGTGCTGTGTAATTTCTTGCTCCATCTGTTGGCAGGATCGATTTCCTGAGTTTCCCGGGAAAACTCGTGGCATGTGCTGTTGCAGCGTTTTCGTACTGATCACAAAGAGCTAGTAGAATAAACAAAGAGTCACCTGTTTGCCAGGAGGCTTCGTTCCCAGAGGCTCAGCCTGGGGCGCGATGTTCACAGCTCTCTTCCCCTGAGGGTTCAGTGTCCTGCGGGCGTGTCTCACTGGGCCAGAGGACTTGGACATTGCTGCACACAAGAGGAGTCTCCTTATGATAATGACTTCATTCACACACTCACTCGACCCCAAAACATTCCTCAAGTGCCTGCGGTGTGCAGATTGTCTTCGTCACTTGCAGGTTCTTAGGGAGCAAATTCATCTACTCACTGAAATTTATTTGTAATCCCAGAACCAGTGCTCGTAGTGCTTTTGGTGTCATTCGTGGACACGTGCATATGCAGAGCAAGGGAAAATGTGAGTCACCCTACGTGCAGTTCCCAGCCGAGGTCAAACCGTGCCACGCTCTGCCTTGTGTCAGCTTTCAGACTCCACAGAAAATCCTCTTTGATATGTTTAGTGCCATGTTTTTCTCATTTTTGCTCATTTTATTAAACGGCCCCCGAGCCTCGTGCTGAAGGGCAGCCTCGTGTTCCTAAGCGCAAAGGCTGGGACGAGCCTCGTGGAGAGAACATGTGTGTTTGGTCAGTTTCGTTCAGGCCCGAGTTGGAGTTCAGTGTTAGCGAAGCAACACTGTATACCAAATAGGGTGTCTGTAAACAGAAATACGCATCAAACAAGGGTATGTATTGATTGGTTGATGAAAAAGTTGTGACCAGAAGTTCACAGAATCCTAAGCCGGTATTTCCGCTGGGGGCAGCAGGTTAGTATTCGCGCATGCAGAGTTTGTGTCAGCTTTATGGGACATAGATGCTACTGCTGAGAACAGTGACGGCGACTGCAGGCTCCAGGTGTAGGAAGAGTCATAAAATGTAGGGTCCGTCTTCAGAGATCCCGCTGGTGGGAGAGAGACCGAAGTCAGTGTTTAGGAAACTGATGGACCGAAGATACTACACAGCATAGGGTTTTCAGCAAAGACTTGGGAGATTTTTTTAGACCGAGGTGCCACTTTGTTCCCTTTATTAAAGAAAATTGAGTTATTCCTATTTTAAAGTTAGGACTTGAGAAGATTGGTCATGAAAACATCATTCATCTTTAACAAAATACACTTTTTTCTTGATAGTAAGATCATAAACCTGAATTATTATAATTTCCAGTATGTAGTTTTGAAAGCATATGACAAAATACATGATTATATACGTTGTGCTAATTCTTACTCAGGGATCTCGCATTTAGCGTGATCGTTTCTCCCGGTGGGTACGAATTTTAAGCATTAGGAAGACTAGTCAGACATTCGCATGTTTTAGATACCAGTTCAGATTAATAGTCCTTTTCGCATGCTTATTGTTTTTTGACACAATCAGTTATTAAAAAGATTGATTCTGCCTTTTAAAAAATATTTTAGAAATAAATGTAAGATTTTCAGAAAGGATAGTACGTTAGTTTGCAGGGGCAGCTCCGCGGACACCACGTTGACCGATGCAGCCTTTACTTTATCTTCTGTTATTTCCAGTGTTTTCAGCATGTGAGGCGCAGTCCTGAGCCGGTGGTTTTCCATTTTATTTCTTGAGCCAAGTTGCCTCTGAGACCGTCCTTTTGATGGCACTTCTCTCTGTCCTATTTAACATTAATATTTTAAGGAAATGCGAGCCAAAATGTATCTTAAGACCCATACTCCAATGACGAGTCAGCATCGGCGTGTAAGTAGGATCACCCACAGCACGTGGGGCCCGGTTCAGCTCCCGCAGACGATCCCCATCTCTGTTGTAAGTTTGTGATCCCCGCTCGGTGAGTCTAACTTTTCTTTCCTCCCGGTGGCACCAGTCGTTGTAGGAAAAAAGGGCTTGACGAGGAAGAGACTGCAGCGTGGCCTCACTATGCAATGTGTTCTTTGTCGTGAAGCGTTATGCGTGAGTCGTGTGCAGAGCAGGCCAGTCCGTCACGGTCCTGCGGATTCCATGTGGTCTTTATGGTAAACCTGATGTTCAGTGCTTTTGTAAAGCACGTAGTGACTCATCCTCTTAGTAAATTCAGACGTTTCACACCCTACATTTACTGGCAGCTGTGCGTGACAGATGTGTGCCCGGCTTTCTGAAGACCGTTCACTCTAAGGGACCCCAGACACCATTTGACTTGGCGGCGTAAATCTGAGAAAGGAGGGCGGCACGGGAGCCGAGGCAGCAGTGTGCAGGAGTCGATGTTCATTTTTTACAAAAATTTAACGATCATGAAACCCCATATGGCAGGTGTTATTACTTCTGTCACACAGAAAATAAAGCTGAGGCTCCGGGAGATTAAATAGCTTATCCAGAGTTACACAGGTACCAACTGTTAGAGCCACTTTTTGGGTCCATGTCTGCCTGACTCCAAATTCTTACTTTGTCCCTAATCAATCACAGTTTTCACCATTCCCGGAGACAAATGCCAGGACCTGTGAACTAGAGGACAGAGCCAAGCAGGTGTTTGGAGCAGTGACTGGGGGCCACAGGGGAGTGGGGTGGCTTAGGTGCTTCCCTCCCTCCCAGCTGCGTCCCCCTCCTTCCCTGTCCTGGAACCTGTGCACGTGACCTTATTTGGAGAAAGAGTCTTCGCAGATGTAATTAAGTTAAGGATCTTGAAATGAGTTCCTCCAAGATTACTTGGTTGGGCACTAAATCCGATGACAAGTGCCCTTGTAAGAGAGAAGCGGAGGGAAAGATTACACGGTGCGAAGAGGAGAGGGCAGCGTCACCCGGAGGGAGGCAGAGGTTCAAGTGATGAGGCCGCAGGTCCAGGGAGGCCAGCGGCTGAGAGACAGGCTCTCCCTGGGGCCGGGGCCGGGGCCGGGGCCGGGGCGCGCAGCCCTGCTGCCTTCAGACCTCCGGGTTCTGGAGCTGAGACACTGAGACGGTGATCTGTGAATCGTCGATCTTCCCTTGTTTCGGGCCCCTCTCCCGCCCCCCATTCCTGGTGACTTGTCATGGCAGCCACAGGAAACTCATACAAAGAGTATTTGCTTATTCTGGAAACTGCTGTGGCGGGCCTGCAGGTCTGACTGAGCCTCCACTCCGCCGGTGCCCAGCCATGGATTCTGGGACAAATCACTTACCTTTTTGTCAGGCGTTTCATTGTAAAAGGGGGATAAGAATTGACAGCCCGACCTACGTCCGTGCTTTTATTATAATCATGCGAAATAATGTACTAGCTGAAATATACGCTTTAAAGAAATGTTATATTGATATGCCTAACTTTATATAAATCAAGAGAGCATTATGTTTCACGTGATGTTTAGTGACCTAAAAATAGTAAAATCAAAATCGATTTTTAAGTAAGTTGGCAGTTCGGACGAGTCCTTTGAATATGTTAATACAGTCTAATAACACTCTTTTAAGAATAGAAAATGTAATAAAGTCACTCGTCTGTATAGAACCCAGGACGGGCAGCAGCCGAGTGCACTGTCAGCTGCTGCTGTATAGCGTGATAGCCCGAGTCAAGGGAAAGGGCGACGTCCACTAAGCAGGGGGGACGGAGGGGTCCTCAGAGCGGCACTGTCACTGTCCTGTAGAGCTATCAGGTGAACCACACATAAGTTAACATTTCCCATGACCTCATTAAAACAAAAGTAAACAGCTGAGGTTAATTTTAATAATACATTTAATTTAACCCCAAATATCCCAAGTATTACAATTTTAGCATGGGATCTACATAAAAATTACTTAACGAGTTATTTTGCTTTCCCACGTTTGTGTCGCTGTCTGTGAAGTCCGGTGTGTATTTCACACTCATAGTGCATCTCGTTTGGAGTAGCATCTTCTCACGGGCTCAGGAGCCACATGTCGCCAGTATCTACTCCGCTGGCCAAGCACAGCCCTAGAAACTGCGAGTAACAGAGAGTCACAGGCGTTTTAGTTCTGTCCTCAGAAGATGTCAGGAGTCTCTGGGGCATACGAGGCGCTTGGTGGATATTTGTTGAGTGACCTAACAAGCAGCTATGTATCTAATAGAGCCTTTATATTTTCAGAGGAGATTATACCTACTCATTACTTCGTTCTTTTAAAAAGTTTTATTGAGCACCTGTTACGTGTTAGGCACTCTGCTTACACTAGATGATACAGAGGTAAGTAAGTCAGGGGCTCGACTTTCAAAGAAATTGCACTCTTGAGATCAAAACAAACAAACAAAGATGACTAACAAGGTAAGGCGAAAGATGGAAACATGATATAGCAGGTGGAGCTTAGGGCTTTGACGCAGAAAGTATTGGGTTTGTTACTAGTTTCAGGACTTTTTAGCAACGTGACCCTGGGTTATTGATCTCCTGAATCCCCTGTTTTCTTATTGCACAAAGGCTAATAAAGTATCTGGCACGTTGTAAGTCCTCAATAAATGATAACTAAAAAAATAAGTATTTTAAAAGTAATGTTATTTGTCTTTTTTAATTGAAATGTAGGTGACATACAATATCATATTAGCTTCAGGTGTACAATACAGTGATTCAGTATTTAAATACCTTATAAAATGATCACATTAAGACTAGTAACCATCTGTCACTATGCAAAGTTATTACAGTATTATATTTCCTGTGCTGTCCCTCACATCCCTGTGACTTGTTTACTATGTAACTGGAAGTTCGTACCTCTCATTCCCCTTCATCTACTTCATCCATCTCCCCACTCCTCCTTCTGGCAACCATTTATTCGTTCTCTGTATCTATGAATTTATTCCTGTTTTGTTTGTTTGTTTTTAGATTTCACATATAAGTGAAACCATATGGTATTTTTTCTTTTTCTGTCTGATTTTTCGACTTAGCATAATACTGCTAAGGCTGGTGCAAATGGCAAGATTTCATTCCTTTTTTAATGACCGTGTAGTATTCTGTTGCCCAGCCTTTGTGGCACCAGGGACTTGTGCTCCTTTGAGCATCTGATGCCTGGTGATCCGAGGCGGAGCTGAGGCGGTGATGCTGGCGCTGGGGGCGGCTGCAAATACAGACGCAGCTTCGCTCACTTGCTCGCCAGCCGCTCACCTCCTGCTGTGTGGCCCGGTTCCTAACAGGCCACGGACCCGTACTGGTCCACGGCCCGGGGGTTGGGGACCCCTATGCTATTGGGTGTGTGTGTATTTCACATCTTCTTTATCCATTTATCTGTCAGTGGTTGGATATGGTTTATTCCACATCCTGGCTATTGTAAATAATGCTGCAGGGAACATAGGGGTGTGTATATCTTTTCAAATTATATTTTCATTTTCTCCTTTTTTCTTTTAAGTTCCCATGGACACTGTAAGAGGCTTCCTTTTCTCCACATTTTCACCAGTGCTTGTTATTTCTTGTCTTTTTGATAATAGCCATTCTGACAGGTGTGAGGGGCTATTTCACTGTGGTTTTGATGTTCATTTCCCTGATGATTAGTGATGCTGAGAATCTTTTCATGTACCTGTTGCCTATTGGAATGTTGTTTTTGAAAAAAATGTCCATTCAGGTCCCTTGCCTATTTTTTAATCAGATTGTTTTGTTTTCCTGATGCTGAGTTGTAGGAGTTCTTTATATATTTTGGATATTAACCCCATATCAGATATATCTCTGTAAATCTCTTCTGCCATTCAGTGGGTTTCCTTTTCATTTTGTTTATGGTTTTCCTTCACTGTGCAAAAACTTATTAGTTTGGTGTAGTCTCATTTCTTTATTTTTGCTTTTGTGGCCCTTGCTTGAGGAGACAGATCAAAAAAATATATATCGCTAAGACCTATCTCACAGTTTGCTGCCTATGTTTTCATGTAGGAGTTTTATGTTTTCAGGTCTTACATTTAAATCTTTAATCCACTTTAAGTTTATGGACGTGGTATAAGAAAGTAGCCCAATTTTATTTTTTATTCATGTAGCTGTTCAGTTTTCCCAACAGCATTTAATGAAGAGACTGTATTTTCCCCATTGTATATTCTTGCCTCTTTTTTCGTAGATGAATTGACCGTGTGGGCATGACTGTATTTCCGAGCTGTCTATTCTGTTCCATTGAGCTGTGTGTCTGTTTTGTGCCAGTACTGTACTGTTTTGATTACTATAGCTTTGTATTCATTTTCAGTCATGGAGTGTGATACTTCCAGGTTGGTTCTTTCTCAAGATTGCTTGGACTACTTGGGGCCTTTGTGGTTCCGTACAAGTTTTAGGATTTTTTTGATCTGGTTCTCTGAAAAAAATGCCATTGGTATTTTGATAGCGATTGCGTTGAATCTGTAGACCACTTTGGGCAGCACGGACATTTTAACGATATTCTTCCAAGCCATGGTCATGGTATATCTTTCCGTTTACTTGTTGTTTTCAATTTCTTAGAATTTTCAGAGTACAGGTCTTTCCCTTCCTTGGTCAAATTTATTGCTAGGTATTTTATTGTTTTTGATGCAGCCGTAAATGGGAATTTTTCTTAATTTATCTTCCTAATGGTTCAGTATTAGTATATAGGAAAGCAACAGATTTCATATTGTTTGTATCCTGAAATTTACTGAATTATTTATTAGTTCTAATAGATTTTTGGTGGGATCTTTAAGGTTTTTTATGTATAAAATTATGTCATCTGCAAATCGTGGTAGTTTTACTTTTTGCTTTCCAGTTTGGATGCTTTTTGTGTCTTTTAGTTGCTGCAGCCAGGACTGCCAGTACTGTGTTGTGTGAAGGTGGTGACAGTGAGCATCCTTGCCTTGTTTCGGATCTTAGAAGAAAAATTTTCAGGTTTTCACTGTTGAGTATGACGTAAGTCATGGGTTTGTCATAGGGTCTTTATTATGTTGAAGTATGTTCCCTCTATACCCACTTTGTTGAAAGTTTTTCAACATAAATGGATTTTTAATTTTGTCAACTGTTTATCTACTGAGATGATCAGACGATTTTTATCCTTTTTATTAATGTGGTGTGTCATGTTAATTAATTTGTGGAAATCAAACCGTCCTTGCATCCTGGAATAAATCCCATACGATCATGATATGTGATCCTTTTAATGTATTGTTGAATTTAGTTTGCTGATAATTTTTTGAGGATTTATGCATTTGTGTTCATCAGGGATATTGGTCTATAATTTTTATTTTTATTTTTGAAGAGTCTGTTTCTGGTATCAGGGTAACGCTGGCCTTGTAGAATGAGTTTGGAAATGTTCCTTTCTCGTCAATTTTTTGGAATAGTTTGAGACAGATATTAACTTTCTTTAAATGGCAGAATTTACCCGTGAAGCTGTCTGGTCCTGGACTCTGGTTTATTGAGAAGTTTTTGATTGCTGATTCAGTTTTATTGCTAGTTCTGGAATGTTCTACACATAGCTGTTTAGTTCATTTGGATTAATGCGTTCTTTAAGGCCAGTACTTCCTTACTGATTCTTTTTTGTCGGGATGACGGAGCCACTGATGTAAGTGGGGGTCTTTAAAGTCCCCTGCTGTTACGTAGTAAACTGTCGATTTTTACATTTCTGCCCGTTGCTATTTGCTTTATGTATTTAGACGCTTCCTTGCGGGTGCATAGATATTTACAATCGTTACGTTCTTTTGTTGGACGGAGCCCTTTATCTTTGCGTGATGCCTTTCTTTGGCTGCAGTCTTCGTTTTCAAGCCTGTTGTGTCGATGTAGGTATCGCTGCCACAGCTTGCTTTCATTTTCATCTTTGTGGTCTGTCTTTTCCATCCATTCACTTTCAGTCTGTTTAGACCTGAAGTGTGTCCATTGTAGGCAGCGTGCAGACGGGTCTTTTTTCTTTCCCCATTCAGCCACCCCATGTCTTTTCTTTGGAACATTTATTCTCTTTACAGTAATTATTAACATGTATGTACTTATTGCCATTTTTAAAATTGTTTTCTGCACGTTCTTATGATTCTTCTCTGTTCCTTCTTCTCTTACAATTTCCCCTTGTGCTTTGATGTCTTTTTTTTTAGAGTTATATGTGTATTCATTTCTCTATTTTGGGGGGGATCATAGGTTTTTGGTTCGTGGTCACTGTGAGGTTCATACGTAACCTGTGTACGTAGCTGTCTGGTTTAAGTTGATGGTCGGTTAGGTTTGAATGCATTCTAAAGGCACTGTAATTTCCCCCCGCATGTTTTATGGTTTTGTCATCGTATTTTATGTTTCTTTTATTTTGTGCATCCCTTAACTAATTATTGTAGATCTAGGTGATTTTACCTCTTTTGTCATTTAACCTGCATACTAGTTTTGTAAGTGGCAGACCCATTCCCTTTACTATATTCCTGCTTTTACCAGTGAGATATTTTTCTTTCATAAATGTTCTCGTTTCTAGTTATGGCCTTTTCTTTTCCACTTAAAAACGTCCATCGAACATTTCTCGTGAGACTGGTTTGGTGCTGGCGAACGCCTTTAGCTTTTCCCTGTCTGAATCTTTCTCTCCAGTTCCGAATGGTAACTGCGCGGAGCGGAGTATTAGCTGCAGACTTTACTCTTTGAACAGTTCGGATATCTGCTACCTCCCTTCTGGCCTGCAGAGTTTCTGCTGAGAAGTCAGCTCATAGTTGCCTGGGTTTGCCTTGAATGGAACTAGCTGCTTTTCTCTTGCCGCTTTTAAGATAGCGTTAAGAGAATGAGAAGGCAGGCTGCAGAATGCTTGAAAATGCTTGCGGAAGACACACCTGATGCAGGACGATTATCCAAATTACACGAGAGCTCGAGAACCCAACAGTGAGAAAACAAACAGCCCAGTTAAAACCCTCACCGAAGGGGAAGGGGAGACGTAGATGGCAAACGAACCCAAGATGCCCCACATCGTGTGTCATCAGGAAGGTGCGAATGAAAACGCCCCCGAGACAGCGGCGCGCAGCTCCTGGAGCAGACCGCCCGGGGCTGGGGGCAGCGGGGACTGAGACGCGGACAGCCCTTGACCCGTGTGGCATTTCTTACTGCACCAAGTATGCGCTCACCGTGCAGTCCGGCAGCCGCGCTCCTTCATCTGTACTCAGATGACTTCAAAACTTACGCTCACGCAGAGACCTCCACATAGATGCTCATAGCAGGTTTATTTATATTCCAAGCCTTGGCAGCAACTGAGATGTCCTTACAGTAGGTGAATGGATGACCCGTGGTACGTTCAGACAGTGGAATGTTACTCAGTGCTAAAAAGAAATGAGCTGTGAAGCCACGATAAGACAGAGAGGAACTTTAAGTCTGTGTTTCTAAGTGGAAGAAGTCATCTGGAAAGGTCACACTGCTTTATTGCAGTGCGAGGATTCGTGGACGGCCTGGGCTGGGGCGTGGGGAGGCATGAAGACGTGGAGCACAGAGCATTTTGGGGGCAGTGCAAATGCCGCATGGGATGCTGTGATGACGGACATTGGTCCAAAGCCGTGGGATACACAGCCCTAACGTCAGCTGTGGGCTTTGGGCGACGACGATGCGTTAGTGTAGATTCATCAGCTGTAAGAAATGGGTAGCTCAAGGGGAGACGCCTGTAATGGGGGAGGCTGTGCACGTGTGGGCCAGGGAACAAACAGAAAACCTTTGTTCCTTCCTCTCAATTTTACTGTGAAACCTAAAACTCTAAAAAAATTGAGTCTAATGTTCTGATCTTGTTCTCTTCCACGTGAATGTATTACTATAATCGTTTTGTCTTAAGCACCCATATAGTATTGAAGGGATGCAAATAACTTATTATTCTTGAAAATGCCCCATTAAAAATTCTTTGCAGTCTTTGAACTTCAAAGTTTGCAGTCACTAGCAGCGTGTTACAGTGTTGGAGACAGGAAATGTCTTCATCACTAATAACAGTTTGGAACTCAGCATGTCGTTTGATAGCCACTGACCTTTAAAAGGGCCAGGAGGATTTTTTTTTTTTGAAATGAAAAAACAGACTTAGAATTCTTTAGGAGACGTGCCGTCACAGTGCGGTGTGGGGCGCCGGGTCTGGTGTGCCACGTGTGCGGGCACACTTGCCACGCGTAGCTCACCCACCTGGACGCCGGGGGCACCTGGTGATCGCCGGGATTCCGTCCAGTCCTCAGACTTTGGTTTTTCATTCCATATTGATTCTTAGCAGGAATAATTTATTATATGTCTTGTTGAGAAGTGAAATTATACTGATAAAATGTTCTCAGAATTTTTATATATGTATATGTTTTTTAAAACTTGGAAATAAGGTTGATTCAGTAAGATGATTTTTGTAACGAGATTTGCATCTAATCAATATGTGTTTATTACAAATTTTTGCGTATTTTTTTGGATATTATCAGTTTGATTTCTTTAAGGGAAACCTTGACTCTTCAATGTATATCACAGTGTAAACTCTCTTGTTTTAATACTCTGTGAGGAAAATATCATCATTTTTTACATAGTTTGGAAAAATTTTTATTATAAGCCCAATTTTAGCCCTCTCTACCCAGTCCCTTGCTTCGCTTCTGTACTTAAGTTCATCGGAGGAGGAATAGTTAATTTTTCTCTCCCATAAAGAAACCCTGATTTATCTGTTGAGATTTTCCTTGATAAGTGGAGGATAAATGTTTTATATGTTAAGCGTCAGGTAAGTTTCTAGTCGTTTAATCGTTATCGATAAGGATGTATCAGAAATTGAGAGGGACACCGGGTGGAACTTAAACTCGTGTTAATTAAACGAATAGTTAGAAATAATGACTTAACTTAGAAATACGCGCTTTATGGGCGCACGGTCACCTGCCGGGCTGGGCTGGCAAGGACGCAGCCTCCGCAGTGGGCGCGTCCAGCTCCCAGGGGCCTGGGCTGCTCCAGGGCTGGCAGCCGCTGGGGGTGTTCCCAGCATTTAAGTCTGAGTTAGTTGGAGGAAAACTGTAAACAGAGATTTATTTCTGAGTAATCTCCACCGGGAAGATGTTCGTAGTCAAAACATTTCGTTGCTGTCTAATCAGGAGTGTCAGAGGGGTCTTGTCAGCCCCTTGTTCACATTCCTTATGCCTGCTGGCGGAGGGCTGCTTCCGGACACTCACCTGGCCGCCTCCCCTCACTCACCTGGCCGCCTCCCCTCACTCCCCTAGCAGGCCTCTGTGGAGCGAGGAGCACCCCCGGCCCACCTTTGAGTTCGTTGGCTTCAACCAGTCTTGCTCTGGAGAACAGCCATGGGCCTCTCTCGAAGCCTTTGCTTGACTGTAAATACATATTCTGAAGGATAGGGGTTTCAGTTGAGGATATTCGTTCAAGGATTTTTTGGGGAGAAAAATTTCAGATAAGAGTTTTGTGGCTAAGATATTTTTAAATTCCTTTTACAGAATCACAAAGACTAGTCCCTTCTGTTTGAATGCTCTGCATTTCCAGGGAGGGTGTGTGGAGAGGGGGTGGAGAATGAGAGGAGGGGGGGGGAGAATGAGAGAGGAGAGGGGGGAGAATGGGGGAGGGGGACACTGGCCCCTGCCGGTGGGGGGAAGGGAGCAGGAGGAGGGCAAGGGAGCGGGTCTGTGTATGTGTCATACGCGTCTTCATTTGTACTATTGTGATAGCAACTAT
>NW_024340700.1:4893207-4982351 GCF_902729225.1 Pteropus medius | reverse complement strand
CTAGCAGGCCTCTGTGGAGCGAGGAGCACCCCTGGCCCACCTTTGAGTTCGTTGGCTTCAACCAGTCTTGCTCTGGAGAACAGCCATGGGCCTCTCTCGAAGCCTTTGCTTGACTGTAAATACATATTCTGAAGGATAGGGGTTTCAGTTGAGGATATTTGTTCAAGGATTTTTTGGGGAGAAAAATTTCAGATAAGAGTTTCGTGGCTAAGATATTTTTAAATTCCTTTTACAGAATCACAAAGACTAGTCCCTTCTGTTTGAATGCTCTGCATTTCCAGGGAGGGTGTGTGGAGAGGGGGTGGAGAATGAGAGAGGAGAGGGGGGAGAATGGGGGAGGGGGACACTGGCCCCTGCCGGTGGGGGGAAGGGAGCAGGAGGAGGGCAAGGGAGCGGGTCTGTGTATGTGTCATACGCGTCTTCATTTGTACTATTGTGATAGCAACTATTTTTTGAGCCAAGTTTCATTTTTACATATGCTATTTTTAATTCTCATAAAGACTGCTGCTGGATATACCTTTATCATTTTATAGTTTAGAAAACGGGTTGAAAAGACTACTTAGTTTGCCAAGTCATTCTGCCTGTCATTGGCAGAACCAAGATTTGAAATTAGTTTTGTCTGTCTGATAAACATGGATATATACACCTTGTGTGTGTGTGTGTGTGTGTGTGTGTGTGTGTGTGTAGATGTAAATTTAGTGTACTCTGTTGTATAATCATTTGATTTTTGGGGGATAAGAAAAGCACATCCTGGCAAACCCTTTTTTATTCATTTCCCCTCAAAATATAAGACTCATTACTTTCTGTCAAAAATAGTTTGCATATTCTGTACTTCATTCTTGAACAGATGAAAACAAGTTGACTCTTCCCCAGGAAAATGTACACATGCTCAAGAATGCAGAATTCCAGCTTCTAGGGAGTTTCTCAGAGTTTCTGGGGCGCCGTGGAGCGCGCCCATTCGGGGCTCACAGACCCGGGCTGAGAAGCTGCGCTCGGTGTTGGGCACGGGCTCTGGGAACACCGCGCCGCCCCGCTCGTTCCAGACCTCTTCTCCGTGACCTTTTCCTTTCTCATGAAATTATAAATAATACCGAAGGTAGAAAACGTTCTCAAGAAAACCTAGTAAATGCCGACACAGTCCGAGCGAGGGCATTTCATATCTGTGTGTTAGAAAAATCATCAAGAACGTTGAAAGAATTAGCTCAGCACCAGCAGTACAAGCGCAGGGTGAGACTCAAGGGCGCCCTTCCTCGGCGGAGGCAGCGGCCGGCGGGACAGTCAAGTGAAACCTCGGCGCCCCGTGGCGCTGGCCGGGGTCTCGGAGGCCTGGCCTTGGACACGGCCCCGTCTTGGTGTCCTGGGGCCGCCATGCACAGTACTTCAGGCTGTGCAGCTGACACGACAGAAATTTAGCTCGCAGTCCTGGAGGCCGGAAGTGTGAAATCAAGGGGTCTGGGTCGGTCCCTCCTGAGGGCTGGGAGGGAGAGTCTGTCACCCCCTCTGTCCTAGCCTCTGATGGTTTGCCGGCACCTTTTGACAAGGGAATAACATCTAAACCTGTAGAGAATTTTTATAAAAATTTATTTGACTCAGAGGGAGGACATGCCTGGAAGCCAGATCTCAGCGGACCGAGATAGATCCTTCTGGAATGGCAGGCTGGGTTTGTTTTCTGCATGTGGAGTTAGGGAGGGAGCGTAGGGGAGATTACATGGAGGAAGATTACAGGAGGTGGGAGAAGGGTCACAGGACAGGTAACAAGATCCCCTGCTCCCCCGAGGGATGTCCTGAGCGGTCTGACAAGAGGCCTTTCAAAGGTGCCGAACTGGGTGCACAGAAACAATGGCGGGCGAGGGTGGGGGGAGGCTCCCTTAAGGCAAAGATAAGTGACAGGCCTGGGGCCGACTGCCAGCCTGACCTGCCCAGCTAGGAATTTATGACCAGGTCCCCCTGAGGCGACATTCCGTACAACCCCTCCCCTTTTTCCATGTTTCGTCCTCCTCGGCTTATGACACACCCTGTCACCCTGACCTCTGTCTCCACATTCACCTGGTCGTCTCCCCGTGTGTCTGTCCTCGGGCAATCTCTGAATAAGGACGCCAGTCACAGCGGATCAGGGCTCAACTCCCGTAGCGCGGGGTCTCCGCTCACTCCGTCCGCCTCGACCCGGTGTTCAAATGAGGCCACATTCTGGGGTACTGGGAGTTTGGGGGGTGCAGTTCATCTGTAACACCCCTCAGTGGGTTTTAAGTGCCGTAATTTCATTTGAGATGGGCATTTCGTGTGAGGTGGTCACTAAGGTCCTCAGTACGGGTGGATGCCAGGACGTTTCAGTCAGACTTAACATGTCCAGCTGCAGCTTCTTCTGCACGTCTGCCGGGTGCCCGGGTGCCTGGGCTGCTCTTGTGAAATCCGATGTCAGTTCTCGTTCCCTCCTCCCTTCCTCCCTCCCCCCTCCCTCCCCCCCTGTTTGCTGTCCCTCGTGCCTCTCTCTCTCTCTTTCTACCCCTCCCTCCTCCGCTTTCTCATTTGTTTATGTTCCTCTAAAACCTCCACATGTGGAAAAGCTATAGCATAGATTCAGCAAACAATAAAACCAGGATTTCTCAGCCGCACGCTGCTGGCGCTCTGCCCGGGCGGTTTTTGTTGTGGGGCCGGTCCTTGCAGTGCAGGGGGTTTAGTTAGCAGCATTCCCAGATGCCGGTGTCCACCGCCACTCTACCCCCCGCCCCCCGCCCCAAGGCTTTCAGACATCATCACATGTCCTCTTGGGTACAAAATCACCCCCAGCTGAGAACCTGTGACTTAAACTTTACTGCGTGCCATGCAGGTGCTGGGAATCCAAGGATGTGACTGTGACAAACCCTGGTCCTCAGGTGACTTAGGTCACAGACAGGGGCTGCACAGCATGGGCCGAGCAGGGAGCAGTTGGCCAGGGAGACTCCCAAGTCAGGGTGAGACAGGGCGAGGACAGGGGCGAGGAACAGCCTGGGGGTCTGGGTTTAAAAGGCCAGTTGCTTTTTCCCCGTGATCTTGAAGAAATGTCATTCTTAATGGTTTGGATTTTTCCTTAATATTCTCTAGATTTTTTTTTTAATCTTTGTCTTAAATCGTAGTTTAAAAAATATCTGAAAATTAACTTAAAGAAGAGCTAATCGAATGTTCCTGTTTTAATGTAAATAGAAAATTGAGACCTTTCATGTTGATTTAAGGAGGTCAAATTCATTACTTTTCTTCAGGCACGTCGATTTCATGACAGACGGTATTCTGTTTCTTAAACTACACCTGCGAATGGACATTTAACTTCTGTCTTTTAACATATTTTAAACATTATTTTTATTATTAAAATAATAAACAGCCATAGCGCATCTAGTAAGCTGATCGCCGTGCTGAGTTGGTCACTTGGTTCTGAGGCTTGGGAATGGCTTTGAGAGATCAGCTGCTTTTCTTGACATCAGCCTCAAAGAGATCATGTCGGTTTTGTTTTATTTTATTTTCTAATGCAATTACATTAGGTGATAGATTTTCTTATTGTCAGTCTTTTTATCTGATATAATTAAATTGCATTATAATGTTTAAGTTGTTTGTATTTCTGACATTGGAATTTTGAAACTACACAGTGGCACTAAAAAGTAAGAAAATGACTTCGTTCATGGTTTATAAAAACTAATGTTACTGCTTCATAGAACTTTGTATTTTGGGGGAGGGATTTTTTCAGTTTAAGTATAGAATTGAAGTTAATATGATTAATATTTTATGAGTTCGTGTTGGTTGATTATCGGCCTAATTTCATTCATCAGTTGTCAATGTAATGTTTTAGGAGACTTAAGATCTTATTATTCATAAGTCTTAAAAGCTCTTTGAGTATTGCAAGTCAAAGGCCTTAATTATCCTAAATTGACCTCTTAGTTTTTGTTTGGATTTTCTGCTGGGTTCGCAGACCCGGCAGTGATACAGCTTACGGGCTGCTTGCTCTGTCCGTGTAGCGGGGAAGGTGTCGCAATAGATAAGCACCCCGCAGAGCAGAGGGACGCGACGTCACGTGTGTTTGCACATGGGTCCGAGTTTTATGACTTGGACAAAGACTTGTTGAACTACAGAGAGTCAGGATTTGGAGGCAAAGGATAAAGAAATAATCTTTTCAAAACCATGGTCTTGGATGAACTCCTTTGATGTGTGTTACCGCTTAGATTTTTAAAAACCATCCTTCTGGAAGATAAAAACTGAGCTTTTAATTCTCATAGTTTTTTTTGTTTTTTTTTTTTAACTACATGAAGAAACAGTTCCTCACAATTTCTCTCTCCATGGGGGATGTGAATCTGTTTCTCTCTCACCGTGTTTTAAGGCAAGGGTCCCCCACTCCGATCTGTAAGGAACTGGGACACACAGCGGGAGGTGAGTGGTGGGTGAGCAGGGAAGCGTCATCTGTATCTACAGCCGCCCCCAGCGCCAGCATCACCGCCTCAGCTCCGCCTCAGATCCTCAGGCGTCAGCTTCTCAGAGGAGCCCCGGTCCCTCGTGCCAAAAATGTTGGGGACCGCTGTTTTAAGAGAGATGATAAAGATCATTCTGTGCAATGATGTAAGATGTATTTTTAGTATTTTTTCTTTTCAGAATGCATCTTTCTAATTTAATTATCAAAGACCAACTTGTCAACTTTTATTAGATTTCATTTTTATCCCCAGGAATAGTAGTTATTTGGAGGTCAAATTTATTTCTGAAGTAAAAATTCACTGACTTAAAAAATGCTCTGATTTCTCCAGCAGAATTTGGCAAATACTGGGTATAACTTGGCAACTCTTGAAAATTGCCGAAATTCTATGATTTCATGGTTCTTTAGATTTTAGAAAAATGAGATGTAGTTTGTTATGAATAAAATATGTAAGTTACATGAATTTTAACTTACACAATTCACAATAATTGCAGTTACTTCAGTTCGTAGTTAAAGATAGATGGCGTACTTCTCACGCTGAGACACCAGAAGCGCACTAACTTGTGAGGCCAGGAGAGGCTTGACCCTGCCCCTTTGACGATGATAAACGCTCCGCTCTTGCCGCCACCTCCCTCTTCCAGAGTTTTCTTCTGTTCAGATTCCAAAGACTGGTGTGATGTTAACCGAGTCTTATTTTGAACCATATGCTTATTTACATAAAAATTAGCTTATCGACTTTTTCAGGATTTTTCAGAGGACATACACGTTCATTCATTCAACAGATAGTTTTGGGGGGTATTTATTATATGCTAGGCACCGTTCTCGCCGGTGAATAAAGCAGTGAAGAAAGCCAAACTGGTATGCTAGCTCGTATACCCCAAGGGGAAAGGAAGCAGAGAAGAGGCGTTTTGTGCGCTTGTTTGTTTTGAGTAAGATAATTGGCAATTTCAGAAAAGGTGGCCAGGAAGACCTTGCCGAGAAAGTGACATCTGACTGGTTAAGATCTGAAGAAGGTGCCTGGGGTAGGCCACTGGGACAGCTGGGCTCAGGGCTTCCCGAGCAGATACCGCATGCAGAGCCCGGAGGCCACGCTCTTGGCGTGACTGGCTAAGGTGGCAGGAGAGAGAAGTGAGAGCCAGGAGGTCATTTGGCGGACTGGCTGCTTCTGTGACGGTATGGGAAGCCACCTGAGCCGAGGGGTGACCCGATCTCACTTGTATCTTCACAGGGCCTCTCTGTCGCTGTAAAGAATAGAACGAGGGGAGCAGGGACACCGTTTAGGTCCAGGAAACCACTGAAATGTGCCGGTGAGCGAGGGCGTGGCCGGACCCGGTCAGCGGGAGCAAGGTGTTGGGTAGTTGGAGTCTAGACCTAGAGCCAGCGGACCCAGTGAGGGAGGGACGAGTCGAGGACGGCTGGAGGCGCCTTGGCCTGAGCTGAGGGAGGTCGCGGTTTACCCAGAGGACAGAGATCGTAGAGGAGAAAGTTTTGGAGAAGTTTTATTTTGGAAATGCATGGGTCAGGCAGTCTTAGGTGGAATGGCACAGTCTAAGAGTGATGATTATCAATACAATTATTTGTAAGATATACCACTACAGCTTTAGAATGTCTGACTCACGTAAATCTTCGCTTCCTCTTTCGTTTTCAGTGGACTCCATGTAAATTTTTGATCAGCTTATCAGTTTCTTAGATCAATTTGGAAAGAATAACGTCTTAATGATCCTGAGCCTTCTTGTCCATGTACATGGTATATCTCTCTATTAGATGTTCTTCAGTTTGTATTTGCAGTGTTTTACGTTTTCAGTGTATGGGGCTTAAACTTATTTCATTAAAGTTATTGCTATATATTGCTGAGGGTCTAACCTTCACAGACTATCTAGACCTTCTTGATAGTGGTGTATTCTTTTTTGATGCTATTCAAGTTTATTTTAAAAATTATTTATTACTAGTATCTAGAGACAGTCTTGATTTTTGTATATTTATTCGTATCCTGTGACCTCATATATACACTGCACAGTGTGATGTGAATACTGAGAATATGGTCGACGTGCTTATTCTAGTAGTTTTTTGTAGGTTTTTTAGGATTTTCTGCCTACAGGATTATTATGGTATTTGCGAATATGGTATTTCTTTTTTTCCCATCTGTATGCTTTTACTCTTTCTCGCATTGTTTTCTTGCATTATTATTATTATCCTGGTTAGAACCTTCAGGACCAAGCTGAGCAGGAGTGGTGAGAGCAGACATTTTGCCTGGTTTCTTGTCTTAGGAAAGTGGTCAGGTTTTCACCACAACTGTGACGTTCGCTGTAGGCTTTTCATAGATGCCTTTTATCGGGTCAAGGAAGTTTCCTGTTTTTACTTTGAGAGTTTAAAGTATGAACGGATGTTGGATTTTGTCATTTACTTGTATATTGACTTAGATGGTCATATGGTTTTTGTCCTTTATTCTGTGAACATGGGATATTATGTTAATGAATTTCTGGCTGTTATGTTCCTCAGATAAGACCTTCTTGATAGTGGTGCATATTCCTTCTTACGCATTACTGGATTTAAGTCGCTAATACTTGTGTTCATGAGGCACATTGGTCTGTGGCATCAGGGTAAAACGCCTCCTAACTTGAAGTGGGAGGTCTTCCTCCTGACTCTGGGATTGGTATTATTTTCCTCTTAAATATAATTCACTAGGGAACCCATATGCTTTTTTAAAAAAAAGCAGATTCGGGTGATCTTGCTGAGGGTCTAACCTTCACAGACTCTCTCTGCCTTGGGCTGCTGTCAGGTGGCTGCTGTGTCCGCTCAGTGAGCCATTGACGTTAATATCTTTAACCACTTACTCTCACTCAAGAGGCATTTAACACCCTTTAAAACCTAAATTTATGATATCTGCACTCATTGCTATTTTAAAAACTTAAGTAAATTTAAAATATTTTTTTTGAGAATATTATACCACCAGTCGAACTGATTTAAGATGTTTAGAAGGGGAAGCTCTTGCTGTGGACTGACTCGTGTCTCCCAGATTCCTGTGTCGAAGCCCCGACTCCAGTGTGGCTGTGCGGAGAAAGGAAGTAATTAAGGTTAAAAGAGGACGGAGAGCCGGCCCCTAATCCCACAGGATGGGCGTCTTCGACACCAGAGGACTAGTGCTCTCTGTCCTCCTGTGAAGACGGAAGAGCCTCTCCGGGGAGCAAACCCTGCTGGAGCCTTGACCATGGACTTCCCAGGCTCCAGAACAGGAAACAATAAACGTCTGTGGTTCGGGGTGCACAGGCTCGGTGCCCAGGTGCCCAGGCTGCCAATGCGTCTGCTCCGCGCTGTCGCTGCAGGAATGCGTTGTCGTACTGCGCTGTCACGGGTGGAGTGCATACCTGGTCGCGTCCTTGCTGCGGCGTCAGGACACGTGGCGGGCGCTGGCCGGGCTCTGCCGAGGGCGCAGCAGTGCGTTCCGTGACTGTGTCCTCACCAGCTGCACCCCCAGGGACGCCTGTCTGCACTTGGCCTGGGCCCTCGGTCATGCCCATGCTCCTGCCGAGCCACCGTGGTGACGTCCCTCCAGATCGCCAAGTGGGGGTACGCTCTTTTGGAGTTTGTACCATTAAATAAAATAGTGTTGATTATTTACAAAGTGACATACTTCGACAGCTGTTGGCGGTTCTGCTTTTTTTTGTACTGGTTATGGGTCACGTAGTTGAGAACTGTATTACATTCCTCTTTAAGTGGATTAACAGTAAAAATAGTTCATTTTTCAAAGGTAAATTAGTTTTCTATTTTTGCGTAACAAATTACCACAAATTTAGTGGCTTAAGCAATGCCCACATGCAGCTCACAGTTCTATAGACCAGTAGTCTGACACTGTCCTGGTGTTTTTTTGTTTTTTTGTTTTTTTTTGAGTTCCCTGATTTATCTTAAAACAATATAATGTCTGACACAGTAATACTTCAATAGTATTTTTAAATGAATCACTATATTGAATAGGGAAGTATAAATAATATACTTTTATAGAAGTCTAAGAAAATACCATTTTTAGCTCAGTTTGTAATATAATTTTTTAAGAAGGTATGTTTTGTAGCAAAGAAAAAGTATGACTTTCAATCATTTTGAGAAAACTTCTATTTGATTTTCTTTGGTTTTTCTATATGAATGTCCTGATTTTTTTAAAATTCTGTTTGACAAGTAGAACGGAATGGTTTATAGGAATAGCTAACAAGTGAGATTTTTGTATACTTTTCACTTTTAGGGTATAATTCTTTTAAACTTAGATAAATGAAAATGCTAATGTGAAAACTTAATATCTCACTAGGGTATTAAAGAGCCATAAAAAATCACAGTTGGTATTGTGCTTGTCTTATCTAAATCCCAGTTTAAAAGCTGTTTTAATTAAAAATCAGCCTTATATTCGTCATTCTCTTTTTTTGTGTGTCTCTTATCCATTTTTATGTTTTTATTTCACTGGATTAGATTGCATCACATGAAACTGATATTTTCCTTTCTAAAATGTTTTAAAGCTTTCCTAAAACATTGTATGCTACCATAAGGTTCATTTCTCTGACACTTCTTATCCTTAGTTTTTATTTTTATTTTTTTACATTTTATCAAATGCTTTACTGAAAATCTCAGTATGTAGTTCTAGAGTAAAATCTTTCTTGCTATTGTTACGTTAAATGTGCAGGTCATGCTCGGCTTATGGTAGCCGAGGTGTTGACCCACAGATTCCCTGTATGTGTCACGGTCAACGTGCAGGATGTATTTAGCATCAGGCTTCTCTGTGTTTAGTGGCCGTTGTCCAGCTTTGGAGAAACCACTTTCATTTTCAGGAGACAGTTTGATTTTAGTCATTTGGTTAATGTTACCATGTGGACTGTATTAATTACACGTTGATTCTACCTGCCACTTTCCAAAGTCGGCGATCACCCAGCCCTCGTGCCTTGAATCCATGTCCGTTATTCCAACCCATGAACCGTTCAAACCATAGCACCGTCACCCCAAAAAGGGAGCTTAGTCTGTCCCTCTGTCTTCACAGCAAAAGCCTTGAGCTTCCTGGGATCGCTCCTCTCCCTTTACCTCCAGGCTGCTTCTGCCTTTCCCGTTTTTATCCGTCTTCTGATTCGTGGACTATATCCTCCAAGACGGCTCTTGAGTTTACTTACAGATCTGCCTTGAGCTCACCTCTCCGTCTGCACTCTGTGGGGCATTGTTTTCTATTTGCCCTCGGACTTCATAATTCTGCATGTATTACATCCCTGTGGAGTAGGCACCGTCACTGGCCTGGTCTTTTGTTTGTGAGAACAAGAGACTTAGATGGTTACGTGACTTTCTTAAGGAACGTAGCCTGATTCTGAGCATGCAGCTGGTGACTCAGAATTGGGGGGACCGGATCATGCCGTCTTCCACCGGGAAACTTGGGGTCTTAGGGAGCTGAGAGTCTTAGGTCCTTCATGCTGCGCAGCCTGTGCCTGTGCACCTGCCTCCGGTTTGGACTTCACTTTGGCGGGAGGCGTTTTCTGAGGCGTGGACTGGAGACAGTTTGGTGTGCTTAAGCTCGCTCTTGAAGTTCTATGTAGAAATCCTTGTTTTTACCTTTATCTTATCCCTTTGAGGAGCTTTTGTTTTTATTTGGCTTTCTCAGTGAAACTTTTATTGATGTTCTCCGCCAAGGGGAAGCAGGCAATTTTATTCTGGTTTAGAAATACGGCAGTGTGGGATGCGCCTTCTGATGTGCAAATGATAAACATTGGGAGCAGTGGCTTTTCTGCAGACGGGACACCTTTCAGGCTATTAATTTGTGTGGAATAAGTAATCAATTATGTAGGTCAGAATCGTGGCAGTGTATTCAATCAGGGTTCATTAAATGACCGCTTTTTAGGTCATAGACAAATCTTGTTTCAGTGGGAATGTACTTGGTGGGGGCCGGGGGGAATTATTTAGGTGAGATAGATAAGGGTGATTATAAGGCAAACATTTTTCCCAGCTTTATTGAGGTTATTGACTTGAAATGTACATTTAAGATGTACAACTTAATGATTTCATATATGTAAACACTGAGTAATGATTACCATAATAAGGCTGGTTGACACCTCCGTCCCTCACATAGTTCCCTCTTCTGGAGGTGATAACTTTTGTCAATGTAAGAACATCCAGATCTGTAGAGAATTTTTATGAGTGTTTTGAGCCAAATGACAACAATTGCTAAGAAGCTAGATCTCGGGTGCTCGGGAAGATGGCAGTTTGCAGTTTCTTTTCTGCATTTGGAATTAAGGAGGGAAAGTAAGGAAGATTTTAAGGAGGGTTACTGGGGGTGGGAGAGAGCTGGGCGGGGATGGGATTACAGGACAGTTAACAGGACCTTGTGCTCCCCAGAGGGGCCTGACAAAAGGCATTTCCAAGGCGTGTGACCCTAGATGCAAAGAAACAACGGCTTAAGGCGAGGATCAGTTCTGTGCCCGGGCGGGACTGCCCCCCAAGACCTGCCCAGTCAGGAATTTGTGATCAGATCACCCTGTGAGGTGACTGTCCACAGAAGCCCTTTCCAGCCGCAGTTTTCATAAGATCTACCCTGTTAACTTGCAGGTGTTTAGTGCTCTGTTAATAGCAGTCGGTGCTGTGCAGTGGGCCTCTGGGCTGACTGATCTTACAGCTGGCGTCAACCCTAGACCAGCTTCCCACCGCAGCAGCCGCTGCTCTGCTCTCTGATTCTTTTGAGTTTTGCTTTTTTAGATTCCACATATAAATGAGACCCTAGAGTATTTGTCTTTCTCTGACTTATTTAACTTAGCATAACGCCCTCAAGGTCCGTCCATATTGTTGTAAAAGGCAGAATTTCCTTCTTTTTATGGCTGAATAATATTCCGTTGTGTGTGTGTATTGTGTATGTAGCAGATTTTTTTATTTCATAATTTGATGTGAAATGTGTACTATATTCCAAATTGAGAAGTAACACTAGTCAGTAGCAATCCCATTAAAGTGTAAGAAGCTCAGACAGGAGGAAGTGTCAGAATCGAGAGGCAGCTGGCTTTCAGAGGTCAGCTCATGGACTTAAATCTTTGTTTCAGCCTAATTATGGCTTCTGTGGCCAACAAAAGTAACCCAATTACTACTCTGCCCTCATTTTTTTTATACTCTGATGATTATAATTCATTTATTCAACACATATCTATTGAGCGTTTAGTTAGTGCCAGATGCATGATGCTCTGGGGCTCAATGAGCTAATACGTGCCCCCATTCTAGGATATATCGTACGTGAACCGAGCAGTCAGTGAGGGCGGGCTGTGATTACAGATGCTGCTCGCAGTTTTTACCCTTTGGTGGGGGCAGAGGTGAGTCGTTGGAGCGCAGGTGTGAGAGAAGTGAGTGCCCAGTGAGGAGAAGGTGTATGGAGTTGAATTTTGGAATTTCGAAAGCAAACGTAACTGATTTTAGACTTACTATTCTTCATTTAAACCTTCATTTGTTTTGGGATAAATCAAAGTTGTGCATAGAAACATATGCAACCTGGAAGTACAGTTACATGCAGCTCATTTGAAAATACAAACACACACACACACACACACACACACGTGCGCAGACAGCCTAGCAGGAAGATTGTCACTAAGCAACATGACAGTCCAGCTCTGCTTACTATGACATGAGATATCTTGTTTTGTCTTAACTTGACACTTGTTATTAAGTTGCTAAAATGATTCATCTGTGTTACTATTAGAAAATTTTCTGACATATATTTTGGAGCTACCTTTGGATACTAATAAGAATTTTTAAGTAAATTTGTGTATATACACCCATCTCCTGGGTACTTGAAAATGTGATGACATCTCAGACTGGGAAAGGTCTCTGAAGCCCCCCGGATTTTCCTCTCCCGAACCCCTCAGTGGTAAGAGAATGCACCGCCTGCTGAGGTGGCCTGATCCAGTGATAGGAGCTCGTTTCCCAAAAAATGTCTGCCTGCAGCAGAGGTGTAATCCACCTTCCCGAAATGTTAGTTCTGGTTTTGCCGCCTGGCTTCATTCATGGAAAAAACGAAACAGGATCAAAGACGTCGACTCAAATTCTTAACCCTTCTTACTCTATAGCATTCACATTAAGCGGTCAGACTGTCCACCAGGCGGTCCCAGCTCAGCACTCACGGCAGCTCTGTCACTGTTCCCGTGACGTGCACGTCAGCCCCTCACGTCAGGCTCTTCGTTATCTATCGAGCTGTTATGACAGCACAGTATTTAATAGCACAAAACTTGTTTCTTTTTCTAAGTCATGATCTATCTTAGAGTCGGACTAGCATTTAAGAAGCTGAAAGTCATTTTCCTTCACACCTAGAGTAAACGTAGGTAATTAGAGAATTGCAGCAATTACTGTTAGATCAGGAAAAACGATTATTAGTTATGTGTACCTGAGAATTTTAAAATACGTCATTTCTTCTAGTCTAGCTGAGATTAGCTATAGTGAGATAATGGGAACTTAGGGCTTTTCCCCCTTTTTCTGTGATGGGGTGTGAGCAAGGGCCTTGATGTTAAGACACCTCCTTTGGGAGGAGAGCGTTCTTTTGAGATCAGGGAGGCCTGGGCTGGGTCACAGGCAGGCCCAGGAACCAGAACGCGAGGTAACGGGCGGAGTCGGGGCAGAGTGCTGGGCTCTTGCAGTATGTTTTTGACTTCTTTTTTCCTTTTAAAGAATACAGACAGACACGCATTGGGGTCTTTCTCCACAAATTAAGATGGTAGAATTAATACTTGAAAAGTTGAGCTTTTTGCCCCCTATTTCTAACAATAGATCCTTTAGTACTTATGACGAATCTAAAAATGTCTCTGAGAAAAGCAGTCATTTTTTAACCTCTGATTTGAAAGTGGTTTTCTAAATTTTTAATATTAAGATAAGATTTCGGAAATAAGTGATTGGACATATGGATACCCATTTTTAGAATAATAATTTGTCATAAAGACACATTTAAAGATATATCTGAAGTGAATCCAAATGTATAGCCAGAGAGAATATTTCAAGGGACTTTATTTTTATTATTTTTTCTTTTTATTTATTTATTTACTTTTTAGGCTAGGCAACCCTTGGTTGACCTCACAGATTGCAAAGACCTTGTCAGCTTACAATCCCTTATTTTTTTATTTTTTATGCCTACAGCACTTGGTCTTCCTAGGTGGTCTCCCATCCAAGTACTAACCAGGCCCGACCCTGCTTAGCTTCCGAGATCAGATGGGATCGGGCTTGTTCGGGATAGCATGGCTGTAGACATCAAGTGACTTTAAAATACAGTGTTTGCTCATTTATCTGATAAGATATCCTAAAGGACAAAAAAGAGAAAACCCCTTTATCTGTTTATAACGCTCATATACTGTATGCGTACTGTGTGTGGATGGCATGGTACATGTAAGTAAGTAATCTGAGCCCATCATTCCAGGCCTCGAAATCCTACTGCCCAGTAAAGGGACCAGAGAGCCTAAGGAAAATCATCTGCCTCCAGCTCTGGGGCAGAAAATGTACAGGCCAAACCCGGAGCATCTGGCCTTAGCGATCCTCCGAAGGCCATCAGATTCTTGTCACAGTGACGGAGTCACCTTGAAGAGGCTTCTCCCATTGCCCAAAAAGATGGGACAATTCGAGTGCGGGTAAGGATGATGTTACAGTGGAGGAGACAGATCAGGTTGTTCAAATACATAATTCCCTGATAATACTTTGATGTTTTCAGTGGCTCGCCCACAGGAGACTGACTGCCGAACCAGTCATGTGGAAACTGCTGAGTACAGGGGAACAGATTAAGCATCTACCCCGCCTTTTATCCATATGAACTAGCCAAACGGTAGATGAAGTGAAGTTTCTTTTATTATTTCAGCTAGTAAACGAAGACGGCATTATAGAAATAGGAAGCCACCATTTTCAAGCCCTAATGAATGAATTAGTAACTCTGCACCATTGATGCTGCTGACGTCACAGGCAGGGAGAGGGCCAGGTGGCGTGAGCTTCTGGCAGAACACAGTACCACTTAGCAAAATTGCCTCCTTACCCCCAAATCGAACCTCCCTCTGTGCAGGGGTCCAGATTTAAGTTCAGTTTTCAGGAAATGCAGGGGGCAGATGAACATGCTAAACAAAACCACAGCGACAAAGTCAGAAGATGCAGACTGTAGCAGACCATAGGACAAAAGATCTGCTTTCTGCGATAATAAATGACAATGAGGAGAATGGAAGCGATGGCAGGGGGAACCACAGGGTAAAAGGAACCTTTGAGAAATGCCAGAGCTGCAGCATGCAGACCTCACCGGGGTCCAGGTTCAGGGGCAACATGAAAAAAAATCGAGAATTAGAAGCTTGAGCATCTGGATATTTGGTGGTACTGAGAATCATTATTCTTTGATAATATCATTTGTGTTTAGAATAGTTCTTTTTGAGATACATATGGACATGTATGAATGTTTTGAAATGATGTCTGGGATTTGCTTCAAATTTATATGATGGTGGGGTGCAGATCGACGATATTGGCTACGAGTTCCTAATTGTTGAAGCCGGGTGTTGAGTTCCTGGGAAGCCATTATGTTTTTCTGTATGGCTTTATAAAAGGTTTAGACTCACTTATGTGTGTGTGTGTGCGCGCGTGCGTGCGCACACGCGCGCACATTCACAGAATCTTCATCTGCAAACGCTGAATCTCTGGATTGCAGGCGGGTAGAATCGTAACGTGTTACATAGTTCGAAGCTTGCTAGACTTCTCTGAAGACGGAAGTAGCTCAGTGTTACTAGATAAGAAAAAAAAAAAGATGTACAGTGCAGTGTCGCTGCCCTTAGCGTTTCGTTGTTGGTATTTCGCATTACCATGCGTTAAAACCAAATGAGTCTCATCTTTTCCATCAGGACTCCGTGGTTCCCTGACAGAACCCTGAAGTAGGAGGTATAGCTGTGGCTTTTGTCTGTGTGTCTGTCTGCCTCTTTAGGAATTACTCAGCATCAGAAGGAAGCTGTTCCGTATGCACCTTTCAGGTTGCCAGCCAAATTACTGTTCCTTCTAAACTGGATCATTCTGGGCCGCTCCTCTTGCTCGTCTGCGAGATCCCACGCTGCCACCGAGCAACCTCATTCCCACCATCCGCAGATTTAACTGCTCAGTTCCAGTGAACACGAATGACAGTGTCTGGATTATGGACCCTTCCCCCACGGGGCAGCACCTTCATTCACTGGAGTCCTGCGACTGTGTGCAGTTCCTTTGCCTTTGGCCTTACAGACTCATTTCCAGAGTTACACAGGTCAGCACCTTGTCCTCCGCCTCCTTCGGCGAGACTGTTCCAGACATTTAGATTATTTTCTCACATTCTGCCTTCCGTCCTTCTAAAGTAAAAAAATTTACGCATTAAAGTTTATTTTTGTGCCGTGAAGTTCTCTGAGTTTTGACAAAGGCCGAGGGTCGCGTGTCTGCCATTATGACACGGTACAGAGTACTTTCGTCACCAGCAGGATGCTGTGCTTCCTCCCCCGGGACACCTGGCAGCCACTGCGCTTTTCCTCTCTCTCTGTGTAGTTTTGACTTTTTCCAGAAAGTTGTGTATGATTAGGATTGTACAATATGCAGGCTTTTTTTCAGACTAGCTTTTTGCACTTAACAGTATGCACTTAAGAGCAATCTCTGTCTTTTTATGGCTTGTTAGCTCATGTCTCCCTGTTGCCAAATCACGTTTAATTCTGTGGACACCGCACACCTTGTGTATCCACTTTGCCTGTTGCAGGGCTCCTTGGGTTCTTGCCGTCTTGGGTGATTGTGAACAGAGCTGCTGTAAACATTCACATGCAGGTTTGCTTGTGGACCCGAGTCCTCATATCAGTTGGGTAAATAGCTGGTAGCGTGACTGCTGGGTCACGTGGTGAGACCGTATTCAGCTTTATAAGAAATTGCCAAAAAGTCTTTTAAAATGATTACCATTATGCGTTCTTACTAGCAATGAATGAATTTTTGTTATGCCTCATCCTTACCAACAAATGATACTGTCAGTTTTTCTGATTATAAATAACCGTTCTTATACGTATGTAGTAGAATCTCATTTCTTATTTTAACTTCAGTTCATTAGTAAAAATTGAGCATTTTTTTCAGATGCTTAATTGTCATATCTGTGTCTTCTTTGGCAAAGTGTCAGTTTAGATCTTTGAGTCATTTTTGATTGGTTGGTGTTCCTTGTGTTTTAAGCATTTTTGTGTATCTCAGATATAAGTCATTCTGCAGATATGTAGTTTTGCGACCTGGCGAATAGGACTCGTGTAAATAAATACTAGTGTGCTAAGATAAAATGAGATGACGCGGAGGGATGAGTCAGTTATGAGTTTATGCTTTCAGCCCGGGTTTCTGAGAAAATGGAGAGTAAGAGAAAAAGGAAAGACGAGAGTTAAAATCGCTTTGGAAAGAAGTGGGAAGGGGATGACGCATTGAGTTTGCAGTCAAGATGGAGCCTGAGGCGATGGGAGAGAACACCCAAGGTCTGGACATCAAAGACGCATGGAGACTCCTGACTCAGGTCCCGCCGTCAGCATCAGCATGACAGATTACTGCAGAGAAGGCGGAAGTGAAGAGCAAACAGGAAGTCAGGGTGAAAACTGTGTAGCGTTGTGTCACGAAAGAGATGGTAGGAAATTTAAAGGAGGGAGCAGATGTCACATATGTACCGCTGTGGAGAACATAACGAAAACGCGCGCGTGGTCTGTCCTCGGGACGGGCGCTGCACCTGTTGGCTTGCTTTGTCCTGTGCCCTTTGCATCCGGGGAGCGGAACCAGCTCTGGGCGTGGGGGCCTCGCTCTCACCGCGATGAGTCTCTGTGTTAAGCACCTTGCAGGATTTCTCGAATTGAATTTTACATCACGGGGGCCCTTTTGCAGGGTGAACATAGACAAGGCTCTCAATTTTTTTAAAACTCTATTACAACCGTATAATTACATGTCCAGATCTCTATCTACAAAATTGGCCAATTAAGTGCCGAATTCACCGGAAGAAACGGGCTGCCTTCCCAATGGTACCCTTCTGTTGTGGAATTATTTACGGTGACTGTCACTGTTGGTGATTTGGAGTCAATGAAATGGCATATCAACTTGAACCACCAATTGGAAAACAAAATTTTATATGTTCGATGTGAAAACAGGCAAAAGTACTTGGAAAATCCTGTGTAGATTAAAGTACGGTTATCATTAGATCATGAAAATTATTTTGGTGAAACTAACTACATACATAGAATATCAGTGAACTGATTTCAAGATTATTCTGAAGTAAACGTTCATCACTGGATTTAGTGCCTCTGAGAAAAAGAGCTTGTAAACAATGAAAGATAAGGATTTCTTCACTGAAGGTATTAAAGCACCTGAGTTGCACCAGTGCTATATTCTTCTGTTTGGTACTATTACTAGAGTTTCGTGCACCTTGAATTTTAAATCGGTGATAACTGTTTACGCACGAAAAATACGTACTTTGTAAAAGGCCCGACTGCGCAGCTCTGGGATGCGGCACCTGTTCCAACGTGACGCTGGCATTTACTGTCGGAAAACAGCTGCGCTTCGTGATGCGACGTCTGTAATGTAAAATCACTGAAGTTCTGACTTTACCTTTTCAAATATTTTTATAGTGCTAGCACGTATGTAACATAAAATTTGCCATTTTAGCCGTATCGAGTGTACAGTTGAGTGGCATTAACTATACTCAGTGTGTGCAATCGCTGCTTCGTCTTCGTCCAAACTAAGCCTCAGCTCAAAGGGGGACCGCGCCCAGTGAGCACTAACGCCCATGCCCCTCGCCAGCCCCTGCTAACTCCTCCTCTGCTCTGTCTCTGTGACTTTGCCTACTCTAGACGGTTCGCGTAAGTGGAACCATGTATCTGTCCTTTGTGTCTGGCCTATTTTACTTGTTTTCAAGGTTCCTTCACGTCGTAGCATGTATCAGAACGTCATTCCTTTCTGTGGAGGAATAATATCCCATTGTATGTATACGCATCTTTATACTCTTTTTAGATTTACATTTTAAATCAATCTTAGCATGATGTGTCATTTTTCTGTCTTTTATGCATATGAAGATGTCATAAGAGTTAATTTTATTCTTTTTAATTCTTTTACAGGTTTGACAGATGAAAAAGTGAAGGCATATCTTTCTCTTCACCCCCAGGTATTAGATGAATTTGTATCTGAAAGTGTTAGTGCAGAGACTGTAGAAAAATGGCTGAAGAGGAAAAACAACAAACCAGAAGGTAAGATGGCGTCCGATTGAGTGCGGGAGACTTTTCTGGTTTACAGTGACAAAAAACAGCCAGAAAGTAAAATATAAAGTACACAAGTGTTAGCATTTTAATTTCGTAATAGTTTTATTCTGTTTAAAAAGGTAAAGTAAATTACAGGGAGGGAGAATAAATACAAAATAAAGGTCCTTGACTGTAAAAATCTTGGCAAATAAGCCTTGAAAATTTATTTAGACGTCAGCATGTTGAAAAATGCAATTTTAGAGTTGATTTTATTTAATTATTATTGATTATAAAGTATTCTTTATATTACATAGATATTTTTATTACATTTTACAAAAAGAAGTCTTCAAACAGTAGAAAAAGAACTTTTAAGTTTGCAGTAAATTTTTTCTTCACACTGTACACTTAAGAAGCAGTTCTATTTATGAAGAAAAATGTGGGTTCAAGGAAGGGAAAGAAATCAAATTTTCTTCAACATTGAATATATATTAATATAGCATTTGAATAGTGTATAAGGTTGGTTTTAAATGAATTTATATTTGGTCAGACTCTCTGTGAATATGGTTTTATAGTAGAAATTTTATATATGATTTTTAATGATATGAAGATTTTTTATATTAAAAACATCAAAAATATATACTGTTTCTCTGAACATTTATTTAGTGTAACAAGTATGTTCTATATTTAAAGTTAAAAATTGTTATTATTAAAATGTACTTAGAAGTGTACTACTAGTATGTTGCTTGGAGCTGATTTTCCTCACCGTAGTTTTGAACGTTTCTATAATTTTCTTACATAATTTTTATAATAAAAAGGAAGTAAACCTTTTAAAAGGAGAGCTTTTGGCATTGAACACACTAGTTTTTAAAACACATGCATGTGAGTATGTGTGTGCGTGTGTGCGTAGATTGAGGGAGAGGGAAAGAGAAATATAAATAAATCAGAGACATAGGCATAGTCTTCTGGAAACAATCAGCATCTAATATTAACAAAGCTTGACATGACATATTTCAGCCATTAAAACCCTCAAACATTTGAAAACAATTGGAGACGTTGGACACTTTGAAAAGTGTGACAGTTGTGCTTGAGGCACATGTAACAAGCAGCTTTGGGCTTGCTGTATGATGATGGGTAATCGTGCAAAATGTATATGTGGATGTGAAATAGAGTGCAGGGCTTAGAAAGTGAAAAATTTTGCATGCTGTTTTAGTGCTACAGTGGTAATTAACTCTTAAATTTTTATAAATATTTGAATGCGTCATTCCATATCACCCAAATCTATTTTCTGTGTTAATCAAATAATACTTCAAACTGTTTTTATTTTTTTATTGTTATTTATTTATTTTTTTATTATTTTTTTTAAGCGAGGCAACCCTTGGTTAACCTCAGAAATTGCAAGGACCTTGTCAGCTTACAATTCCTTATTTTTTTTTTATTACGCCTACAGCACCTGGTCTTCCCAGGTGGTCTCCCATCCAAGTACTAACCAGGCCTGACCCTGCTTAGCTCCCGAGATCAGACGGGATCGGGCTTATTCAGGGTAGTATGGCCGTAGACTTGCCACTTGCTTTACACAGACAAAAGTGTTAACAAAAATTGGTCTCTGTAATACTGATGTTCAGGAAAAGCTGAAACCTGGTATTAATAACACTTAAAGTTCTAGGGTGTAGGCATTTCTTGATGATAGGCATTTTAATGTTATACGTAAAATAAAGAACAAAATGGAAATGTTTGATTAACAGGGGAAGACAAATGACAAACAATAAAAAAATAAGACTATTTCAGTATTTGTTGACTGTGTATATTTGAAAACGTCTAGCGTAATGTCTAGCATATAGAAAATTTTAATGTAATTAAATTTGCTCCATATCGTAAAAGTCATGTCACCCGCTTTGGCCCCGTCCGGGAGGCCTGTGTGCCAGGTGGGTGAGTCTGCCTGCCCTGCGCTCTCTGTGAGTCATAGGGCAGTCAGTCTGTGTTTACTGCCCTCGAGGGACGTGTCATCTTCTGGTGAAGGAAGAAGACAGGAAACTATGGAAGGACAGCGATCGGTGGTGTATAATCCCGCGCTACATTCGCGGTGTAGGTTGTCAGGAACTTGTGTGACGGAGGCTGTTGAGAGGTGTCAACACTGACACCTGACCTAGGTCCCGATCCTCCAGGTGGGTCCCCCAACAAAAGTGGAGGTTACACCTGGCCTCCTGAATCCGAAACTCGTGGGCAGGCCCTCAGCCTGTGTAATTCTAATGCCAGCTGGCCTTTGAGGGCCATTGTCCTCGGCCTTGGGGCTTTGGGGCCCTTGCAGGAGCCAGCGCGCCGCTGCTGCTGCTGACGGGAGCAACAGAAACCCAGGCCACAATGCGGGGGGCTGCGACGCACTTGGGGGGACGCTGTGCAGGGAGGAGCGGGCGTGGATGGTTCCATCGAGAGCAGCAGAAAGCTAGTTGGTTACAGGACGATCTGAACAGTAGTTTTGTGGAGTACGCTCAGTCGTTCCTCTTATTTTTTTGTTTTGGGATACTTTTGTTTGCTTTTGTAGTGTTGGCATATAAATCCTAAGTGTTCTCATCACAAGGAAAACATTTTTCTCTTTTTTAGACCCTGTATGAGATAATGGATTGTTAACTAAATGTATCATGGCAGTCATTTTGTGGTATGTGTAAGTAAAATCATTATGCCGTACACCTTGAACTTAGCAGTGCTGCTTGTCAGTTGTATCTCACTGAAACTGGAAAACATTTTTTAAAAAGTGCTAAAAAGGAAGATCGGTGTGTAATTAGTGCATGTAACGAGAGGGTCTGGCTTTGTCTGGGGCTGGGACAGGGCCCGCCCAGACAGTGGCAATTACGCCGAGGCCTGGAGGATGAGTCTGCTGGGTGGGAGGCGGGCAGAAAGAGGTGGGGAGCTCCAGAGCGGGGGGGTCTTTGCGGGGGATAGGGGAGGTGAGGGGAGCTTCCTGTGGGGACCTTCTAGGTCACGTGTACGGGCTTTGGACTTTCAGAGCAATGCGAAAGGTTTTGAATGAGATTTGAGACGATATTTTGAATGGATTTTTCACAATCTCTAGTGTCTTGTTTGGTATTAAAAAAAATCAATGCGGTGAAAGTTTCGGTGTCTCTGGCCATCTGTGTCTCCCCAGAAGGCATCAGGACACTGTTAGTGGTCGCTGTGTCCACACTGTCGATCACTCACTTGTAGAAGCTCCGTCTTTTAAAATTGAAGCAAAAACTCTATCTCTGTGATGTTTGTGAAATAGCCAGGGATTAAGTTTTGCTGGACACTTTTTATAGAACCTGTATGACTAATATTTTCGACTGAAGTAAATGAATGTTTCCTTTGGTTTTAGCATAGTTTAAAACCGAATGGTAAAACATCGAATGTATCTGGGGTAAAGTGAACGTTACATGAACAAGATTGAGTAAAAGGGAAAGCACCCATATCTCTAATCTGTGAAGATCATGAAACATCGTCAAGAATGACTCATGGAACACAACATCGAGCAGAGACACAACAAAGTAAGGGCCGTTCTCAGACTTTCAAAACAACTGGACAGGAAATGGTAAAAGTGATGAAGAGGAAGATTTATTTTGGAGTAATTATAAGCACCGAGAACATATTCTCGACAAAAGAATGATTCATTCTAGGGATGTTTTAGAAACCGATCTCAGGACGAGGGTTTTTAAAGTCCAGGGTCCTTAGATCAATCATAGTCAAAACTCCTTATTTTGGAATTTATGTGCCGTTTTTCACTTAGAGAGTTTATCTAAAATATATATGAACATCTACGTTTACTTTCCTAATTACATGTGTATATGAATCATTCGAGATGGACTTAATATTTCTCACAGCCTTAGAATACCTTTCTGAATGTTGGTGGAGGCACTCAGGTTTCGTTTGCTTTGTGACTGTCCCCACGCCGTTTTGCCTGTTCAGCTTCCCGTATGTACGCTTTTTACTGTGGGGCTGAGAAAACTAAGTTCTAGAGTATGTTCTCCTTGAACTTTCTTCATAAAGTGTTTATATGAAATTATAATAGAAGGAAAGGATGCTTAGATTATGCTAATTACTGGCAAATCGAAAGATGTGTGACTTCGGTTCTTTTTTTCTGTGTAATACTCTAAATACTCTATAAAAAGGAAGTCAGAAAGAGAAGTGATTTTACACTCAAAATATTTCTTATAATATACTTTTTTCAGATTAAAAAGAATTACTACATTTTCCCCATACACATTTTAAAGTATAACATGTAGCATATATTTAAATTATTTCTCTTTTAAAATTTGCAAATTTATTCCTGGAATAGTATTTTGTTCTGTAGGGTTCTGGTTCTAAATTTGTACTGAATGAAGGAATACACTTCTGTTAACTGTGAACCTGCAGAGTTTCAGTGAAACGAGCGATTGCCAATATAATGAATGACATCTTTATGCAATGAGATGAGAGCCCGGCTAGTAACACTTGTAGAAACGACGAATGAGCAAATGTAGTGAAGCCCAGAAGGTTGCGGAAAATCCCCACTTTTTTCTTAAAGAAAATTTTAAGAATTACTATTTTTATGCTATTAAGAAAAGAAACAGGTGTAGGACATTCTCTGTGGATAAAAACCGGACAAAAATAGTAAAACGCAGCAAAGATCTCAGTGCATTTGTATAAAAGGTTAAATTTGCAAATAATGGTAGAAACACCGACCTAGTACTTGCTGCCCACGAAGGGCGTCGTGTGTGTTGATTCAGTGAACCTGCAGCAGCGCTGCGAAGCCCCGTTGTCCAGGTGAGGAAGCGGAGATGGAGCAGCTCGCATCAGGGCCGGGCCGTGAACGCGAGGATTTTGCCCCCGAGCCCGGGCTCTTGGGCAGGCCACTCGCTGTCTCTGCTTCTCGGTCGCGTCAGCTTAGGGCAGAACGTGAGGCTTGACTTTGCGGAGCGTGGAGACCGGCCCTGGCCCCGTGTGCTCTAGGCGTCCCCTCTGGATCGCCCCCGCCTAATCTGACAAAGACCCTCCCTCGGTCTGCACCTTCTGTCTGAGAAGGAACAGGATGGTCACGATGGGCGTGCCAGTTGGCATCCCCTAGCATAGGAGGGGGACAGTCGCTCCAGCTCCGAGCGCAGGGCTTCTAGAAGGAGAGCGCCTGGAGTCGTGGCACCTGCCACGAGGAAGAAGCAGTGGCTCCGGGTTAGGCGCCAGCGTCCGCCCCTGGTTTCACCATCTCATCTCAAGACAAAAACTTAGAAAGATGCCTTTATCTCTATGAATAGTTTTCATGTTTGCTACTTTTCAAATATGCCGATAGACTGATATTTTAATGCCTACAAAGCAGAACCAGTTTTCTCATGCAAAAGTATTTTTATAATCAGATTAAGTTTTTTTTATTTCATGATAAAATGACTCTGTTTAAAAACATTTTCTTTTGTATTAGCCATCATGCAAAAAAAATGTGCTCACATAGATTTAAGACATTTTCTTATCCAGTCACTTTTAAAACTGCTGGTACGTCTCAGAATGTTTACATGTTAAGTTGTTCCTGGATCTCGGTAGCTTTGCGGCATTACTTTGATCAGGCGGGTTTCTCCAAAACAACTAACAGCAAATAACCGAGGCGGAGAGTCAGTTTGGTCTGTGGCAGGGAGGTCCAGCCCTGGGGGATGGCGGGCGGGGGCAGCTGTCCGCCCGTGTAACCAGAGCAGACCTGGGTGGGGTGTACACTGGGTCTTGCGAAAGAGCCCCTCTACGATCCGTCCTCTGTACTGACGTCAGAGTGACAGCGTCTTAAAGTGTACGTTCCTGCGCTTTCCCATGTCACTTCCGTGATTAAAATCCCGCGTTGGCAGTAGAAGTTTGGGATGAAGTTCACAGTCCCGAGCTTGCCACCCGAGGCTCTTTCGAAGCCAGCCCTCTCGGGACCCCCTTCCATCACGTTTCTTCCCTTTCTCCACGCACACCCTTCAGTCTACACAGGAGGACCGAGTCAGGATTTTGTTTGACCTCCCATACTGCCCCAACTAACACTGATGCCCTTTTCCCCGCTCTCCCTTATTTTGGCTATTCATATTTGTCCTGAAAAATTCAGTTTATGCGTCAAAGGACATAGCCAACAGTGAAAAGGCAAGCCAGGAAATAAGAGAAAATATTCGTCAAGTGTATATCTGATAAGGGGTTGCTGTCCAGAATGTGCAAAAGACTCCTACAACTTTACAACAACAACAAAAAACACTTAAAACTGAGCAAAGGACTTGAGCAGATGTTTCTCCAAAGAAGATACACAGATCGACAGCACGTGAAAAGGTGCTCAACATCACTCATCATCAGGGAAATGCAAATCAAAACCACAGCGAGATACCACCTCACACCCATTAGGATGGCTACAACAAATTCAGAGAATGACAGGTGTCAGCAAGGCTGTGGCAGAATCGGAGCCCTCGTGCACTGCAGGTGGGGGTGTAAATTGGTGCAGCCACTGTGGAAAACGTCACGCTGGTTTCTCAAAAACTTAAAAATAGAATTGCCATAGGAGTCAACAATTCCACTCTGGATATCTACCCCGAAGAACTGAAAGCAGGGACTAGAGAGATTCCTACACCTATGAGTATAGTAGCGTTATTTGCAATGGCCAGATGAAGGGAGCATCCCAGTGCCCGTGGGCAGAAGATCGGATAAGCAAAGTGTGGCCTGTACACACAGTGGATTGTTGGCCTTAAAAAGGAAGGAAATTTCGACACCTGCTACAACACGGATGAACCTCGAGGACATTGCGCTCAGTGAAATAAGCCAGTCACAAAAGGATGAGTCCTGTGTGATTCCACTTCGGGAGGTACCTAGAATCATTAAACTCAAAGGAAACACGGTAGAACGGTAGTTGTGAGGGCTTGGGGACAGGGAGTTAGTGTTTAATGGGGGCGGTTTCAGTTTTGCAAGAGGAAAAAGTCCCGGAGATTGGTCGCACAATAACGTGAACGTACGAAACATCACTGAACTGCACGCTTAGAAGTGGTTAAACTGGTAAATTTTATTTAATGTTTATTATAATTTAAAAACTTTTAAAAATTGACAAAAAAATCAAGTAGCGTATCTTCTTGAAAGGCTTAGGGATGTTCCCAGACTCACTCAGATGTGCTGCCGCCCACAGGGTCCCTGCGATGGCGTGGGTACGAGCAGGTCCGCATTTTATGAGGCTGGAGGAGGGCGCCCCTAAAGAAAACTGGGCATTAGAGCGAATATTTGGATTGCGAAAAGAAATGACCATAAATTAAGAAGTTTTAAAAGTTGAAAAATATAAACATCGCACAAATCCAGAAAGTTAATATAATACTATGTTAATTAAATCCCCGAAACATCCCTAAGGTGCTTTTTTTTTCTTGCTATGTCTTTTGGCTACATGCTCTTGGATCTCTGTATGACAATTTCGTAATATCATTTTCCATGCAGAGGATAGAAAGATAATTCAGTCTTCTGGCTAGCATGATTGGGAGAATAATTTAACATTTTTTTGGTAATTTAGAAAATTTTCTTTTAGCTTCACAAGTCATGCTGTGCGAATATTTTAGGATTATCGTCAGATTTGGGAAAACCCGCCTCAAAACTTCTTTCGTGTATAAGTTACAACATTTTAGGGCTTTTCACGTTTTCTCGGGATTGGCGACACTCGTTCACCAGTGTCCCCGCACGAGGCGCGTTGGCACGGGGTGTGTCAGGGCTGTTCCTGGGGCCACGGCACTGTTTGAAGCACACGTGGAAGTGACTGGAAACTCGGTGTCCCCCAAGTCCGAACTGCACATGGGGGTCAGAGTGAGATGAGGCAGGAGCAGACGACGTGGTTAAATGCCCGACCGCTGCCCAGTTTGTCAACGTTTAGCACGTGACGGGGTTTGCGGGGTTCGGAGCGGTGCCCTGGCCTCCGGGCTCCACTCTCCGGTGCGGCAGTGCGGACCCCTCGTCTAGTCCAGCCGGACGCAACGGGCCCGGGGACGCCTTCCCTCAGGTCTCCGTGGGTGCCGCTGTCCTGGGTGCTCCGTCAGGCCGGTTGGATGCCTGGGCGGTCGCTGCCCTCAGCACCTGGTCCCAGCACCTGCAGGAGGTGGCGCGGCTGTCCCCTCCCCCGCAGCCGCACACAGCGCTGGTTTCGGGTGTCGTGCTCGGTGTGTGTGACATGACCCCGAGGGTCGGCTTGGGAGCCTAGCAAGGGACCTGGCGACGCGGAGCTCGTGATGTCTTACGTCATGGGGGTGTGGAACCCGGGTCACGGAGACGTGAGGCCGTCCGCTGAGTGCTCTGGGTACAGTGTGCCTCAGGCCGCTGTTCGCCTCCTGAAGGATGGCACTCGAACAGAGCATTCGGTCCCTCTGCAGAAGGGACTTGACAGAAGGACGGTTCAGTGAGGGGGTGGCCTTGGGGGACGGCAGACTTTGACTTTGAAGGGAACGGTGGCGGGCAGGCCTGCGGGCTGCTGGGGTCAGGTCCGGACCCAGGAAACAGCAAAGCGGAGGCCGCCGAGGCCCGGGCCGCACGTTTGGTTTTGTGACGCGGACTGTGCAGACTTCTTCGGGACAGTGTGGCACAGTATGGCCCCCGATTCTGGAGGGAACGGGCGTTGGAGAAGGTGACCTCAAGGCAGACCTGCCGTGTGTCCCTTCCTCGACCATCGTCGTCAGCCAGCGGCGAGAATGTTGAAAGGAAGAGGGAGAAGTCGTGTCCCGGATTCTCCGCCCACAACTTACCTGTTTGTATTCATTAAATTTATCGGGGTGACAGCCACCCCCAGACTTTAAGAAAAACCACTTCGACAGCGGTCAGGGCTGCAGCACAGGCCCCGTGGGAAGCAGGCCGAGGGCAGACACCTCATCTCTCCCCACTCCGACCAGGAGACCTGACACCGAGCACGTGGCAGACGCGAAGGAAAATGATTTCAAAGGAGTGAAATGTTCAGTCTACCCGCGTTTTTTAATTCTTTTTTCAAAACCCTTAGCGCCTCAGTAAGATTTTTCTTCATTTGACCCCAGTGACACATTTTCGTCGTTTTAATTTGTGTTCTCTATTGACTCGCTAATTTGTTCTGTTCTCATACTTCGTGGATTTGAATAAAGCTGTGATTTTTAGAAGACAGTGTTTCTAGCAAACAGTGAAAATGTTTCAGTGTGGGTTTGGAGTCAGACGACTCTGAGTCTGGGGCCGACAGCCGCCGCACGTGTGGCCCGTCGGTCCCCGCTCGTGCTGGGACGGTCTGTCGCGTGGGCCTCAGTTACCATCAGTCCGCTGATGCGCGTTTGGTTCAGTTTTGGGGGTTAGGACTGATATTAACGCTGTTTTAAACAGTGCCTAGAATGAGACGTTTCTTGGGAAATGCTGGGTTCTAATCTTGCCGGAGTGTCGTAGGTGTCGACTCACGTCGTCTTATGTTTTTGTCTCTTTGATGAGATTTGAATCTCGTCTCTTTGATGGAGACCTGGGTGTCGTCTGAGTCTTCCTGAGACTTACATGTTTATATGTGTGAAGAATGTCATCTGTTTTATACTTATCCTGCTTAGCTTCAATGAGATATATTTTCTTTACTAATTTTTAAGTCCTGAGAAGGAATCACTTGGTGACAGAGCCTTGTGTGAAGCGGTGCGGCACAGCAAACGCTCACTTAATGCCTGGAAGAGTGACCGGGCGGACGGACGACTGAGAAGCACGCCAATGCCAGTAAAGAGCTTAGGTTTTCTCCACGGTCGGATAGTGAGATAAGGTTGTATTTCTTGGCACTTTATGTTAAAAATGCGGTTCTTTGTATTAATTGAAAACCGACGTCTTTAGAGTGATTTATATATTGCTTACCACAGCAAACGAGTCATTTTTTAGTACCTAAGGATACATCATCTAAAAGTAGCTGTTATTTTATTCTACATGGTAAAGGGAATAATTATGCGTGCAATTTGGAGTATTATATTATTTATGATTGTTTTAAATGCTTTTTCCCATGATGGTTTTATTCGGATAAATGCCGGAGAAGCCTGTGAGCTCTTCTGCAGCCCCACAAACTCTCACATCAACCTCAGGCTTCTGCCCACTGGTAAAACGTGCTCTGGGAGATGGAAAAGTTGCTTATAGCTTGTTTTCGTACTCAGCACGTGAAGTGGTGCTAGCTGCTGGGTGCTCGGATGTTGCCAGACGTACTTCCATCTCGTGGGGTCTTACGTGCGGCGGTGGCGGGCGGCTCTGCGGTGTGGGGCCTGCTTCCGGTGTGCGTCGGCCCCGGGGAACGGCGTGACTCCAGACTACGCTGTCGTTCATCCGAGTCCGTTCAGGAGTCCGATGTCGTGCTTCGAATACGGGCGTGGGGACAGGGAAGCAGCGTGGTTCTGGGTAGTTACAGTCAGAAATCAGTTTGTGTAGGGGAAGCGCGTGCTTTTTTCGGTTCAATCTATTCACCTGTAAAGTCAGGTATTGAAATTGATTTCATAATATTATTCTCTGTTTTTGACGGATGCAGTTGAGTTGTATTATTTTTAATTATTAAATCCTAGGATATATAGATTAGTTTCAAGTATATAGTACATTGGTTAGACATTTATATAGTTTTATTTTTTTTTTTAATCTAATGGAGGTTAAATTAGCTTTGCCCAAGAGCAGCTCAGTTTCTTCTACCAAAGAACTTTTTTAAATGGAAGCAGAAATAAATTTATACGTGCGGCATAAACTGATGCCGTGGCTTCCCACGTCCCCATGGTTTAGTGTGTGCACACACGTCTGAATGGACATGGAATTACTTTATAGCAACACATATGTTGAACTTGTTGTAAAAAGTGATGTTTAACGTGGAAACATCTGAAATCTGAATTTTAAAAATAGGGACGATGTTGAGCATGGGAATAGAGGTGGATGGAGCACAGGTTTTGTGTGGGGGCGGGTATCACTGTTCCGACCTGGACGTGTCCCGATGCTTAGTGGACATGCAGATGGAGTCGGGGAGTTGGGGGCGGGCAGGACTGACGGCATAAATCCGGCCATCGTGAGCATCTAGATGGCATCGAGGGTCATGAGACTGCAGCAGGTCACCACAGAGTGACTGCAGACAGGGGCCCAAGGGCGGGGCCCCGTGGCTCTGCCACCTGGGGGCCTGGGGAAGAACCATGTCCAGTGAGCCAGGAGGATAAATAACCGAGAGGGCGTGGGGTCCGGGGAGCCAGAGGCAGAAAGCCTGTGCGACAGAGTGAGTGACTGTGAGGGGCCGCTGGTGACTCGGTGCAGTCAGGACAGAGCTGACAGTTACTGTAGCCGTGTGGCATCTAGTTCCGGTGGCTTTGCTACGTGTCGATTCGGTGGCGGGCGCAGTGGGGGGCACGGGGCTAAGCCGCTCGGGGAGGAGGCGCGTGCACGAGTCTTGGGGTTTGTGGCGGAGGAGGAGAGAGGGAGCCTCCCTGGAGGGCGGGGGCCTCGCTTTTTGTTTCGTTTCGTTTTGTTTTAACGCAGGTGAAGTAAGCGATTGTAGATGAGGGGGACGTTTCAGGGGAGAGGGAAACTCGTGGCAGGAGAGAAAGGAGGGGTGCCGGCCTGCCCGGGCCTGGCGGCAGCGGGCTACAGAGCGACAGGCAGAGGGGCGGCCTCCTCGTGGAGCAAGGAGGCGGTGGTGACAGGCGACCGTGTGCTGGCGGAAGGTCGCGGGCCTGCCCTGGACACCTTCAGTTTAAAATGCCGAGATGTGGGGAAGGAAGGGGTCCGAGCCGTTCGAGGAAAGAGCAGAAGGCGGGGAGTGGTCTCCCCAGCGTGGATGAGCCTCTGGAGTGTGAGCTGTGGGGCGGGAAGGTCCTTCTACTGAGACACGGGCCATGTGACTGAGCGCGGGTGACAGGAGGGCCGCCCCCAGCCCCCTAGCAAGGCGACGCCCATGCCGCTGACACCAACACTGAGATCCTATGGGAAAGGCATGGCCAGGACACTCGCCACGGGGCACGGCCTGAAGTCCTGTCACCCCTGTCTCGGTGAGACTCCTTGGCAATTCAGCTCCGAGCTGGAGCTTAGGGTGGAGGAGGGTCGTCAGTGAATTCCTGGGCTCAGCATCTGTGGAAGGGAAGTGTGGGGGGGGAGTGGGGACGGGGGAGAGAGGAAGGAGGCGGGTGGCTGTGCACGTGGAGGGCTGGAGCTGGGGGACCCTGTAGGGTGGCTTTGAGCGGCCGAGGCCCCTGGGCTGTGCGTGCCCGCTTCACTTGGGCGCTGGTGGGGCTGCCCCCGCAGTGGGTGTGCCTGAAGTGGGGCGCTGCCCTCGGGGGGGGGGCGCCAAGCTGGCAGGAGGCTGAGCCTGTGTCTGCAGCCGGGAGCGCGTCATCGTGCGGGATCTGGGGCGCGTGGCGCTGTCCACTGCAGAAACCAGTGTAGAACCGTTGTAACTGTGGTTCAGGGGCCACATTTTAACCCATCCTTAAGACACTCGCTTGCCGAGTCTCGGTGTGATGTCACAGGAGAACCTGTGCGATTATCTGAAAAGCCTTTTCAAGTATTGCTCTGTTCTCCAGCTACGTGTCTTTGTGAGGTCAGATCGTGTTCAGAAACTTCCTCTAAATGACCTGTCGCAACCTGCTAAACACGGAGCAGATTGGAGAATCCAGCTGCTTCAATTAAGACAGACTTTGAAAACATCTGTAAATGTGTAAAATAGTGCCCCACTACTCAGTAAAAATTTTTTCTTCTGCAAAGTAGCTAATTTTCATAAAAATACAAATGAATGTTGTATGTAACAGGTTTACTATTATTACTTAAAATTAAATACACATTTAAAATGCCTCAGTGTTTATTTATATTATAGCAAATGTCAATACTTATACATAAATAAAAACTCTCTGGGGTGTTACTGAAATCTAGAAGTGCATGAAAAAGATGGCGAGTGCAGTAATTTTATAGGAAATGAGAAGGTCCAGTAACGAGGTGACAGGTGTGTGCATTTAGGAACCTTAGAACACCCGCCAGGCAGGGCAGCGGTTCCAGGAGGGGGCAGGGTGGCCTCCCGGTGGTCAGCCAGTCCTCCCACGTCCAGTCCCCGCTTCGCCTCTCTGGGGACTGGCATCAGCACGTGGCTTCTTGGACTGCTTTTCTTTCCTGCAGAATGAGCACTGAAAGCAAAGACGAACGTGTCCGTGGAAGATTTAGTAGAAGCGACCTATGTGGAACTCCAAGATCGTGATCGATGAGCCATTTAAAAAGTAGAAATTGTTCAAAACATTCTCTGAACGTAGAGTAAGAAATCGGGGAATTTTCAACACAGTTCCTACTGGAGTTTTGAATCTAGGTCATATAAAAATTACAACAGCGTTGGGATGCAAAATGTAGTTTTAAAACTTAATTTATAGTCTAGGCTTTGAACCCACCTCCCAGAGCTCTTCATTCTCATGTCTTCTTTATTAAGTTAATCAAACGTTTCCATTTCATTCTGTATTTTACGTATAACATTAAAATGCCTATCAAGAAATGCCTACCCTAGAACTCGAAGTTTATTAATACCAGGTTTCAGCTTTTCCTGAATAGCAATATAATAGAGACCAGTTTTTGCAACACTGAACGTGCTTGATCCCATCTGATCTCGGAAGCTAAGCAGGGTTGGGCCTGGTTAGTACTTGGATGGGAGACCACCTAGGAAGACCAGGTGCTGTAGGTGTAAAAAATATTTAAAAAATAAGGGATTGAAAGCTGACAGGGTTCTTGTAATCTATGAGGTCAACGAAAGGTTGCCTCGCTTAAAAAAAAAAAAAAATGGCAGCCTGTTCTCCTGACGGGAGCCACCACGTCACGTTCCCGTAGAGCTCATGGCCAAAGACAGGTGACTCTCCGGTAAGACACACTCACGTGGATCCAGCAGCGAGAATCCCGACCCCCAGTTTTCTGGCTGGCTGGCTTAGAGGCCTGCGCTGCCCCGGGTTCTCATATCGTTTTCAGATAGTTTCCTTTGTTCTATTTTTTGTTTGACTCTATATTTTCCATGCCGACTTTTTTGCTCAGGCTGTTTCTCCTCGTACTGAAGTGGCTGTTTTCCCAGTTCTGAGTGCAGAACGGTGATGTCCGCTCTTTCTCCCCGGTCAGGGGCCACCCAGGCGCCCTGGTCCCGCCTCGGAGTTCGGTATTTGCTCTCCCGACTGAGCCAGCCGAGGCTGGGGGGCCTTACGAGGCCTGCACGTCATGACCCGCCCCGGCACAAGTAGGACAGAGGTGGGGGACAGGAGTTGGTGCGCGGCACAGGGGGTTCCCGGAGGGGAGCACGGCGACTCCTTCCGCTGCAGCCACAGGGACACGGGCACTCTGCGGGGCTCCCGCGGGATGGAGGGCCCGCACGCTGGGCCTGCTGCCGGCACTGATGGCCGGTTCTCTCCTTCCTGTCCCGGCCGCCTCCCGGGGCCTGGTCAGAGCAGAGAGAGACCCAGGCGGTTCCGTGGCGGTTCATGGCAGGTTACTGTGGCTGTAGAAGTTTAGGAATGTGAGCGGAAGAGAGCAGCACACGATGTCACCACCCAAAGATGCCGACGCACATGTCTGCGTGCATATGAAATGTACATGGGCCTACGTTGTTCACGTCAGACGTGAGGTGACATGATATACTGCAGGAAAAATCATTTGTAATTGAAACCAATTTGTGTGTGTGTGTGTAACTTATAAAGTGTGTGTGCATTTATATACACGTATAGATTAAAACGCATTTTTTCTTTTAGCTAATGTGGCTCATATAGTGGTTCTGCTTTTCTCTTAAATTTTTAATTTAACCGAATCGAGTTAAATTATAAATGTAAACTTTCATTATTATTTTTAGCAACTGCACTTTTGGATCATATATCTAAATTTTTTATTGTAAGCCTTCACAAATCCTTCTAGTTTAGTAGGAAGATATTAAAAATCAACAAAGAATAAAAATTCTTAAAGATTATAAGAATCAACCAAAATCCTTTTCAACTCTCTCTAATGCTTGATTTTAAATGAGTCTTCTTTAGATCTCCTGTAACTTAGAAATATATTTTGTCTAAATTTTTTGTATTCATATTTTTTCTTTAATGACATTTACTTTTGTCTATAATTTTTACGTAATAATTCCTTATCGATTCTGAATTATACGCATTTTAGTGGCATTTCCCCCTCTACTTCTGGTATCTTACTTCAGAGTAAAAAAGAATATTATTAACAGCCACAGAACTTTTAAGTCAGTTATCATAGTATGAATTCCTTTGAGTTCTGGTTATAAATTGGGATTCATTCCTGAAATTTCACTTCATCTAAAAGAAATATCAAAAGTGATCACAAAAAGAAAAGCATAAGTATATACACAGTTATAAAGATTCACAAAATACTCAAAATTAAGTATTTTGAAAGGTGTACTTACTAGGAGATCCTCCAGGAGATTTTTTTTTTTATATGCACTATTCTAAAAGCTTTAAAAAACATATTAAAATGATGTTTATTTAGGTTGAAGGTGTTTTCTTCTTTTTTAAGATAAATTTCTCTTTAATGAGCATGGATATTCCATTTCTAAAATTATTTTCTATTTTCTTTTTTATTCATCCCACCAGAAGAATGAACAAAAAAGAACGTAAGCTCCTTGAAAACAGGGATAAATGCCTGGCACGTAAGGGATTTATAGTGCGTATTTGTTGAGTAAACAAATATTTACAGAAATGCTGTGCCACGTAAAAATTAGTGTCTGCTGTTGTGAACATTTTTGTTGATAACTAGATGCTCATGAATAATCTGCAATCTGGTGTTCGTGGCATTTTCCTTCTTTTCCGTGGCCCCTAGCCTTTCATTTTACGGCGAGCCTCCCTGCCGAGCTGTGTGAAGTGCTAGCGGTTGAGGTGTAGGTACATGTGGGGTGCTCAGGCACCCCGGGGCTGTGGGCCTCAGAGGGGGGTGTCCTGGGGCAGTCTGGGGCGTCGGCTCTTGACTCGGGGTCTGCAGATGGTCTGCGAGGCGTCAGATGCTGAAGCTGGGGCGGGAGGGTGGTTCCTCTGTTACTTTGAAAATGTCTTTGTGGAAAAAAATAGTTTTCAGTGCCAAATTATATTGTTAGTGTATTGTTTCACTGCAGACTTATGAGGTGGCAAATGAAGTCACCTTTCTATGTGCCGGTCTGGGCAGCAAACTGTAGCTTGTGGTCTTAGCCCCTGGGTACCCTGTGTCTCGTATGCCACCAACTTTAAAGGAGAAATGACAGGAACTCTTTTTCCCTTGGGCAGGGGAGTTCAGCTACGTGAGTGAGAATTCCACGTACAGGAAATAAGCAGGGGGTCCCTTCTGGCAAATTCCACCATGCTCATTAAATTCCTCAACCAAAACACCATGTTCCCTAAGTGCAGCGGACTTGACATTCATGTAGCAAAACCTGTTCGACTTCTAAGTTGGAGAAAGAGATGGAGGGCGCATTTCTAAATCAGTGCATATGATAAGTCCAGAAACCAGCTCTAGGTAAAAATTGTCTCTCTGTTACTTAAACTGCCCATAAAGGGGGAAAAAGTTGGTTTTTATAAGTACATACCAGTAGAGTATCTTATGCACACCGAAGTTTGAGAAACACTAAGCAAGACTAAAGGAAAAAGCAAAAGAGACATTCACTTACAGACGTAGGGACATTCACTTACGGACGTGTGGACATTCGAACTCCTCTTCCCTTCCAGTAACTTTCACATCTTAGTGGTGAGTGGTGGAGAGTGGAAGGCTCCAGGGTGTCAGCCCCAGTCAGCGCCAGCAGCGAGCTTGTTCATGCAGCTACTGCTTGTCATGTGTGCCTTTTAATCCACCTTGACTTGTTCACCATGCTCATTGAATGTCTTAGATAAAAAACAAAAACGTACAAGCTGCTTTAACTTGAGAATCTGTTAATAAGTTTGTTGAGATGATTAAATCAAATAGTTTCATCTCCACAGAGGCTAAGGAGTTAGGAGTCGAAGAGCAAATGAGATATTTCGATGATGTGACTTCAGCGTTGAAGACAAAATAAATGTGTTTCCTACAACATGCTTCTTCCTAAGAATATCAGATGCAATGATCAAACCATTACAGAATAATTATAAGAAAAATACATAAGCAGGCGTGTATTGATAACAATATAAGACATCGGTGTGGTTTATCGGACACCCACTATGGAACACCTGCTGTCTAAGCTTGGTGATTTTTAAAAGGTCCCAGGGTGAAGTCAGGCTGCATCCAGTGCTGACATATAGTCTGCTTTCGTTTCTGAGGCATCTGAGGGTCATGATCAATGGAATATTTTTGAAAGACAAACTGGATGAGTGAGTATGTGTGCATGCGTGACGGTGTGTGCATGCATACATGTATGTGCGTATGTGTGTGCCGTGCATGCACTTCTGTGTGCATGCTTGTATACGTGTGTGCTTGTGTATGCATGTGTGTATGCATGTGTACACATGATTGACAGGGCAGATACTGGATTCAAGGACCAGCTTGGAGGTGACTGGTTGATATGTGATTTGGGACTAAACTTGGTGTTATTTGTGGAGATGGGTAATAAGTAGCAAATCAAAGAAATATTAGAAAAAACAGGAGCCAACGGGCCTCAGTGTCTTAGTGGACCAGGCGCAGTCCAGCAATGTCACTTCACCAGTGAGCACTGCTGACAGGGACAGGCTGGCACAGACAGCCCACCTCCTGGGCCTGTGGGACAAAGCCGCACTAGAAAGAGGCGTGTGTTTTATGCCTTGAAACACAGGGACGTGTCTTATTTCAGCAAATTGGAGATGCTGGAGTTGACCCTCACAGCACAGGTGTTAACAGTCATTTGAGATATTTTCATAGGTTGTGTCATTTAGAATATCGAAAGTATTAACAAACCCTTTTCTAGGTACCTGCAATGGAATAAACCACAGCGGAGCCACATTTGTAGGCACGGCCACTTCAGAAGCTCTTAGAAGGTGGCCTTGAAATGACTGTCGAGTTGTGTTATTTCATTCCCTCCAAAATTAATGTGTATGTCTAGCTCTCAATTTGTGTTTAACCTTTATTTTACAGATTTTAAGAACTGAATTCTTAGATTTCATAAGGGGAAGCATTGCAAAGAGCCTTCTAGTTTACTGAGGGTGAATGCCGTGCTCTGTATTTCAAACCCACTCCACGTCTCTAACTGTGCTCTCCCCCTTCTCCTCCCCCAGATGAATCGGCTCCCAGGGAAGTCAGCAGGGTAAGTAACGTGCACACGATTTCCGCCGCCACGTCCAGGAAGTGGCCCGTTCGCGTGTTTTCCCAGCGCTTCAGCATGTTCAGTTATTAGAAAAGCAACGACAAAAACTGTCTTCTCCAGAATATCGTCTGTTAACATGGAGTAAAGCCCGTGGCGGGGCGGGGGACCCGCCAATAGGCGTTTTGTTTGGCCCGTACGTGCGTATGGTGGTCTACGAATCAGTTGCCAGCAATTAGCAATGGAGAGACTGCGTATGAAGGCGGGACTTTTAGCTTCTCTTAGAAAAGCATAAGATAAGGCAACACTGACCCAGCATCCCACATGGCAGCCGTCTGCCTAGGCCATGTAGCAGGAGCCACCTCCGCCACGGTCCTCCACGCGGTGGCTTCTTCACGTGTGTTACCTGGCTCATTCACCCCTGACCCCTGCCTTCGAGTTCACGCCCTTCTCTTCCGGAGGACAAAAGGTGACAGCTCACGTGTGGAAGGCATGAATCCCCTCAGTACTTTCAGAAATACTAAATGAAGTGTTTTCATGCCCGAGAGAAATACTTGCTGTTAACTTTAAGGGACTTAGCAAATTAGAAGCTTATGGGGGACAAGTACTGAAGGCACTTAAGCGCACTGTGTTTAACACTACGAAATTATAATTAATTACGTATGAAAAAGTGGTGTCTTAATTATATATCTTGTAGACAGATAAATGTCTTAAATGTGAATCAGATATTGAAAATAGATTTGCATCTGATGCAAGCTTATATAAAAGATCACGCTGTCATAACGTATAACCTAAAGAACTGTTAAAACATCTTGTATACAGATCTGTTCCTTTATTTTCGACCATGTGAAGACTCTCCAAAGTGACCAGGGTCTTTGCTGGAGACTGGAGATTTCCCTCTCCCCCTACCAACCTGGCAGATGCTTAGGGTGTCTGCGAGTGTCAGGGTCTCACGGGGTGCCTTCGCTGCTGACGTCATGCTGACAGGTCTCAGTTAGTTACCCGGTCTGGCTGCTTCGGGGTGTATCCGGGGTGGAGGGCTCAGCCTGGGGCTTCTAAAGCTGCTGGGCACAGCAGGAAAGGCTAAAGGCTTGTGGGTAAGAAGATTCTCACAGTGAACTTGGGCAGAGCCTTGAGACGCCGAGGTGCCTTCAGTGGTGTCACGCGTTTATCAGTCGGGGCGGTAGGCAGAAAACTGTAACTTACTCATCAGTTTCCCTTCAAAAACAGACTAACTTTAAGTTATCGGGAACTCCTGACCTCAGTTGAGCCCCGAGAAGATTTTCGACTTTGTCGTTTCTGAGGGCGGTGGAGAGGGGATGCCCAGTGGCGGTGGCCTCAGCCCCGGCACGGGTCTGCCTTGCGTCGTAGCCTGTGGACAGCAGCGTTGAGACTGGCATCCCAACCCTGGCTTCCGTCAGCGATGGGCTCCGTTCACCAGCTGCTGAGCACGCTCCCTTCGCCCCCCAGGGTCCCCGCGTGTCACGGTTTTGGTGCCGTCGCATCGTGACCGCGTTTGCTGTCGCAGCCTGCTGCTTCAGACGTAAGCCGGGTTCTCGGTGGAGAGAACCGCTGTATAGACAAAGGGCAGACTTTTTATTGACTACGTCGCTGTATGCGCTAGTTTTGCAAAGTATTGCCCGAGACAGCCGGGATCGGATAATGGCGTTGCCACACACTTCTGACTGTGCCAGCCCCTGCCCCCCGTGAAGAGGAGAGAGACAGGCAAGGACCGATTAGAAATGACGACGAAACTGTACTTAAGTGATTTGTCTTTGCTATTGTTTCATAAGGTTTGTTTATTTTATGCCAAATTTGGAGGAAGTGCATCTCGACCTGAGAAGTACTAAATATTGTTAGAAATGATAAGTCTTAGAAATACTAAATACCAAATAAATACGAGCTGATAACGTAGGATAGTATCAGTTGCCAGAATCTTTTAAAGTTTCTTTTCTGGACATACCCCAGGTCTTGGTCAGTGCTGGTTTAACGGGTACTCAGTTTGCTTTCTTCGGATAGCAGCCCCTCGCTTTAAACAAGGTAAGATCGAGGCTGCCTAGCGTTGTCGGTGGTGGCCGGCGGCCGGCCACAGGGCCTCCGCTTGGGCACATCCGCCGTCAAGAGCCACGCTCTCTAGGGAGCCCCGATCGCTCTTCCCCCAGGTACTTCTGGTTTTTGTGAGATACTTTCTCCCTTAGAGCCGGACAGCTTCTCCTCGACTGCTGTGCACGAGTATAGTTTCGACTCTGTGGCAGCTCAGCGAGGCTCCCTGCGCCTCCGAGGGAGCGCGCTTTGAACAGAGGGGCCGTGTCCTGTCTCCCCCGTGAAACACGCTCGCTTCGAAATGATTGGCCCCACACTGGCCTCTCCCTCTGGGCCGTCACACGTGCCGTTTCCCCTTCTGGCTGATTCTCTCATTCTCTTTGGGTTTCCACTCACATGTCAGTTTATCGAAGGAAGCCCCAGACCTCTGGGTTGGCACAGGAAGCCAGGTCGTCCACTCCCAGGCCGGAACCCCTCGTTATGCCATTATTCTCCTTTATCCTTCCGTGTATTTGCCATCGTGCTTACCACTCTCTCTCTCTCACACACACACACACGTAAATAAATTCTTTTCAACTGTGCTAATGCACAACAGTTGAGGAGCGCCCCCGGCCCAGAGCTGGGGACGGGCATGCCAGGCGGTGGCACCGCGGGTGCGTGGCGCCGAGCCAGGACTGCGCAGCGGGGAGGCCGCCGGGCCGGAGCTGTGAGGGACGGAGGGGGGCGCCCAGGCCCCGAGGTCGGGGCGGGGGCTGGCTGGAGGGACGCGGGGTGCCTGTCAGCCCTGCCGTGGTCATGTCTTCTCATGGACTCGGCAGCACGAACCCTTTCTTTCGTTATCACTATCACTGTTGTGGTCAGAGCGGTTCCACCTTACGAGCCGCAGAGCTTTCTAACAGGGAAAGGGCGGGAAAGCGTCTCGCTAAGAAGAGGATCTGGGTGCGAGTTGCTAGGATGTGCCAGGCAGCCAAGTCTGGGGAGCTCTCGGGGACCGTCTTCGCCCCTCAGATGCCGTGCGTGTGTTCCATCACGCTGTGATTTCTCCTTTAACTATCGCTTTCAAAATTTCTGAATACTTAGAAAGCTCTGTCATTTGCTCTTGGAGTTCATTATTTTTATTAGGTTCTATGTGAATGTTTTAACTTCCGTGAATCTAGCTTGGCACATGATGAGCTTTCTCAATTATTTTAAAAGTCTTCCTTTGAAGTAGAGCGTTCTTTCTTTGTTCCGTGCCGCGTCGGTTCTGTCCTGCTCGTTCTGCTCTCTTCAGGACCCCCAGATGTCCACGGTTCCATGTCCTGCCCTTTTACTGTGCACTCGGGAAGGCCCGCCCAGACCCGCAGTCCGCGTCAGCGCCGTGACCTTGCGCAGCCCACGTCTGCTCCGTGCTCTGCGAGTCTGCTGAAATTCACGGCGGCTCTTCTAAGCCAAGATCACTTCTGTGTTCTGGTGCTTTCACTTCATGTCCGTCTTTCTTAAGCTGTCATCGATAATGCCTTATCGTTTTTCTTTGATTTCTGAGAGGGCAAAGCAGTTGCTTCGCTAAAATTAATTTTGCCTATGTTCAGCCTCTCACAGGATCTAAAATTGGCTGTATCCTGGGTCTGCTAGCCCAGCGCTCACACCTTGTATGTTCGGGTAGGTTTTTCTTCTTTTCAGAATGTCGCTGTGTATGTGGAGAGGTCATTCGTTGATTCCTTTTTCCGTGCTCGTTTATCTGAGAACGGCATTGGGTCTGTGTTTGTAGGCAGAGTCTCCTGGTCTCTGCTCATCATGCATGTCCGTCTTGTTGGGGTTCTCTTGGGTGCACTCACTGGTGGGGGGTCCCCTGGGGGCTTCAGCAGTGCCATTCAGTGTGTGGGGCCTGCGGGCACGCCGGGTTACTAAGCAGTTGGTTGGATTGTGAGTCTGGAGTTTAGGGGAATGATGTGTGTTCGAGATATAAGTCAGAGTTTGAGTAATAGGGATGATTGGAGTCATCGGCATACAGATGGCATGTCACGTCCTGAGGCCGGAAGGGAGCCCTAGGAGGTGAGAGTGGTTCGAAGGACAAGAGGAAGTCCAGAGGCCAGCCTTGGCCTTGCCACCGAGAAGCCTGAGATGGGAGGATGACAGAAGAGTGTGGGAGAGCCAGGGGCGTCACCTGTGTCCAGCACCGCCCCAGCTTCGGGGGAGACGAGCCTGAGGGTGACCTTTGGGTTTGGCAGTGTGGAGGTCGTTGGCAGCAAAAAATAGACAGATGCTCTGTGCGGTTTTACATGAACGGGCATAATAGCGTGAGAGAGAGAAAGGAAAGATGGAAGGGCCCAGGGGAGGGAGCGAGAGAGGGAGGACTTCCCGAGAGGATGATAAAACACACGGGACAAAATGTGAGTGGTTGACGGTATATAGGAGTTTCCTGGACTGTTCTTGAAGTTTTCTGTAAAGTTTGAAATGATGACAAAATAAAAAGTTGCAAAAAACAAAAAAGATAAAAAGAAGCAGGAAAAATTTAAACAGCGATGAGAAGATGTTTTGTAAATATTGGTGTTTATGCTGAAAGCTGAGGGCTGTCTTTGCAGGTGGTTAAGTATTTACCCGTCTTGCCCTGTCGTTGAGTTTTCTGGTGTGTCGTGACAGCCTTCAGGTATGCTGGCGACACCCGTAGAGTCACAGGCCTCGAGACTAGCGGGGAGCACAGTCTCCCTCTCTTTCAAGCTCCCTACACTGTCTTGGCGAAGTGCTCCCACCGTCCACGTTCAAACAGCTACAGCCCTTCAGCTCGTCTGGGGACATTTGTCCCCCTGCTTAGACCAGCTCTCAGCTTTCTAAACCAAGGGTTACTGTCGTATCTCAAAAAGTATCATCTCCTCTGGATGACAGAGTGGCTGTCCCCCCGTTCCTCAGCTGCATTCCAGATGTCCTGAGGCAGCACAGCAAACTCGCAGGGCGCATTAAAATTTCCGGGGACACTCAGCGACATCTGTCAGACAGAGTTTGACTGCGTGCGCCCGCACCAGCGCGACAGCCTTGTCAGTAGTGATAGAGCGGGCCAGTCCTTCCAGTGAAGTCGTCGATTTGCGAATCCATGTTTTTGGTGATGGTTCTAGCAAAAAGCCAGCGGCCCCTGCCATTGTCAGTAGGGAGCAGAGGGTGCGGGTCTCGGTGCCCGGTTTGGTCCGAGGCCTGCGGGGTGGGGCACCGTCAGCTCTGTCCCCTGGGACCCACCTCGCGGTGACTTGGGAACGTCTGGTGCTCAGCGCACAGTTGTGCGCGTTCCCATGTGATAAAGGCACTGGTAGCCTGTTGCGAAGTTCAAGTTGCTTTGCAAATGCAAGTTCTCAACAACTCTGTTAATATACTGTTGTAACTTCCCGTTACGCAAGTCACACGGGTAAAAGTTGACATCACGGAGCGGGATCAACCCGAGTAAGCTTCCTCACGGCGCTGTTTACGAGCGCGTGGCAGACGTGTGTGATGGGACATCTGTCTCTGTCTCTGCCTTGCCTGTCTCAGTGGCACTCGGGTAGCAGACTGGCCATGACACGCACAACCAAATGCAATCACGCTCATCGTTTCACGTTTAACTGTTTCTGAGTTTGAGGTACATTGTGGGGGCAGTGATCCACTGTGTAGATAGGCCTTTAGTATTTGAAAGTTAATATTACATTAATGTGAACAGTGATTGTAATAAAACATTTGCTCTTATGAGATTTACTTAGTTGTCATGGTGATCAAAAGAAACGGGGTACACTGACCCAAATATAAGTTAAAGATCAGAATTCAAAGCTTAAACGTGAACAAAAATTAAAGTCCTAGGCCATAGATCGTCCCGGTCAGTGTCGATGCGTTTCCACCTTCTTGTTCCACAAACGAGAAGGGCGAAGCCCAGAGACACGGCCGAAGGGAGCTCGTGACAAAGGGTCCGCATCCCCAGGGTGTGATCCAGTTGTCACGCGAGTGTGACGTTTCCTGCCCAAGAGAGATGGCGAGCACCTGCGCATGCATCTCAGCACCGCGCGCAGGTCTCGCTGAAAGGCCGCTTCTCAGAATTGCAGTCATGGGGGAGCCGGCCATCTGTGGCGCTGGCAGGGACGCCTCCCCTGCGTGGCTGGGAACCCGCCTCCCAGTCAGCCGAAGTGTCTCTCCCACAGGAGCAGGGGATGCAAAGGACAGGTCGGCTCACGAAGAATAGAGGTCGCCTAGATTGTTAGGCACGACGAACCTAGGGCTTCGGTGTTTTCTCTGGAGTTCTTCAAAACTTGCAATAGCTCAGATAGGCCGTTTACGGGTGACGGACGACGTCAGCCTTGGGACCCCTGCACAGCACTGCCATGTCTGCGGGCATCAGAATCTCAAGTGTCTGTGGTTTTTGTGCACATTATCACCATCACACTGACGTCTGCGCAGGGATTGGACTTGGGAAATATCTGGAGCTAGAATAACGGGTAGCGGTGGCTAGCTATTAACAAGGTAGCATTTTAGCAATAAAAAGTGTCAAAACTTGGCCAGGAGGTCAGGGTTTACCATGGTTGGATGTGCAGCAAAGCGGGTAGGAGGACCACAGCTTAAAGGGAGAGTGACGCAGACCTGAGAACCACACGCCGGGCTGGAGGGCGGCGAGCGCCCCGGGCCGCAGCCAGTCAGCCTGGCGCTGAGACGGGGCGTGACAATTGCCTGTCGGTGTCTGTCTGGTGCCTCGGGGCGCTGCTCATTGGCCCACTTCTGTCGTTCTCGGTGCTTGGAGCGCTGTTCCCCAGGTGTCTGTAAGTCTCACTTGTCAGCCCCGTCCAGTGCAGAGACCCTTCAGTGTGGGGATCATGCCAGTTTCTGAGACTGTCCTCTCCCAATGTGCCTTTGAAAACACCACAGGGTTTGAGAACCTACTGGGACTCATTTTGAGATGGCCGTGCACTGAAGCCCAGCACTACCCGTGTCCACTAGCCCGCCCAGCTGAGCGTAGTGATGTTTGCGTTTCGGACGTGCAGTGTCAATTTAAAGTGGGGGCCCCGCCATCCCCGAAGCTGGGTAGTGTCCCCATCATGCAGCGCAGGTGCTGCAGGCAGGGTCGGAAGGCCCGCTCCGCAGATGTGCGGCCGTGATCAGGACGCCTCTCCAAGGGGACTCGGGCTCCCAGGTCTGTGAGTGGAATTTATTGAGGTGCCCTGACTTTCTGGAGTGGTGATCGAGTCAGATTCGTGTCACCAGCCCAGAGCTTTCTTGCTTAGACAAATGAAAAAGCGGCTGCCCAGGGCACGGTGATGGGCCAGCCAGCGCGTGAGGCCTCAGCCGGCCGAGCGTCCGATGGCAGCGCCCACCTCTCCTCTGCAAGTTATATGTTGCCACTTGTCCCCTGCCAGGCCAAGATCCCATTTTGTCACTGAATTCAGGAAACCCTGCGGGTGGCAGCAGTTGCCCGTCGTCCCTGGCCCACAGCACAGAGCTCTTCGTGCAGGCAAGAGCTTCCTGCGTGTCCCCAGCCTCAGGGAAGCGAGGGTCTTGGGACATGGCCAGGGCTCGGTTTTCCAGATCCACCTGCTCACGTGCGTGCCACCCCGGCTGAGACTGGAGTGCGCTGGGGTGTCTGGCATTTCAGCCGCATTTGGTGTCAGCCACTGAGCGGGATGTTCCAGCCAAGCTGGCATGAACGCACCGAGCCTGGCGTCTCTGCTCAGTGCACCCCCAAACCCTCGCATCCGTCCAGCACCCTCTTCCTTCCCCCTGTTCCCACGCCCTCGTGGTCCACCCCTCACGCTCCGGGGTCCGTCCATGGGATCGCATCGTCCTTCTCGGCGTGTGCTGTGCCTCCCTGCGCGTCACTCTGCACCTCCTTTGCTGGGGCGGCCCACACCCGAGTCCCTTCATCGGTCTGAAGCCAAGAGAGGTGCTGGGGGTCGGCAGTGCCCGGCGGGACACCTCAGGAGGCTCGGCAGAGGGCAGGCTCCGCTGCAGTCTGTGCGTGGGTCCCCTGTCACCAAAGCCTTCCTCCTGGTCCTGTTAAGGGAGTGGCCCGCCCCCGCTGAAGGCCCGTTCGCTGTCAGCCTGCCTTAGAACTGCCCCTCTCTATAGTCCCGTCGCCTTCGGTGACACTGTACAGTTGACTCGTTTATTCTCTTCCACGAGAGTGTCTTGAGGATGGAGCTTCGTCCTGCTCATCCCTAGCGTCTCTAGTGTCGGGAGGAGGGCCGGCGGGTGGCGGTGGTCAGCCTTGCCCGTGCGCCTGCAGAGTGGGTGACGTGCTCAGCCGCCCTCGTGTTCATTCCACCGTGCCCAAGAATAACAGCAAGTGACAGGCCTTTAGGAGCGGAAGATGCCTCAGTGGTCAAGAAGAGAAAGGTGGCTTGCGACAGTTTCCAGGCTGACAGTACCCACATATGTAGGGTGCGGGAGGCCACCCAGTGAGCAGTCCGTCTGTCCTGCTGGGAAGCCCCAGGAGTACTGTCAGCCCAGGCGGGCAGGGTTTATTTTTCAAGGTCACCATGGCTGCTATTTGGAGAAGAGGCTTAGGCAGGCAGGCTCGCTCGGGGAAGCTTATGTGAGAGACTGATTTCCCGGACATTTAGCGGATGTGCAGTGGCAGCTCAGGCTGAGAGCAGCGAAGACCTGGCTCCCACCTTCCTCCCAGACGCTGTCCACCTGTTGCTGTCCCTGGTACCTTAAGCGGCCCCCTGCTGTGGGCTTTCTGTGGGACGGCCGATACCACGGTGGCGGCCGCAGTGCCAGCCGCTGGACCCCGCTTTAGTGGCAGAGTTGAGGTGGGACTAGGGTGATAGCCATGTCCATGCAAAGGAGGGGACAGTAATAAACTTGGATTCATTCAGTACAATGAGGAAGGTTGACTTTTCTAGCAAATTACAATGTTTCATTCAGTTAGAAAACTTGTATTATTTTCACCGATCAAGTTGTCTGATACATACAGAACTTCAGCAACAAAGTTGTAATTTGTAACATTAGATATTTTAACATAGATAAACATGCATGCAGTCTTTAGATAATTCTAAGTAAGTCATAACAATTTTCATTTGCAGTCTTTTAGAGTAGCGTGTACTATTAAATCATGCTCTGTAAAAGCGTAATGAGCTGGTATCTAAAATCAGACATATTATTTTTACAAACTAAGGAATTTTTATTATATTTAGTTATGTCCTTTTTCTTGTTTTTCTTCTTTTCATTCCAAGTACCAAGATACGAACATGCAGGGAGTTGTATATGAACTCAACAGCTATATAGAACAGCGGCTGGACACGGGAGGAGACAACCAGCTGCTCCTGTATGAACTCAGTAGCATCATTAAAATAGGTAAGAGACGTTTGAATTCCTCTCCGTAGGATATGTGAACCAGAGATTCTTTTATTTCATTGCAGAAAGTGGCAAAAACAATGTTACTAGAGACAAGGGCAGATTTTTTTACTTCTATTCTTGGGCTAAATTTGAAGTGAAAATATTTTGTTATTCTCAAGTGAGAGACCCTTAGGCGTCTTAAACTACAAGGATGATGTGTAAGCCTAAGATTTTCTAAATGATCTAATCTGAAAAAATATCTGCCCGATGTTTAAATGGAATATAGTATGACTTCTAATTAAAACGTAGCTTTTTTCGGAAAGTATACTTTTATTGAACTCAATCACATCTTTACACAAGAAATCTTGAAAGAAGAAGAAGCATTTTAAATACATTTGAGGAGATGACAATATAATATACTGTTATCGCCATTTTACTGAAGAGGAAGCTGTGGCGAAGAGAGGCCAGCTATGGTACCTACCGCCACACAGGTGGAAAGGACTTAGCTGGGGCGTAGGTGCAGACCATGCCTCTGAGACCTGACCGCGGAGCTGCTGCGGTAATGGCCTTCAGTGGACCCAGCAGCAGGTTTAGAAAAGTTAAATTATGTTCTCTTAGCGATGACATGTAGATGTCTACACGTTGTTTTTGGTCGATGCTTATAGCGATTATGCCATAGTATAAACATCACTTCTGGTATTTTTAATACTTTAAAAATTAAGTACAGTTCTCAGATTTTAGAGATATTTCCCAGTTATTTCTGATTTTAAAGTCTGGCAGATGTTATGTGATACGTTGACCGCTGTATGCATTTGAGGATGTCACACGTTAAGACTCGCACTAGCCGATGAAAGCAAACACAGGTCCTGCCACCGTGTGACCGGGTGAGCCGCGGCGTGCCGTGCCCGCTCGCCCCGGCCACCAGCCCTGACCGTGTCGCGTCCCTGCGTCCCCCCAGAGCCCCGCCTGCTGTGCCCTCCTATTGAGATTAGTTTCTTCCTCTTTCATTGCTTTGGCAGCCACAAAAGCTGACGGATTTGCACTGTATTTCCTTGGAGAGTGCAATAATGTGAGTATCTAAACTTAGATTTTGGTGCTCTAATTAAGAAAATGTTATAAGCTTTTTTTTAAAGATGAACTGTTATGTTACAGACAGCTTAATAGACGTAATTAAATGCTTTAAACTCATTTTGTAATTTGTGTCTGTGGATATTATCAGCTGACTTTTACCAACAAGGCAACATTTAGGCAGAAAATCTTACAGTTTATCGATTGTTTGGGTTTTGGTTTGTGGCATTTGTCGACTTAGTTTTGTGCAGAAGTCATTTCATCGTTGCGGCCTGGGCATTGTGGACACTCTGCGCCCTTTCTATGCACAGTCTGCAGTAGAAAAAAATGAGAACAGAAGTTTAGCATTTTATGCGATTTTTAAGATTTTTAAAGACAACTCTCAGAGTGCCGGGGCGGAGTCACTGAGAAGTCCAGGCCCCTGAGCCTCGGTGGCCAGGCTGCAGGCTGTCACATGCTGGGGCGTCTCAGCTGTGCCTGTCCAGTCTCTGGGGAACAGGCTGGACCCCACATTTCTGTTTTAACTTACTTAAAGCACAGCCCACTGCCAAATGTGGGCCGTATAGACAGACTTTCAAAAGTGATTCAAGACGTTCAGTTACTGGCATTTGATTTTTCGCTCTGGTATTGAAAACACATACTTACATATTTAAAATAATATTCCAAGCCAATAATACTTATATTCATAGCTTTAAATACATACTACTCCGTTATAAATTTATGTGGCAGACTTTATATCGTGTATTTCTTATGTGCTAGTTATTGTTATTTGAGATTTAGGATGTGTTTTTTCCAATGTGATAGTTGTGTTCGTGAGTAATCACAATGTTTGCTGTTCATGTTATGTAAAATGTTAACAGGAGGAGAGAGGCGAGTATCCCGAGGTTTTAATGCTACCCTTGAATAATGCAGTAGTGCAGAGCGTGAAAGTAAGTGGCTCAGAAAGTACTCACAGGCCGAATTCCTTAATTCCTAGCGGCCCCTGCCCCTCTCCACAGCGCCGCTTTCCCTTGCGTTGCAGGTCATGGGATTCGCAGCGCTTTAGGGCAAGGATCTTTTCCTACTCATTTTCGTGTTCAGCCAGCATCTCTTCCAGTGCCTGTCATGTAAACTGTCAGACAAGAGTGTTGAATTGGAACACTCAGATATTACTATTACTTCTAAATATATTTTATACGCCGGTAGTATCTTAAAGTGCCTAAGCTAGTGAAGTAACATATACATCTCAGTATTTTCCGTTCATTCTAAAAATTTATTTCTAAAACGTTGGGATTTTTATTAAAAATAAGAATTCCTTTTAGAAAACTCTTCTAGAATTTGCATTTATTTTTTGTAATTCACTACCGCGTATGTTAGCTCAGCAGAGTGGTGACAGCCACCTCTCCTCACTCCTTCCTTGAGACCTGCAAACCGCCCACAGGGTTGGCCACTGCCACGCTGCTTGCGTCATGTCAACCCTTCCCTTCAGTGACAGTTACTTGTGACCCAAACCGGGGCTAGTCAGATTCTCTGCTGAGACCTGGATCCTGGACTCAGCGTCTCTGGCTGTTTACCTGACCCCTGAGCCCGGGATGGAGACTCAGGCGACCGAGTTTGACCTTCACACGTTGACCACAGTGAAGTGGCTCGCTCCAGCGTGGGATTTAGAAAAGGTTTGTGTCTTCACCAGCTAAAAGGTGACGTTGTGAGTGTCAGTCCTAATTCTCTCGCTCCTCCTTGGCACCCATGTTTGTACCTTCACTGAGGGGATGACGTCACGTCCTCTCAGGCTGTCCTCTGGCTCCATAGTCTAAACTCCTGGGGTCAGTTGATTCACTCCTCGTGGTCCTCTCTTGGGTCACTGTCCTTGCTCCTCATTCCTTTCCCACATCTCAGGGACCGAGTCGGTCGCCTGCAACAGTGAATCCCTGACAACGGCAGGTACGTAGCAATATTGCAGCTTTTTCTGGTCTTGGGTCAGGTCCCACTGTGTTACGCCTTCGTAAAGTCTGTACTTCTGCTTCGCAGAACTCACCGAGGCTGGGGTTACACATCCCCTGTGGCTTGTGCGGTCACCTGCAGATCTGGCTTTTTCACTAGTACAGAAGCTTCGTGAGGGCAGAGACCTGGTCTCCTGGGGATGACAGTTTCAGGGGACGATCCCTGTTTTGTTGACTGCGTTTTTCCGTCCGTGTGTTCCACACCGTTTCCCTCCCCTGGGACTTCCGTGGGCAGGAAGGGGACGCGCGGTCCCAGTCTCAAGCTCGCCAAAGCACTCCTTCAGATGTCTGTCCATCTGTCCGTGGCCACCTCTTCCTTGCACATCAGGCCTCTCGGTGGGGACCTATGGTTCTCGGTCCCATAGGACCGTCCCTTGACAGGAACCCGCTGTGGGAAATCCGTGTTTGTCTGCGTGTCTTTGCCACTGTCCTTAAAGATGTGCTTGCTGCATGGAGGGTTCAGGCTGAAAGATGTTATTGACTGTAAGACTGTAATACAGTTGCTTTTGTGATTGTTTTCAGTTTGTCTCGGTCCTTCATTATAGTTTCCGTTTTTATTCCCAGGACATATTCTCAAGCTTATCTTTTAATTTCTTAACTATACCTCTTTTATATTGTTTTATCTTTCTGAATTTATCATTTCTTGGCTTTTATGACATTCCATCTTTCATAGATGGTGACTTATTTGCTCATGTGTTTTACGTTTTCCTTTTTCTTTAAAACGTGAATCATATTATTCCTTGGGCCGTTTTAAATATACCCATAAGACTTGTGTTGAAGTTTCTTTCTTTGAATAGGATATGTGTCTGTTTTTGCTTGTCACCTAAGGCACTGCCAACCGAAGACTATTTTAATTAAATTATCTAGTAGCGTTTTTTTAGACTAGTAGTTTAGAGTCAAGCTTCAAATCCACGTGATGCACAGATATAGTTTCTCAGAGGACATTTTTATTCTCCCTCTAGCAGTAAATTCAGGATAATTTGGTTCCTCTGTGTAATGCCTTTGCAGCCATAAGTGTATTTACCCTTCAGCCCAGACGAGGATGCAGCCCTTGATGCCGGAGCCTCCGATGACACATCCCATGTGGCGAGGCCCCGGGTGTCAGCTCTGTCTGGTCTCCTGTTCCCCGAGCAGCTTTCATCGGGACTTTGGTGGATACTCTTCGGGCAGAAAAGAAAAGTTTGGGATTTTGTTAACTTGCAGGGTTCCTTAATTCACTTTCTTTTAGATTTTGGTGGATTCCTTCCATTCTGCTCATCCCAGTAACGTTTTGTGAATGATTTAGAAAATAATATACTTTATTCAGCCTTTAAAGAATTTTAAAATTGTTTTTTTAAGACTGTCAGATAATCTAACCTGCCGTATCATTTGCAACAGATGTTGACATATTTCTAAAATGTAAGCTAACCATGTGAAATAAATAAAACAGTTTTTTTGCACAGATGAGCAGATACATGTATATTTTCTTACAATTCTTCGTGCGTGAAAGTTAGCATATTATAGATATTTATCAAAATGTTTTTAAAAGTTGCCTCTAGATTTTGAATCATAGCTAGAAAGCTTTTCTTAAATAACTTACTTTCAAAACAAAATGTATATGCTTTAGTGATAGAATTGCAATAATGCAACCTAAATAGTCTGAGATAAAATTTTTAGTCTAGACCAGTAAATATGAAGGATTAAGACAGAGATGGAAAAATATAAAATTCTTATATTCATAAAAGTTTTAATTTTTTTATGGATGAGAATGAGCATAAATAACTAATTTTCTGCAATGGATGTATTGAGAAATCTCATTTTAAATAATATTTAAATATATCAAAAGTTCCACTAGAATCAGAAATTGCCATTGATGTCAGCAGATTGGAAAGTTTTAAAGAAAACACACTAAGAAGATAAACTAAATAGCTTTAAAGCGCTAAAAATAAAACGTCAAATATGATTGTGAAACTAATTATGACAGTATCATAAAATATAAATTACATGTCATAAATATATGATATGAAAATATCGTAAAATATAAAATTACAAGTAGAATAGATTCAGCTATTAAAAGAAAAAAAATCTTAAGTCAGGTTAAAAACCTCACACCTTTCTTCTAATTACAGAGACACATATAAACAGAGTGAGTAGGAATGATCGAAATCAAAAGGGAATTTAGAGCAAACCTAGTTCAGGAACATGCAGACTGAAGGAGAGCAGGTGCCACAAGACCACTGGCGAAGTGGAATTTAAGGAAGGAAAGCATTGAATTGGGAAAGGAGGTCACTTGATTTGGGAAGGGCTTAATCTACAGCGCAGGGTAGCGCTCTTGTGAAATTTATACAACAAATATCAGGTATGTTTATAAAGCAAAACAGTCATACCAAGGAAAATGAATAGAAAAATGCAGTAATATTTTTAGTTGCCGATACATCAAAAATATAATTTAGCGGATATTAGTAACATCACTAATTATTAGGGTTTTAAGAAAATTTATATATTTAACTCAGTATACTATTTTAGGATTTACCAACTTGGGGTTCCCTTCTGTAGGTTACATCCTACTTTGATGCACTGAGCCCCCATTTAAGGATTCAGATCCTCAGAATGGCTAATAACAAGGAAATTAAATCTTGGAAATTAAACATAAACAATATGCCAAGTAACTCTTCGAACAAAGAAGAAAAGTAAAATTCAGTTAATGAAATATTTAGAGAACAACGTTTATGAAAACAAATTGCAATATGGCTGAAGCTCCGGACAAAGTTATTGATGGGGCGGAGGGCGGAATTTACACTCTTAAAACGTTAAGCATTTTGTATACACTTTTGAAACCTTAATAAACAAGAGAACAAACATAAGTGAATTTGTTACTTGGACATGTTTTTATCAGGCCCTGTCACGTTATGTGTCCCAGGTACCAGAGATGCTACAGTAAGTTCAATTCCCTGCCCTTTTGAGATTTACCAGTTTAACCTGTGCAGACGGAAGAAGAAGAAAACTATACTTAAATGAAGAAATCTAAGGGTTTTACGGATAAGCCTTTTGCTAACATAATTTAGAAAAACAATGATATATGTTTAATAATTTAAAAGATAGTAAAACAATAGATGTAGTGAAAATGACTGATTGTGAAAGGATACTTGTACTCATAAGAGTGAAAATCCAGATAAAATAGACAATTTTAGAGGAAAATATAACTTGCTCTAGTTAATGTAAACGATGATAGAAGACATTAGAGCAGGGGTCCCCAACCCCAGGGCTGTGGGCTGCGGACTGGGACAGGAACCGGGCTGCACAGCAGGAGGTGAATGGCAGGCGAACTAGCAAAGCCGCTCCCCAGCGCCAGCATCACCGCCTCAGCTCCCCTCAGATCGTCAGGCATCAGATGCTCAGAGGAGCACCGGTCCCTGGTGCTGCAAAGAATAGGGACCGACCACTGCCTTAGACCATTAAATGGAAGAAATTGATAACAGTGGTGAAGTAATGCTTTTCTAAAAACCACTAGGATGCTTATTCAACAGACTTTTTGGATGGAGCACCGCCTGTTTGCAGGCGGTTGCTAAGCCTGGGGTAGAGTGATGGACCACAGTCGGTCCCTGGGCCTTCCTGTCCACGCTCCCCCGGGGACAGTCCCCCACAGGAGAGAACACCTGTGCTGTCTCTGCTGTTTCAAAGCTTGGGAAAAGAAGGGGAGCTTCCCAAGAAACAGAGCAGATTTTCAGAGGAGTCGGATTCTGTAGTTGGATTGCGTGACTTCCAGTTCACTCCTTTGTGACTTTGACAAAATTCTTAAACTTTCTGAAACTTAATTTAACCTCCATTGCTTATATATTATGTCACGAGGGTTATTCATTCACAGACCATTTTAAACACCTGCTGTATATCAAAGCCCGTGTTAAAGAGCCAAGCACGTACAAATAAAAGAAAAGCCATTCGGGGTGTCAAAGGGTGTAGACCCAGCAGGGGAAGCCGAGAAGCTCACGGTTAGTGGAGCGGACCCGACGGGCCCGGGATCCGCCCTGTGAGCAGCGCTCAGGAGGCCTCTCACCCAGTAGATAGAAGCGGGGGAGACGGGACTTTCAGAATGAAGCCGCCGTTTCTGAGAAACCCAGAGCTGGAGAGTGAGCTGGTGTTTTTGTGTCCTGGCCCAGAGCGGTGTCTGCCGCATAACACATGCGGGGTGCTCTTGAAATGTTTGTTGGACAAAGTAAGTTTTTGCTTAATTCAACTTTCAGTGTTTTCAGTTTTTTTCTCTCATATCTAGTCACATAGTCCAACCGAGATGTAATGTACTTTATAATGTTATAACAGTTTATGTTATCCATGAGTTGTTTTTAAAAGGTGAAAACTTATAAACTGTAATGATAATTTAAATTTTTAATTCATAAAGTAAATTCATAGATTGCCTTTCATACATCGGTTTTAGAAGCCAACGTAGAAGCCAGTAGTTTACAATAATCCTGTGACTTTTTTCAGTTGCACGATAAACTTTAGTAGTTTATTTTTTTAGAACTATGCAAACAAAGTTAGTTATCTAATCCAAGTTCCCGGTGGATGGGGCTGCGCAGGCCATGTGCTTAGATCTAACTCTGTTTACTCTCCACTGCCATCTAGTGTCTTGTAGGAAAAATAATGGTGAGCTTAAGTACTTTTTTTTTCTTGAAAAGTACCTCTAAGAATTAATTGGTTGTGAATTGAAGCCTTGATATAAAAATGAAGTTTCATGAATACAGCGACTTTTGAATTGTGTATAGAAGATGAGAATTCTACGTCATAAGTGACATAGAATTATCTATGTAGTTGATGTCAATGAATCAAATCTTCCCATTTCTTCAAAAAATCAGATTTTTAAAAATAAATTGTGATGGTTTGTTCTTTTGTTCATTTTGCACCAAATCTTTTTTTTCCAATTTGCTTCTTTGTAATTTGAATGCATTTTTATTCTTTCATTGAGCCAACCTATTGTTACCAATCTTCTCTAGTTTAAATTAACTTTAGATGTAAGTATGAAATTTGCTATTATTACAAAAATATTGGGTATTTCATGTGGATTTCTTTGAAAAATTGAAGAACTTACTCATCTCTTGATACCACGTGGCCTCTGATTGATTTTGGGCTCCTTGGCCAGTCTCCTGGATGCTCTGGGAAGTGAGGGGCTGACAGTCAAGGCACCTCCGAGGTCTCGGCCAGGGGTAAAGCAGCCAGCGCTCACTGTCCAGCACACCCCTGGATGTAGTCCATTCCTTCTGTGGAAAGGGCAGAGGTGGTTGAGGTTTGGAATTTTGAAACTTTTTCTTGTTTTCTACTGTAGTTTTTATCTCTAGCCTCTGAAAAATATTTGTACTAATAAAAATTTTGATTTATAAAGTACTAGAGGAAGAATCAATTTTACAGAGTCAATTCAACATGATTTTATAGGCAAATTAGATATTATAGATGTATGCAGAATATTCTTAACATATTCTGAAATGTTTTCTAGTGATATTTCATAAAGACTAGTTTTCACTCATCCGAGTATATTATATTATATACTGAGTATACTTTTTATCTTATTAATTTGAACATCCCAGTCACATCCTTATGTCAAAAATCATTTTGCTTGATTTTGAAAAATAAGTTTAAAAACAAGTAAGTTTTTAAACTTATTTGTATCTATCGTTCGTTAATGCATCAAGGCAGGCCCTTCAATGGAAAATGCAAGACGTATCTTATAAAATACATATTCGTATTCTGAAACAGCAAGACTCGCCTTGGCAGATCACAAAAGGAACTGTAGACTGATAGTAAGTAAAACAGTATGGTAGACAAATCAAGCAAAGGGCTCCGAACTGGGAGTGTAGAGAGAGACGCAGGTGTACTTGGGGGTCGAGTGTGTGCTGAGGGGGGCGGTTCGAACAGTGGGAAAAAGAGAACTAAGTGCGCAGCTGTTCAGTTATTCCTGGGGAATGAATGAAGGTAGATGGAACGAGCCTTCCCCATCCTCGAATACATGTGAAATTCAGCCTCTAACGGAGAGGTTTCGTACTGACATGTTCTGTGTGTGATGATGGCTGCCTGCCACTCTGTTCGACCACAAAGAGCATAAAGAACATGCAGTGACAGACCGCACACTGGGACCAGAGCTTGGTCTTCAGTCGGCAGTGAGCGTTATGCAGGAGGCTTTTCCCCAGGTGAATTTTATGGAGTTAAAAAAACACCCAATTCCCAAAGACGTGTAAGAGACCAGTAATACGGAGGAGAGAATGAGAGACCATGAGGATGTCAGAGACAGGTGTCTGTCTTGCGTTGGCCCTCACTTTGCCTCCTGCCCGAGCCTTGGGCCTTCACATGACAATGTGACATTACTCAATATTTAGTTAGCTCTTGGCCTCGACTCTCATCAGAAGGCATTCCTATTTGGTAAATAGGATAAAAAAATCACGAGCTTGTTAGTAACATAGGTATAACGTTCCCATGGTGGAGAAGTATTTAACTTTTTGACAATTACTTATCCACAAGGAGTTTTTCAGTTTCAGTAAGTAAGTGAACGATTCGTAAACCATTTATTTTCGGCAAGCCTAACATAGAGAATAGCTTTTTATGTCCTCTCAGCCCAGTATTTGCTTATCTGTTTCTCAAGATCATACGGAAACCCTGTATAGAGGCAGTGAATGTTTAATAATTTTCAGTAAACGATCTAATAACATAGGAGTGTGTAAGCTATTCTGTCATTATTTAATTGTGATGCTAAGGATAACTTGAAGATATTATTAAATATCTTCACATATTATTAAATATCTTGACACAAATACAGCAAAGTCACCCAAAAAAGATGTGTATTGTATATCTTCAAATAACCAAGCCAACGGCCATTAAAAAATAAAAATAATAAAAATAAAAACGCCACTGTTGGGAGCTTGCTCACGCTTACTCTCCATTACTGTCACGAGAGTTCTTCTGTAAGACTTACCTGCACCACGCAGTTCCGCGTAAGCTCGTCCATGCAGTGCTGTCTCTGGCAGGGTGAGGGACACCACGTGGCACGCTGCCTCCGGCCAGCGTCCTCGTCCTTTGAGAAGATCTCTGGCTCAGTGTACCATGTCCTTCCAGCTTTTTGCCTTGCAGTCATCTCTCTTCCTGTTCTTGAATCATTTTTCTACTCAGTCTTAAGACACACTGAATTGCATTGCGACAATTAGCTACAAACACTAAGGAACATCTTACTTCACCTGTCACGTATGTTGCTGCGTGATAGAAGCATAGTAACTTTAAAACCAGTGATTCTGATTTCTGGCGGCTTTAAGAATAAATAAGGTGAAACTGTCATCTTATATAGTTACATTTTAAAAACCTTTTTAAAGTGTATAACTTGTGTTGAGACGTTTTAAACTTAATTCTTTTAAAAGACATACTTAAAATGTATTTTCACAGGCCTCGTGCTCAATAGTAAATACTACTTGAGCACAGTGCCAGCTGACGTAGATAATATACTTGCGAATAAAAGTATTTTGGATTTAGCTTTTCGGCTTTGAATTGCGGTCATCCGCCGAAAGCAGCCGGGACGCAGCGTCACTGCTCCTGGTGAGCGAAGGAGCTCGGGGATTTAGGGTTCGCTCTCGTGATCGCGCATAAGATTTTGTTTGAAAAAAGGGTTCTTTGTCATTACAACGCTGGAAAAGAGCTTACCTAACAAGTTAACACACACACTCAACTCACCGTCTTCACCTAGAAATGGCTTAGTAGTGGCCAGTATATAAAACGGCCGTGTGTAGCTCAAGAGGACCGTCTCGCGCTTACTGCTTCGAGAGGCCTCCAGCCTTTAAGTTGCAGCACTCCAAGGTATGGGGGTGCTGGGAGAACACGCCCAACCTTAATAATCTTCACATTGCGGAGATAATCGTACCATTATGTCGAAATGTTGCCTCCAAACCCTAGATGGTTTGTTCTGATTAGCAATTCTTATTTAGTAGATATTTATTTAAAAATGTGATTTGATTCAGTCAGAATAGCTGATCTTATTCTTAAATTAATTATTATTTTATTATTTACATCTACAGCACCTGGGCTTCCCAGGTGGTCTCCCATCCAAGTACTAACCAGGCCCGACCCTGCTTAGCTTCCGCGATCAGACATCGGGCTTGTTCAGGGTGGCGCGGCCGTAGACCAGGGACCGTGGCTCCACTGGGGCATGAACTCGGGACCTTCTGCGTGTAAAGCAGATGTGCTAACTGCTACGCTATGGAACCCCGTCCTGACCTTGTTTTTAAAAAGGTTTATTTTCAAATAATGTCAGAACTTTACCTTCCCACCCAGTCCCTTGAAAGGGTAGCTATACCCAGACTTGGCCAAAATCTTTCGTGCAGAGAAGAGCAAGGTTTTTATCAAGAGTGTGCTCCGTACTTTTGCAGGCCAGTTTTAAGGAGTGGGGTGACTTGAATATTAAAAAAAGGAATAATGTTCTGAGAAAGGAACGTTTTCACTGAAAATGAAAAACAACCGATCACGCTGACCTATAGCTACAGACGTTTCCTCCAGACCCGTATGCCAGGCCTGCAGCGGGGCTAGCCCACGGTGCGCCCGATTCTTCCCCTGATGGCATCTTGAGCCCAAGGACAGTTTACTTTTTTCATCTTATTTTCTCTGTATCAGAATAGGAGGCTACATTAAGAGCTTTTCAGTGCGCATTCACCGAAGTCCTGGATCTAGCCCGTATTTTGTGTGCGTCGCACATATGCGAGAGCATCTCACCAGTTGCCCCTGCTCACCGCCAAGCCCCTGTCCCCCTCCAGTGTCTCTGCCTTGGCTCCCAGGCTTCTCGTGACCGTTGCGTGATGTCTAGGAGGCTCTCTGCGCCGAGCCGCAGTGCGGGAAGGTGTGTAAAGCGTGCCGCTTCTTCTTGCCAGAGCCTGTGCATCTTCACCCCGCCCGGAGTCAAGGAAGGGAGACCCCGGCTCATTCCTGCGGGCCCCATCGCCCAGGGCACCACCACCTCCGCCTACGTGGCCAAGTCCCGGAAGACGTTGCTCGTGGAAGACATCCTTGGGGTACATACATGGCTTTTTACCAGTTGTGCCATTTGTAATCTGAAGTATTAAGAAAAATGATGTGTCATTTTGATGTTGTAATTTAAGCCATTTTATTCAAGCATTAAGATACAGGTCAGTGAATCAATTGGTATGTAAACAAATTCTTTGCACTCAGAAAACCATATCTTATATACCCACGAAGAGCTAGACTGGAATAGTTTTTAGTTCAATACCTGCCAGTATAATTCAGCACAACAATGCATGTTTATATTCATGCAAACAGCACATTGACTGTTTGGTTTCACATCCGAGCAGGATAGACATGAATGAGCCACCTATTGCTGTGACAGACCACTCCAAATTCTTCTCGCGCCGTACAGCAGCCACTTGCTGTTTCTCAGGAGTCTGCGGACTGGGCCTTCCGCTGATACTTGGCTGGGCTCGCTTACACATGTGCGGTCTGCTGGCCACCACTGAGGAGCTGGCTGGGCTCAGATGGCCGCAGCTCTCCATGTGCATCTCACCCCTGCACCCCACCTCCCCAGTAAGCGAAGCCTGGCGTGTTCTCGTGGTGGTGGCAGGGGCGCTAGAGAAGTGGAAACATGCAAGTGAGTTTCCAAGCCTTTGCTCGTGTCCGAGCTTCTGCCCTCTCATTGGCCAGAGCACATCACAGAGACAGGCCCACACTCAGTCTCGGACGATGCCGATAAAGGACATGGGGACAGGGAAAGTGACAAAATGGAGCCTTTAGTGGAGTCTCCCACAGTACCTGTGAAAACTGGCAAAATGTCATGGTGAGCTTAGCCTTTAAAACTGACGAACATACAAACAAGTATCTAGGGGTAATGAACTTGCTCTGAAAATTACTAGTCATGGAATCTAGGTTTTAATTTTGGTTTTGCCTCTAATTATGACCTTGAACAACTCAGGTAACTAGTTATTTTATCCAAAAAAAAAAAAAAAGGCAAGAAAGAAAAAGTAAAGCAGTTAAAAATAATTGTTGCATAGTTTAGTGAATATAGACAACAGCATTATATTCTAATTATCAAATTTGCTAAGATACTAGGTCGTAGTTTTTCCCAGCACAAAAGAGAAAAGACACTTATGTGCTGTGGTGGAGGTGCTAACTACACACGTGGCAGTCATATCACAGTATCCAGATGTATCAGCGACACGTGCGCCTTCAGCCGCACAGTGTTACACGCAGTGTTATGTGTCCAATGTGTTTGTTTTTAAAAGTAAGTGTTAAAAGTAGATAGTGTGTAAGCTGTTGCTTGAAAATGGTCTGTTGTATATGCCAACTTTCAAAAGAACAGTAAATTACAAGTATAGATTTGTACCAGTCTTGATTCATGAAAAGCTTCCTTACAGACAGTACAAACTGAATAAATAGCATTGGTGTTTTGATATTAATTCATGAGTTCCCTATATTCCTTTGAGCGCTTTCGCTAATAGAAAATTATTCAAATCAAAGAACCAATTTCATTTCTTATGATAAGTAATTGAAAATTATTCGCTGGTTTGAATATTTAACATAAGTCTTTGAGGTCCAGTTAGAATGACTGTCATTAACATCCACTTTTGTGTTATTCGAACCTTAAAAGTAGAAAAAGCTTTACATGTATTTTCCTTCACATGGTGTTTGCATTTGGAGGAGTTTTCACCTGTGACATTGTACCTGCGAAGCCCTTGGAAAGGTTCTGACACAGCAGAAGGTGATGAGTGAGTGAGTGCTAGCATCTGCTATCGGTGAAATTGATAAGTACTCACTCACTCCTTCATGCGTTCATTCATTCATTCAGTTCCACTGCTCCAAGGTGAAGAAGCCTCAGGACAGGATTTGGGTGTAGGTTCCGTGCTGCTGAAGAGGAGCGTTTCCTAAAGATGGTTTATACTGCCCATCTCTCTTGGTTTTCCCTCGAAAAGAACCGCATATTATTGACTACAAGTGTTAGGCGATTTCTGATAGAAATAAGAATCACAATCTGATGATTCCATTTCTTTAACTAAATTCATATCTTTTTCCATTTTATTTTCAGGATGAACGATTTCCCAAAGGCACTGGCCTGGAGTCAGGGACGCGGATCCAGTCGGTCCTCTGCCTGCCGATTGTCACCGCGATCGGCGATCTGATCGGCATCCTGGAGCTGTACCGCCACTGGGGCAAGGAGGCCTTCTGCCTGAGCCATCAGGAGGTGAGGCCGGTCGCTGGTCGGGACCGTCGTGGGCCCTGCCCCTGGAGGAGCTCGTTAGCACCACCCACGAATGAATAAATGGACCAGTGTTTAAAACCAGTTTGCTTAACAGCGTTTTGATGCTAATGCTAATGAATTTTAAAAACTTTTTTTTGTTAGTTTTGTAGTTTAGAGAGGAGACCGGTTAAACTGTAAATGCAGGCATTTTATTTTTTTTATTTTTTTTATTTTTAGTAAGAACCCATTTTCATAATAAAAATAAAAGTATGCCATGTCGTGAGTCAGATAACGTAGTAGCTGACTGGGAGTTTTCACATCCTGGTGGTCTTTATGTTTTCTTAACACTCATCTTCCCTGAGTACGTTCTGGCATCACATGCACTTGTAAAGCAGTGAATCCCATTCATTGTTCCCTGAACCGGCTGGTGCATACTGAAACCAAGCATCGCTGCGCGCTGCCATGCCAGTACGTGCCCCAGCCCCGCAGTTTGCGCCCTGTCCATTTACCTGGACGGCACATCCCCTCCCTCCCGCCACACCAGACCCTTGAGCAAGGCGGATGGGGCCCCAGCAGAGCCTGTGGTGTCCCAGCTCCAGCCACCGCCTTCAGCGATGTCCTTGACCGTCACCCTCCCAGCCAGGCCTTCCCTGAACACTGCATGTGGGCTTGAGCAGCTCCTGTCCGGTGCCCTGTCTGTCCGGTGCCCTGTCCGCCTGGTGCCCTGTCTGTCCGGTGCCCTGTCTGTGGCACCTCTTTTCCTCTCTGGCCCTCGTCCCCGGCCAAGAGTCTGTGTTCTCGCTTGTTTTCTTTCGTGCCTTCCCCTCTCCCCATAGCTGTCTGTTGTCGATGCCGTGTCTCCAGCATCTAGAATGGCGCCTGGTCCCTAGTAGGGCCTAGTAAATGTTTGTTCAATGGATGAATAATGGAAGAAGTAGACTAGTCATTTGGGGACTCGTCAGCGAAGTGTAAGAAATATTTCAGCACGGAGAGTGGTTATTAGAGGCTTTTTAACAGAATTCTTGTTAAGCGGAAAATATTTTGTGTTAAAATCATGGGACTTTAGCTCTCTTGGTCAGTTTATCTTTTTATCCAAAACTAAGAGGAACAAGGGAGCATTAAACCCAGTTTTAAAGGGGAAATGTCACAGAGAAATCTCGTGCACGTCCAATGCTTTGTGTTTGGCGAAATAGTCAAAAGTGCGATGACCTCAGAAAATTCTCGAAATATGTTTATGCTGAAGTCCTGTGCTGTGATGTCTGCACGTGACTGAGAAAAACGTGTTTCACTCTTCCTCCTCAGGTCGCAACGGCAAATCTTGCCTGGGCTTCAGTAGCCATTCATCAGGTGCAGGTGAGTCTTGGGAAGGTCCCGGGCTTCCCGCGGGGGCGGGGGCGGGAGCGGGGTCGAGAGGGGGTCATCGGGCAGGCGGCAAGCAGCCTGGCGCTTTGCGCCCGGACAGCGGAGGCTTCGTGGCTCCTGCAGTCAGTGCCTGCGCCCTTGCATTCGCCTCCTCTCCGCCTGAACTGTCCTGCAGTTATGTTTACATGTTTACACGTAGTTGCAAATCACTCACGCAGCAAAGGCACGTGTCCTATTTTGGTTTTTGTTTTCCACTGAAAGACCAGGCACGACCTCCCACTGGCCTTAGTGTTGATACGTTTATGACTCCATTTCCTAAGTGAAAGCGCCCTCTAAACTAAATGCTATGTGAAAACACTGGTCTTAAATTGAAGATACCTGGTTCTCTTGAAAGAATGACCTGCTCTGAAAGATCGCAGACTGCATGGCGTTTTCCCGCTAACTAGGCTTTTGAGGTTCAAGATCACGGCAGCCGTGCGACTCTGCTTCGTGTCTTCCACTTCCTTTCGTTGCTGTTTTGTTGAGTCCATTTCTGCAAACTCGGGCAAGCGGGGGACTGGGTGAGAAAAAGTTTGTGTAGCTGTAAGACCCTGAGGCCTTGGGATGCGACAGTGTGCAGCCTGGGCGCCCTGTGTGCCCACACACGGTATTTAAAAACGCAATGTCGTTCTGAAGAGCGGCTCTGGGGGCAGACAGGCCGATCCGAGGGCCGGCCGCGCCACGCTGCGCGTGGCCTTGCAGGCCGGGCAAGGCCCTCACTGCCCTGTGCCTCGCGAGCACAGGGCATCCACACCTGCACGTTGGTGGTGTTTGGACGAGAATAGCAAGTGCTCGGTGCATTTAAGCGTTCAATAAAAGTAAATTGTTATGGATATTATTATGACATTATAAACAAAGCGATCCTGTCTGCCTTTTAAAATAAAATGGGGTAAGTATTCTGGAATTTTTATTTTTAAATATGCAAACGTCTCTCCTAATTAATAGCCATTATTTTATGCGGCAGGTATGCAGAGGCCTTGCCAAGCAGACCGAATTGAATGACTTTCTCCTCGACGTGTCCAAGTAAGTGCTGGTGTCTGGGGATGTAGTAGCTCTCACTGCTCGGTGGTGCGGTGGAGGGGAGGGCCTGGCAATGACAGGCCACCCCGCGCCGCCCTCGCTGACCCCACTGCACGCAGCCTGGTACGGACGGCGAGCTGCATCTGTGCCCACGGAGTGGCGGTCGCATCCACGTTCCCTTTGCAAGCGACTGGGCCTCGTTTGTGCTCTTTCATTTGTGTATTTTCTATTTAGAGTCACTAGAGCATTTTAAAAACACCGAGTATTTTTTTCTGTCTTTTCTTGTGGGATAAAACTGACAGTGGAAGGAGAGGAAATGTTCGTTTATTTTTTTCCAAAAAGTTCTCTCTGGCGTTTTCCACAGTTGTCCGTAAATGAAAACATATTGTTAATACTGTTATTTAAATTTTCCCATGTGCAGTAGCTCAGATGTCATTGTAGAAAAAACGCCCCACTTCCCTGACCTAGAAAAAGTCCCCTGGGCCGGTGGAGCGAGTGATTCTGGGAGCCCGTGACATTCCCGGTTCACGTGGGGTTTGCCAGCACAGGGCACATCTCTTGACCCTCGACTTAATCCTCGAAATCTGAAAATCGGCCACGTTCCCCTGCCAGGCTGTGACAGGGGACGCGCACCTGCTGTCCCCCGGCTACCTGCAGCGACGCGGGCTGCGTTCTCATTCTCTCTGTATCTGTCTCTGTCTCTGTCTCTCTCTCTCTCTGCCGCCGTCCTCATGGCGGGACCCTCCACGTGCCCAGCCCGCGGGCACTCCGGCTTTACGTGGAAGGTGTGTGCCTCACTTACCACACGTTACCTTAATTACAGGGCCCGCTAAACTCGCACAAACCCAAACTGAAAGCAGTAGCTGCCGACAGATCTAGTCTCTGTACATGTTCCCTGCACTGCACGCCGGCTTATGTGCATGTCCACCGGTGCATCTGTTTATCAGCTTTGCACTCTACTGTGTAGACCAGATGCTCCAAAGCGCTTGCCGCTCCTCGCAGCACGGTGTCTCATGGCGAGGGCGGTCGGCCCTCATTGCGTGCGTGCTGGTAGCCTCAGAGGGATTGCAGTGCTTTCTTAGTACAGTTAAATGACTTTTTAACTTGCCGGTTTTTCAGTGGTAATCTACATTTTAACCGTATTAATGAAATTTAGCAAATTTAAATATTTTTATTTCAGATCAAAGTTCTTCATGAAAATATTAAATATGGTGAACCCAATTCATTCCGTCATAGTTTTCGTTAAATGCTACAAACTTTCTACATTGATACTTATCAATAAAATCATTATTTTATGCATTCTCTGAAATTAGAGTCCTCATGATAAAGACAATGGTAAAGTTTCATTTATTCCTTTAAAATAATATTATCACTTGTTTCCATAAGATGACAGAAATCAAACGTATGTCTTTATGTGTTTTATTTAAATGTAGACAAAGCTGGGAAATGTAGTCAAAGTTTAATATTTTCTGTGTTCTAAACAAGATGCTTACAGGTTTTATGTCTCTTTTTCAGGACATATTTTGATAACATAGTCGCAATAGATTCTCTACTTGAACACATAATGGTAGGTGCCTTTTTTTTTGAAAATGGTTTTATTTAACCTTAGATTCATGTCCTAATATGTGGTGGAACATTTTACTATATTAGACATAAATAGATGAAAAGGTGATACTTAGTGATCTGACGGTGCCACCTTGATTTTTTGGTCACTTCTATTAATTTTGGAGAGTTTCGAACAACATTTTGGGAAAATGTCTCATGAGTTTTTCATTATTTAGTGGTGAGCTATGCTTTGAAAACATATAGTTTCTTTTTATAGTCTCCACAATACCTTTGCATATGGCTGTGTGGGGAATTCTCAACTGATGTTGAGGTCTCCATTCTGCTTAATTAAATCTGCTTAGTTACATCTTCATCGTTCCCATCTTCTAGAGACTCATAGGCTGAAAGCCACACAAAGTAGAGTTTTATCCATGTTTCCCTGTGTGGCTACTTCGGTGCCCTGGCTAGAAGCCCCTGACGACGTGGCTTCCTTTAGTCAGAGCGATGTGTATGTGGCCTCCAGGGAGGCCCGGCTCGCTTGGTCCCATCCATGCTATCTCGTATGATTTGAGAAATGGACTTTCTGTTTCCCATTTGCTTGGTCATTCTCAAAATACAGTAATCTTGTCCATAATGGGTTGCCTCATCTCCCAATTTCATGACGCTCACTGACCGTCGCTCTTTGATTTCATGGCAGGGAGGATGGGATGGGGTGCGGTCCCTGTCTCGTGGAGACAAAGTTTACTAAGGAATTAGAGAGTAACGTTAAAGCTCGTTACTCTCAGCACATTTTTTACATAATTAGTTACATTGATGGTTTTATTTGGACAAAAAGGAGAACTCTTGATTGCATAGTAAAAAGTAACGTATTTGGTTATGACAAAATTTAAGGAATTTGTAAAACAGTGAAACGTATATAAAAAGAATATAAAAATGAGGATATATATGGACCGACAGAGTTTATGCTAGGGGTACAAGGAGCGCTTATTGACTGGACTTTGTATTATTAATAGCGCCTTTTGAAAAATCACGATTGAGGTCTGATTCGCATACCGTGGTTCTCGTCCGCGCAGAGTCCGATGCAGTGGGTCTTGGTATAGTCGCAGGTGCACGCAGCCCTCAGCAGTCAGTTTTTGAACATTTTCACTTCCTCAGAAAGACACTCCGTTCCGTCCTTCACCTTATGTCCTATCCCGTCCACCTCCCAGTCCCAAGCAACCACACTTCGTTCTTTTTCCGTGGACTCGCCTGTTCTAGACATCTCACGTGAGCGGAGTCATTGCTATGTGGCCGTTTGTGCCTGGTTTCTTTCACTTAGCGTAACGTTTTCAAAGTTTATCCATGTGGCAGCGTGTCGGTACTTTATTCTTTTGAATGGTCCAGTAACGTCATGTTGAATAGACATACAGACCACACCTTTTATCCATTCATCAGCTGATGGACATTGGATTATTTTCACATTTTGGCTAATGCGAACAGTGCAGCTTTGACCGTTCGTGTGCAGTTTTGTTTGAATACCTGTTTCTAGTGTGTCAGGTGCACACGTAGGAGTGGAAAGGCGGGTCATCTGATGCTTCTTCGTTTAGCTCTTTGGGGAGCAGCCTGAGTGTGTCCCAAGGCAGTCACAGCGTCTCATTTCTCACCGGCACTGCGCGTGGGCTCGAATCTCCGCGCTGCCGCCAGCCCCGCTTGCTGTCTGACTAGTAGCTGTCATCGTCCTGGGTGTGGAGTGCTCTCTCAGTTGTCTGATGGCCGTTTCTCTAGTGACCGAAGATATCAAACACCTTTTCATGGGCTTCTTAGCCATTCGTATATCCATCCACGCCGAAGAAATGTCTATTCCGATCCTGTGGCCACTTGGTAATGGAGCTCCTTGTCGTCTCTCATTGAGTTGTGAGCGTCCCTCGTGTATTCCGATGCAGCTCCCTTATCTGATCTTGACTGGAAAGTGTTTTCTCCCATCTCTGGGTTTTCTGTTCACTTTCTCGATAGTATCTCCTGAAGCGCAGAAGATTTTAATTTTGATGAAGACCAGTGACCTGTTTTTGTCTTTGTTGCTCATGCTTGTAGTGTCATGTCGGGAAGCCAGTGCCAAATCAAAGGTGATGAAAATTTACTCTCATTTTTTTGGTAAGAGTTTCATAGCTGTAGCTTTTACGTTTAGGTTTTTGATCTATGATAGTTAATCTGTATAAGGGTCCGAGTTCATTCTTCTGCATGCGGGTATCTGGTTTTACCAGCACCGTGTGTTGACCTTCAGTGGTCTTGTCAGAGATGGGTTGAGTGCCAGGCCCTCGGTTCCGTTCCATTGGTCCGCGGTTCTGTCCACATCGCCTTGATTACTGTCATTTTGTAGAAAGTTTTGAAGTCTGGAAGTGTGAGTCCTCCTAATTTGTTCTTCTTTTTCAATATCTTTTGGCCGTTTAGGGACCCTTGTAATTCCATGTAAATTTGAGAAATCTGCTTGTCAGTTTATCCAAAGAATTCAGGTGGGATTCTGGTAGGAACTGTATTTAATTTGTAGATGAGTGTGGGGAGCATTGCCATCTTAACCATATCAAGCCTTCCAATACGTGAACGTGGGACGTTTTTCCTTTTATTTCGATTGTCTTCATTTTTTTTCATCAGTATTTTGTAAATTTTAGGATACAACTATTACTCTAATTTTGGTAAAGTTTATTCCTAAGTATTTTTATTCTTAATGCTGTCATAAAAGGAGTTGTTTTCTTAATTTTATTTTCAGATTTTTATTGAAAATGTATAGAAATAAAATTGGTTTTTGTATTTTGATCTTGTATCCTGCAACCTTGATGCAATCATGACTCCAGTAGCTTCTTGGTGGAGTCTTTATGGTTTTCTATATACAGAATCATGTCACCTATCACTAGTGATAGTTTTACTTTCTCCTTTTCAATCTGGATGCCTTTTGTTTTCCTTGCGTAGTCGTCCTGCCTCGAACGTCTAGGCCAGTGTTGACTAGGGGTTGAGAGAGAGCACATCCTTGTTTTGCTGCTGATTTTGGAGCAGATGTGTCCGTCTTTTAGTGTTGAGTATGCGGTTTGCTGTGGATTTTTGTAGATGGCCTTCATCAGATTGAGGAAGCTCCGTCCTTTCTATTCCTAGGTTTTTTGAGTGTTTTAGCCATAATTAGATTTCAGATTTTATCAACATCCATTTTCTCTGCATTTATTGAGATGATCATGTGGTTTTTGATGTTTATTCTGTTGATACGGTGTACTTCATATAAAGTGAATTTCGTTACATATGTTTTTGAGAACCATAAAGATAATCATGGGATTTTTCTTCTTTGTTTTTTTGTTATTGTGAATTATAACAATAGACTTTATGATAATGAAGAGTTATGAATAAAGTATGATTTAAACATATTGTGATATTAACTTATTCCTGTTTGATTTGCTAATATTTATTTATTTATGATGTTTCCTCTGTTTCAAAGGAAAGTTGGTTTGTAATTTTCTTCTTTAGTATCTTTGCCAGTTTTCGGTGTCAATGGCATATAGCTGGGGTTGTAAAAATAACTGGAGAAGTTCTTCCTGAACTTAGAACAGTTTAAATGGATGGGAATTATTTATTGAAGATTCTTAAACGATTTATATTTGAAATCATTTGGGGCTGATTCCTTTTATGAGGAATAATTCTTTGATAATTTTTCAGCCGTCTTTATGATTCTGATCCTATTTAGACTTTTTCTAAATTCAGTTCCTTTTTTGAGAAAATTTTTTATTTCACCCAGATTTTTACAATTATTAACATAATTATGTGGCGGAGTATTGAGCATGTCACGTGACCCTGGGCATCAGGGATGCAGGCTTCGCTGTGTATAATCATTAATAGTGCAGCATCGCTGTTATTTACTAGTTGAAGCTCTCGTGAGTTTGCCAGATAGGTGGGTAACTTTTCTGTTGCCGACAACGCGGTCCCTCTGCCTTCTTCCTGCGTCTGCGCCGTGCATCTTTCCTCGAACATTTATTGACAGTTCTTAGGCCTGGAGATCTTACATGCGGTAACCGACGGTCGGCAGACTTTCCTGCGCGGGGCCCGCTGTGCTTTAGGAGCCACACTCTGTTGTAGCTGCTCAACTCGCCCCCTGCAGCAGCCGCACGCAGCACGTAGAGGAATGAACACGGCTGTGTCGCTCCGGAACTTTGCTCTCGGAGGCAGGTGATGGGTGGCATGCGGCCCGTGGACTCTAGTGACCGGAAACCGCCTCGAGAGCAGAGGGAGCCTCAGCCCAGCGCCCCAGCGGGGCCTGGCGGGGTCTGGAAGGGGGTCTGGGGGGCGGAAGGACTCTTGGGGGTCAGGCTGCCGGCTGCTTCCCAGCTCTTGGGCAGTGTCATGGTTGCTTGCCCCGTGAGCATGGGGTGGAACTGTGCAGGGCCACCTCCACGCAGATGTTTGGAATGAGGACCTGTGCTGTTCGGGGTCCATGGCCGGGTGCCCGCGGAGGCGGCGGCATCTTACCCAGGGGGCTCCAGCATCCGTGATTCGGGGACCTGTTGGGACACAGGGCCCAGGCCCCCGCCGATGCCAAGGGTCCTCTGGTGTAGTTATGTTTTGGGGGAGTCAAAACGATCCGTGCATTTTCGACTGGGCGGGGGTCGGCTCAGGGCTCACCTGCATTTCCGCATCCGGCGCCGTGACCTTGGATGATCGGCAGCTGTTTGTTCGTTCACGTAGGTGTCGCCGATGCTAGTACGTTAACAGCGACGCGTGTTTTCTGTGTCCATAGACCTGTATTCAGTACAATGCTAATTTCCCACCCAATCGAGAGTATAGAATTTATTTGATTATTTATTCTAACATTCATTTTAACGTTTCTGCCTGACAAAGTTTGCGCGTCGGCCCGAGGCTTCTCGCCGGCCGCCTCTCATTCCGCTGCTCATTTTCAGATCTACGCGAAAAACCTGGTGAACGCCGACCGCTGCGCCCTGTTCCAGGTGGACCACAAGAACAAGGAGCTGTACTCCGACCTGTTCGACATCGGAGAGGAGAAGGAGGGGAGGCCCATCTTCAAGAAGACCAAAGAGATCAGGTACAGCGGAAGTAGCGTCCCGCTCGCTGCCGCCGCAGCGCGCAGGTGCCCTGTCGCCCTCTCTCCTGTGCCTGTCCGCAGGTATGCTGACAGAACTTGTCACACTGTGATATCATTCCCACCAGGACCCGCCTCCTGAAGGTAGTGCTTCTGGGAATGACATTGCAGTGCCAGCGAAACCGCGCCTAGGAAGCGTTAGCGTCACTCCTGGAAACGCCGTCTTCCGGAGGCGGTCCTTTTGGAAATCATGGCGGAAAACCTTACTAGTGCCCCCAGGTAGGTAAAGGTGCACCCCGCCTGGAGTCCGCAGGGTTTCCCGTGCCTAAGAGCAGGGCGTACGTAGGACAGGCTGGCACGCCACCACCCCCGGCCCCATACCCCAGCCCATCGGGGCCACTGCGGACGTGGGCCCGGTAGAGTCGGTGACGTCAACACGTGGTTCTGTGACTGAGCAGGTGCTTTAATCAGTCGTGTGACACCCTTGTTGTGTCTCGAAATGAAAGCCCTGTTTGTTTCCATAAGTGGCAGCTTCGGTCACTTAAATGAACAGAGTGGAGCTCGTTCCGCTGGTTGAGGCATGGTGGCTCCGACGTGTCACAGTCCGAACGCCTACAAGGAGCACGGTCACAAAACTTTTAAGAATCTAGGTTAACATTCAAAACTGGGGTCTATTTTCGAGACATTTGCATTCCTCTTCCTTTCTGTGGCTTTGAACTTTTCCACATGATACTGTGAAGTGCTTCGGGCGTCGCCACCCTAAAGTCCCTCTTCCTCACTAACGAACTACAGTTCCTTTGGGCACCCGTCGTGGAGGGAGCTCACCAGGTGGGAAGGACACGGTGTCACCTCTGCCTCCTGCGGGGCACTCACCCCCGTTCCACATTCTAGGGCATGGAGCCTGCGTCCCACGCTCATAGCTCAACTCAGAGGCGCTAGTTTTTTTTGTCATTGTTATATTTTTGGTCGGTTGGTTTCTTCAGACCTCAGTAAATCAGTGTGGATATAGTCACTTAGGTAAAGTCAGTTCTGTTGCTGCGAGTCCCAGTGCCCCTGCCAGTTCTGGCATCGATCTTATTTTCAAGGTGAAAATGGGGAGCCTGTTCCCACGAGCACATGAGACACTGTGAGGGGACGTGGCTCACGGTCGCTCTCTGAGCTGCCTGGTCTCTGAGGGCCACTGCTCAGTCACGGCCGCCACCGACCAGGGACGGCAGCACGGAGAGTGAGCGGGCACAGTCGGGCGACCCCCGGGCCGAGAAAGCTAGCACTGGGCACGCAGTGGCACCTGATATTCTTTGCCCATGGCAGGCTGCGTTTTTGCCTTCATACCAACAACCTGATTTTATGCAGAGTCGGGGGCAGTTATTGATGTTTTAAGTGTATCAATTCTCTTTCAAATTCTCCTTAGGGAAAAACCCTTAGGGTAGAGCTTTATTTCAATAATGATTTTCTCCTACAATGTTGAAAATGTCATACTATGAAAGCTATTTTGCAGCCATTGAAATCTGTAGATATTGTGGATTTTAGACATCCTTTTTAACTAAATTTCAAAATGAGTGCACGACTAATGATATTGTAATGAGAAAACTATTCAGAAATATGAGGATGCATTTACAATATAAGATGCTGATGTTAGATATCAAAACATAATTAAGTAGATTCAGATAATGCTTGTGTTTTGACTGTTTTTAAATTTAACAAATTAAGTAAAAATACTAGAAGTTATAAATCGTGTTATTTTTATACAATGTTTGTATTGCAAATGCCTTAAAATTCCCGTCCTGTGTAGTATCTCTAGATCAGACATAACATGTGACTCTGGTCGTGAGTGTGGTAGAAGGTGTGATCTAGTCACACGTGTGGTAGAAGGTGTGAGTCTGGTTGCGTGTGTGGTAGAAGGTATGAGTTTGGTGTGTGGTAGAAGGTGTGACTGCGTATGTAGTAGGTATGATTCTGCCGCTGTGGTAGAAGGTGTGATTCTGGTTGTGTGTGGAGGTGATCATGCCTGGTGATGCGTGTGTGCGTGGTAAGTGGAATGGTAGGTGTGACCTGTGTGTGTGGGAGAGCGACTGCATGTGCGGTGCGGGTGACTGGTTGGTTATTGGGTGTGGAATGGTGACATGCGCAGTGGTGTGGCTGCAGGTGAAGTGAATTGGTCAATGGTGGTAGAAGGTGTACCTACGTAGCAGGTGTGACAGGTATACACTAGGCGTGAATCTGGTTTCAGGGTGGCGTGACTGGTTTTGTGTGGTGGCGGATGAGGTGCGTGGTGTGTGAGGCGCAGAAGGAGAAACCGGTGTGCGCATGGCCGACTGACAAAAGCGTGAGTGAAAGTGACAGTGTGGAAGGTGAGGCGTGTGTGTGGGAGGAGGCGTGACTGTCGTGGGTGTGACTCGGTAAAAGGTAGAAGGTGTGACTGCGGTGTAGTAGGTGTGACTCAGATGTCGTAGGTGTGAATCTGGTCACGTGTGTGGTAGAAGGTCTGACTGCGTGTGTCGTAGGTGTGACTCTGCATGTGTGTAGTAGGTGTGACTCTGGGTGTGTGCGTGGAGAAGGCACGTTGGCGTTCACCTGCATTCGTGTTTTCATTGTGCCACTGACACTTCAGGAATTTTAGCAAGCTGCTGAACACATCGGTCTCAGTTCACACCACAGTGAGAAGTAATTGAGAAAATTTGTGTAGAAACATCTTGTAAATTATAAGATGATTCAGAATGTGTAAATGAAAAGTTAATACAGCATTTAAAATGCGGCAATGCTCTTTCGTTCAATATTTGGTGGTAGCGAAGTGCTGCGAATTATTTCACACACCTGTATGCTAATTGCCATGTTCCTCTGTTTTGTATGTGCAGATTTTCAATTGAGAAAGGCATTGCTGGTCAAGTAGCGAGAACGGGCGAAGTGCTGAACATCCCAGATGCCTACGCGGACCCGCGCTTCAACAGGTGAAAGTCGGCCCGCGCGCCCTTCCTGCACTGCCGGCTGGAGCCTCTGGGTGGCGCCCGTTCGCACCCCGCTCGGCCGTTCCTTCCTGCTCAGCTCTCTGTTCTACTTTCCTGGGACCAGCGGTGACCAGTACTCACGCAGTTTTTAGATATTTACAAAATGACGGTTTCAGATATTTACAAAATGCTCGACCATGAGTGATTTTCAGCTATAGATGTTTAAAATCCTATAAAAGCAACTAAAAAGCATGAGTTTAAGTATATAAAGCTGCTTGCTTTCATTATAGTGTCATCATTTTGTTCTGACGTTTTCTCTACTGAACCATATTCTAAATGGCTGCATAACACGTAGTGATAAAAGTACCTACATTTTGTTTTTACCAGTTGGAAATGGTTTATTAAATTATGGTATATTCATAAGAGGAAGATAATTAACAGTTAAAATGATGCATGAGTTCAGAAATAGTGGTGAATGAAAAAGATGCAGAAAGAGACGTGACGTAGTATGCCATTTACGCAAACTTTGCAAAATACTCAGGGTGTGTATTATTTATTCAACAGATTGATGTACTGTAAAGACAGGAACCCAGCAAGCATGCACGTGCTCTACATTTACGCGGTGGGAGAGGGGAAGACAATTGGGTTGGGAAGCGACACAGGGGCCACCCCACCCCAGCTTATCTTTCACGTTTCTTTCAAGAAGAAAGGAAGAGACTAGAAGCGAATGTGATCGCTAACATTTGTGAAACAGTTCTGCCATTTGTTTGTTCTAGAGTGACCTGGATTAAGCTACTTCATGTCTCTGAGCCTGAATTTCCTCGTCGTTAAAATAGGAACGATAATGCCTGTCTTGTAGTTTTGTTTTTGTTTTTAAGATTAGAGATGATATTCATAAAATGTCGGCTTTACCTGACACGCAAAAGTAGGAACTCAAAAGGTCACCGCTTTTATCCGATATTATTAAAGTTGAGTTAGATGGCTTATAAAAATTTTGTTTTCTTTTGAGTTTCTTTTGAGAACTAGAAACCAAATTATATAAATGTGGTTTTAATAAATCTCTAGAAATTGAGTATCAAGACTGATGCTGTGACCGTTAAGACTCTAGAAAGTTCGACCACCGTATGTGGGTAATTCGAATGTTTGCTTTATTTTAAGGAGCAATTGAATAACATCAGTAATAGGAAGTTTTATCAGATATTTGATTAATGTCAAATATGTAAAACTCTTATATAAGCACAGCTATAGCCTAGTAATCTGTCTTACCAATAAAGAGTATGCTGAAAATCTGTTTTTTTTAAAGAAAACAAACTTGTTTGAGAGCTTACATATTGAAAATATTTACATATCCTTATATGAAACCTTTATATGAAAATGTCTGGGCCAACTATTAACATGAAAGGAAAGTAACAGATGGTAAGAAATATTTACACAATGTTTATCTGACAAAATACTGTATCTAAAATATGTAAACAGCTTTTCCAACATAACAAGTAAGATAACCCAATTTAATAAACATGGCACAAGGTTTTAGCAGATACTTCACAGAGAAAAGATACGAATGGCCTTTAGACATGTGACGAGGCACTTGACGTGAGGAAGAGGTAGACTGGACGGACAGGTCCCTTTGCACACCCACCCGAACGGCTAACGTTTTAACAGACTGACACGAGCAAGGGTGGGCAAGGGCGTGCGGAAACTGGGGCGCACATACTTTGCGACGGAGTGTATAACGGCGCACCCATTGGAAAACAGTTTCACAGTTTCTCGTAAATTTAAGTGTACACTGACTATGCTCAGCCAGTCCCGCTCTTAGGTATCTCTAAGAAAAATGATAACATCCATCAACACGAAGATGTGCATGCACATCTTCAAAGCAGCATTATTCATAATTGCCCCAAATTGGCTGTTAGCAAATAATGACGTCCATTAACTAGTGAATAGATAAATGAGATGCGGTATATCCGTGCTGTGGGACACTGCTCAGCAACCAGTCACAGGCAGCAGCATGGAAATGCTCCCCAAAACATTCCTCTAGGGGAGAGAGGCCGGGCACCGAAGACTACTGTCTGACGAGCCACTTTTGGTTATATGGCTGCTTCTGTGGAACCGAATCTTATTTTCAAAAGCCGTTTCCTCTGAATCAGAGAGTCAGCAGACCTTTTCTGTGAAGGATCAGGCAGTAGTACTTCTGTCTTTATGGGCCTCAATGTCTTTGTCACAGGGTGGTGGCAATCGTTAAGGAAGGCACGGTCATGTCCTGTTAAAACCCTGTCTAGAAACAGGAGTGGGCTGCCGTGGCCTGGGCAGAGTGTGCTGACCCCTGCTCTGAGTTTTAGTTGACGGTTCCCCTTCTTGTTTGTTAAGCAAGTTGCAGCTTTCACAAATGTAACCACATTCAAAGGAACATGTTATTTTACCAAGTTTATTATATTTTTCTCTGAATCCACAGTTTGCGATTTCATAGTAATACCGGCTACTTAAAACCGAACAATAAGCCGAAGGCCTCCCAGACACTTCTGAAAAACTCTCAAAGAAACAAAACGACGTTGGTTAGAAAATTTTTTAAAAAGGTTTTAATAAAACACTTTAAATTTGTCACATCGTCCTTGACTTTTAGAAGCTAACGGTTCCATTATAGTTATTTGTAACAGAAGTATGTGAATTGCAAAAGTGAGTCGGGATTTGCGATGCACGTGTAGTTGATCTTCTTCCTTTCTCTTTTTCCATTTGTGGTGGTGTTTGTGCCCGAACCTCCCCACAGAGAAGTGGACTTGTACACAGGCTACACCACCCGCAACATCCTGTGCATGCCCATCGTCAGTCGAGGGAGCGTGATCGGGGTGGTGCAGATGGTGAACAAAATCAGTGGCAGTGCCTTTTCCAAAACGGATGAAAACAACTTCAAAATGTTTGCCGTCTTTTGTGCTTTAGCCTTACACTGTGCCAACGTAAGTAATAATCGTTCAATACCTTTCTTACTACTCAATTGTAAAACCTTAAAGTAGTTTAAGTTTTTTTTTTCCATTTACGTTTCCTTCGTAAACCAGAAACAGTGATTCCTGGTGGCACATGTTTTAGGAAATGCCTTAAAATGCCTTGGAAGACATAAAAATTTAATACTTGACTTGAAGGCGTGAATTTGTTAAAAAGAAAAATGAAGTTAAAGATAAGATGTTCAGCATAAGGTTTATATTTCACAGGATCATAGTGAAACGAGTAAGGAAAATGTTTTCTGAACCCTTGCTGTTTGTCACACGTGCTGCGTTTGAGATTGTTGTACAGAAGAGTCGTGACAGGAAAGATTCTCGCGAGAAGCGAGGCGACTGCTTGGCCCCCTCGTCACAGGTGTCACCCATGCAGCCCTCACGGCGGGCCCGCCCGTTTCCTGAGTGATAAAACGAGCTTCTCTTCATTTTATGGCATCTCACTCGAAAGCAGTTGAGTTTATCACCCTTCTGTTACGCTTTCATATTTTAAATGAGATGAGCGTTTAGTATTCCAAAAGTTCTAGTCACCTTTAGTGACGTTGCTGGAATTTTGAAGTTAGGCGGAATTTTGTTAACCTCTGTGTCAAGCTCAGCCACTGTGAATGGTGGTTACCACGTCATGGTTTAGAGGTCACCTTTCTGGACATGGAGCCGAGTCCACAGGACGAACCTGTGACCAGTGGAAACTGCTGAGTGACGACTAGGAGCAAAAATGGCGAAACTCATGCTCCCGTGACTACAGGTCACCGCGGCAGTCCAGCCTGCGCTGTTATTTAGCGAAAGTGCCCACCCCCTCTTCGTGTCACCGCGGGGCCCGGTCATGGGGCATTTACTGTCACTTAGCTCATCAGAAATAAACTAGTAACAGTCGTCAAATATATATGATGCTTCAAACATTAAAAGTTGCAGAGAATGTAATTTCCAGTACACTCTGAATATTGATTTTCTTATTTTTATTTTTTAAATGCCACTTTAACATTTTTTTCATACTATATATACATAATTCTTTTTAACATTTTATTTTTTTATTTTCCCCCTCCCTTCTGGTCACCACTAGTCCATTGTCCATGTCCATGAGTCTCTGTCCTGTTCATTGTTGCTTTTAGGTTTATATCCCACATATGTGCTATCATATGATTTTCAACCTTTTCTGTTTGGCTTATTTCGCTTAGTATGATTATCTTGAGGTCCATCCATGTTGTTGCAAATGGCAGTATTTCATCTCTATGGCTGAGTCATACTCCATTGTATATATGTGCCACAGCTTCTTTAGCCAATCAGGTTTTCTTATTTTTAAAAGTGAACCCGGTGGAAACTAAGCGCTGTAGCAACCGGACACCCTTGTAGTCCATTCAAAACGATACAGCGATGGGCTCGCACGCCTGGAAACGCAGCATCGTTCCCTTCTCTCTCCGAACTTGTACTTCCGTTACCCTGCAAAAGTTTATTCTGATATATTTATATGTTAAAAAGTGTTTTATGAGTCGCCCTAAGATGATATTCTAAACCAAACATTTATAATGAGTGTTATAAATTAATTTTGGGTTGTGGTTAGTATATGTCATAGTAGTAGATTATATGAGCCTTATTAGTATCTGTGTGATCAAAGCAAGCATCTTATGAAATATTTCGATAAATGTCAAAAATGAAAAGCATGAATTATTGGAAACTATCATTTCTTAATGAGATGGCTGTGGCTTAAAACAAAAATAGTTACCGTACCCATTCATAGGTTTCACCCTATTAGAGTGAAACTAGGTCTGGCATAAGTTTTTTACACTTTTTGTTTTGAAATAATTTAAAATAATTTCAGACAGAAAGCAAAGTTGCAAAAATAGTACAAAGAATTCCGTAGACCTTTCCCCTGCCCCCAGCAGTGAGTCTGTTGTCATTTTTGCTGTGATGGTCTCCTCCGTCTCTCATCCTGGAGACCAGCTTTCTCTGATGTGTTTGAGAATATGTCTCAGACAGTGTCTCATAACCACTAAAATACTTCAGTTTGTATTTTCCCAAAACAAGGATATTATCTTCTTTTTCCACTGCACAGTTTATAGAATCAAGAAATTCTCATTGGTACTGTATTGCTTTGTTAGGGCTGCCATAGCAAATACCATAGCCTGGGTGGTTCAACCAGTTGTCCCCAACCTTTGTGGCTCCTGTGAGAATCTGATGCCTGGTGAGCTGAGGCGGAGCTGAGGCGGTGATGCTGGCGCTGGGGAGCGGCTGCAGATAGAGATGGAGCTTTGCTCACTCGCCCTCCGCTCACCTGCTCTGTGGCCCAGTTCCTAACAGGCCACAGACTGGTATTGGCCTGTGGCCCAGGGGTTAGGGACCCCTGGTTTAAACCACAAAGTTTATTTTCTGCATTTCTGGCAACTGGAAGTCCACGGTCAAGGCATAGGTAGGTTTGGTTTCTTCTGAGGCCGTTCTTGGCTCGTAGGTGGCGCCTCCTGTGTTCACATGGGCTTTCCTCTGCGCGTGTCTGTGTCCTGAGCTCTTCGAGTAAGGACTCATGTTATTCGGTTAGGGCCCACCTTTTGAGCTCATCTTACCTTAATCACTTCTTTAAAAGCCCCTCTATAATTGTGATCATTCTCTAAGGTACTGGGATTTGGGTCCCACTGTCTGAGTTTGGGGGGCACACGTCGGCCCCCGACAGGCGCCTTGACCCTCGAGGCCTCCTCAGCCCCCTTTACGCGGGAACCGCTCCTCGCTCCGCCCTTCCTGGCGCTGGCGTTTTTGAAGCACACAGGCCACTTACTTGCATCTTAATTTGGTTTTGTCTGGTGTTTCCTCGTGATTGTTTTAAGGTTGTAATTTCGACAGGAATATCACAGAATCATATGTTCTCCCCGTATCCCCTGCAGGCGGCCACATACCACTACTGGTGGCGGGAACTTTGCTCACTCAGCTGAGGTGCTGGCTGCTGGGTTTCTCCAGTGACGCGTCCTGCTCCCCCTCACTATTTGTGAAGAGAGTTTACAATAAATCTTCACGTCCATTTTCTTTCTTTGTCTCTCTGAGGTTTATATTTATACCTCCGGTCGAATGTCCCAGAATCCCTTCTAGTCATCTCATTTCCGTCTCTGGAACTCTGTTCTTTGACGTGGAGAAAGTTGGCCCCCACGGCTCAGCATCGATCTTATGCCTGCTTGTCCGTTCATGTTTAAGGAAGCTGTAGGCTTTTGTTCGTAAGTGGATGGGAGCAGGGAGAGTTCTGTTACCGTAGTGTTTCTGAAATTGAGCTTCACATGCGCTGAGATGCCCAAAAGTCCTGAAAGTTCCATCACCAAAAACGAGTGACCTATTCGCCGAAAATTTATTGAGGCCGATTTCTTTACTATTTTATGAGAGCTTTAGAGCACACTGCCGGACCGCATTAACGCCAATATTTTAATTGTCCGTTTGTTTTAAGAGGTTTCTGCATCCGAGCAGTTTGAGAAGGGGTTATTTGGAGATGTGAGGTGGGCAGAACTCACTTTCAGGTGAGAGTATGGGCGAGAGTCGAGGAGGGAGACGTCGAGCCTCTTACAGTCTGGCCGCATTCCCCTGTGTCCTCTGAAGGCCGAGGGTGTGTTCCCAAGATCACGTGCGTGTCGGTTTAAGCCACCTGAGTTCCTGGGGGCGTCGTCCGGGGACTCAAGGCTCTTCTGAGCCCCTGACCACGACGTCGTCACACTTGGATTCGAGCATGATTAGGCGGTTAGACCAAACCAAATACTAAACTAAAGTAATAAAAACAGCATTCCTGAAAAGTCACGAGCGAGTTGATAGCATCCTATTTTTACGTCGATTATTTTAGGTAAATTACTCAGGGTAAATTAGTGGAATTGGCTTTCACTGGAAATGACTTGCAGTTTTTCTCAGCACCTTGATCTCTGCTCTCCGGCAGTGGTGGGTAGCGTATGTGCCAGCATCGTGCCAGGTCGTCGCCTGGCTGGCCGGCTCTGGACGGGGCGCTGTCCCGCCCCCGGTTCAGGCTGCTTCGAGGGCGCGTGTTGAAATCTGTGCAGTGAAGCTTCAGCTCTCCGCGGAGTTTGTTCCCCCTTTTTTTTTTTACCGTAGTATTTTTTCTCATTAAAGCTCATAGAAATTACATTGTTTGGACGGTTTTCCAACTCGAAGAAAGAGCGACCGCCTCCTCCGCCTCCACCTCCGCCTTCGTTCGTGGGGCCCGTGTCCTCCCCTTCCCCGGCCTTCGGCTCGTTTCCAGACCGCGCCAGCTCTCACACGTCCCTACCGTGGCCCCGCTGGCCTGGCGGGAGGGCGAGCATCCTTCCACGTGTGCAAGGGAGCAGCTCCCGCGTCGTGCTGGCCCCAGTGACAACGGCCACTCTCTTCTCCCGCCTTCCCTGTTGGAGATGGCGGTTCCCGGAGCTCCAGACTGGGGGCCGCAACCCGGGCGCCCCTTGACGCGATGTGTTTTGAACAGATTTTCCCCTGAGCATTATAGGAAGATGAAGAAAAACACCGTTTAGCGAGCATTGTCCTAAGCAGCTCCTCACATCCCTAGGCTCCCCGCCTCTGCTTAGTGGCCTTCTTGTTTCTAGAGAACATACATAAATATTTAGGAAGGTGATAAATATGAAAAAGCTTCGTGCAGAAATGCCGCCATTAACCGCTGGCTGTTTTTAAGTCAGGTTGAGCGTGTTAGTGCTTGGAAATTCAAAATATCTCAGCTCTTGAACAGATTTACTGAATCTTTGATAAGATCGTGTTTCCCGCGTGAGAATCGCGTCTCGTACCGAGCGTGATCGTGGTGCAGCGCATTTTGTCGTCCGGCTCAGCCACCTTGTTTGATCAAGAGGCCTGTCCAGGAGACAAGGCGCGTGGCCGTGTGAACACGCACAATGCCATCTGCAGTTCGTGGGATCCCACCCTCTTACTCCCTCAAAGGGCCAGATCTCCGGTCAGCATCTTTGTTTTGTATTTAGTAGATCGTTGACAGTCCTGTCAGTGGAAAAGTAACCGCTTAAGAGCACCGAGAGTCTTTTAAAACTGAAACAGTCAACTCGTTTACTTATATGTGTTACGATTTTAAAGAAACAACCAGGTATTATAATAACCTATCCCCTGGGACTGTCGCGACTTAAGTGAGATAATACAGGTAAAATTCTTATCCGCACAGTGCGTGCTCCGTAGCACGCATTCGAGCTTACGCCCTTTGATGTTACTCTATTTGATGTAGATACACATGTGTATGTGTCTTACATATATATATGTTACATATACATATGTGGGTGTGTACACATATGTGTATATCTAAATATATAAAATGCACGAAATCCAAATTCATTGTTTAGATAGATAGATAGATAGTCTGTTGCTTTCACAGGCTAAATTGCTTTTCCTTACAGTTGGCATTTGCCTCACCGGCTCACTGGAGAATAGCGAGAAAGAGCTAACAGGGCCGTTTGGTGTCCACCCTGAGGGCACACTCCCGAGCTGGCAGAGGAGGAGAACCAGCAGTTCTTGCTCACAGGGCGTCAGCGCCGTGCGTGGGGCGGAGTGCGCTGGCGCGCGGTGCGAGTCGTGCTCCTGTTCGTTTGTCCTCTCTCTCTGCCTCCTTCTGAGTTCACGTACGTCCTCGTGGTAAGAACGTGACGTCAGAAATAATCTTTTCCTTTTTCTCCCTTTGGTTTCATTTTAAACACTTAGGATTTGGTCAAAGTGAAAAAAAATTAGCCCTTTGCCTTTTGGTACCGTGGCTTCCAGTCGCCGGAATAGCTGTGCAGGCGGTGGGAGTCACGTGTCAAGTGCCCCGTTTTTGCAACAGTATGTTTTCCATCTTTCAATGATTTTTCATCAACTCAGTCCGCAGGGGGTGCCAAGCCATGGATTTTTCCTGGCGTTGGTCTCTTCCTTCATCCATTCGCTTACTGGTTTACTTGATGGTCACTATCCACATTCATCTGGACCCACCTCCCCTGCGGGGACCCTGTGCCCAGGACCGCGTCCCCACGCAGCCGCTTCTCACGCAGCTGTGGCCAGGCGTCCCGTCCTGCGTGGCCTTCACGTCCCAGAACCACGAGCCGCCACCTCTGCTGGGCCCAACCGTCCTGCCGTCCAGTGCAGCACTGTTTTATGCAACTAATAAACAGTGCGAGGTTCCTTGTTCAGCGTTCTCTGCGCCTGTGTGGGATGTGTCTTTGACTTTAGGGTTTATTTTGAGAACCAAATTAATTTTATTCATGGTACCATTTAATGCTATGGACAGATATTATACTGAACAAATAGTTTGTCAGTTGGAATCGAAATGTGAATTAGACAGACAGCAGGGACGATCCCTCAACTTAAATAGCAGGACGAGCATCGTTACAGCCCCAGCTTCCCCAGAAGCTACTTGAATCTGGTGCATGGTCCCCCGTGCCAGCGGGAGCTGCGGAGCCAGCTGTCTGAAGCAGCAGGCCTTGCTCCTGTGCGGGGCGGCCCCCTCCGCGCATGCGGCCCACGGTGGACATGGGGTGCACAGTTGGCCCTTGCACGGTGGCCTGGCCACCGAGGAGGACTTGCCCAAGGAAACACGGGAAACGGGGGGACAGGGTGCCAGGGCACTAGGGCACTGAGAGCCCAGCACAGTGCTCGGTCCCTTACGTGGGGGGTCCCACCGAACCCTCGCGTTCCTCCCTGGGTTACGTGCCGCGGTGCCCACAGCCCACACACGGAGACCCAGGGCACAGAATGAAGGGTCGGCCTGGATTCATAAACAAGAAGTGCTGGAGGGGAACTTGCCCAGCGGAGAGCCCGCAGGTGACTGGGCGGCTGACCCGGCTTGGCTCTCGGCTGCTCTCTGTAGGTGGCTCCGGGCCCACAGGGGACTTCAGTAGCCTTAGGGTGGCCTCCAAACGCCACCAGCCATAAACGCAGTGAGCGTTATTACAGAAATGAGCCGCAAGCAAAACATTGCACAGGATCACTAACTGAGTGTTCTTGTTATACACTCAGTGTTACTCACTGACAAAAGGTGGCCTTCATACCACATGGCTGAAGTGTGCTGCTACACTCCCGTGTCCAGGTCGTGCTCCCTCGGGCCCCTGTGCCTCTTCCATGTCCTGGTGCCTGAGTCTGTACGTCATCAGGGCACGGCAGCGCCCCACCGTCTCTTCTGGCTGGACAGAGAGGCCAAGGTTAACGACTCAGTTGTCACAGGCAGATTACTTAATGTGAAATCAGCTAAAAAGGCAACATAGTTTTCTACCTTCAGTAGTCGCGGTGGGATGAATAAGGTGAAATCATTTACTGATAATTCTGCATTGTATTATTTTCTACTATTCATGTTGCAAGTAGTTTAGAAAAATGAGGATCAAAATATCTATAAAATTTGCCAATACTATTTTTGCAGTAAAGTTAAAATACATGTGTTATTTATCTATACTGATTACACTATAAAATAATACATAAAATTGTAAATTTAAAAATGCATAGATTTACAAACATGTATAAATATAAGTTCACAAATAAAAATGATAAAAATAAAATCGATTCTAACTAGGAGTCATGAGTTTATAAAATGATGATAGAAGGGATAATTACCTTACAATGTGCTTGCGAGAATTACCTAGCGTACTGCCTGCCACGCCCTAAGTGCTCAGTAATGTTCGCAATTATAATTGCAGTGTTATTTTGGTGCCCGATGTAGTTATTCACCAGCAGCTTTACCATAGAATCGCAGCCCCACAGGTCGTGCTGACTGACATAAATACCCAGCGGGGCCTGTTGACTGCTCACCCTGCCACCAGAATCCAGTGTCATCTCACATGGACGAGAAGGTCACTGCTCTTCCAAATGCGCTCATTCCATGAAGCAAGCGCTTTGAAAACAGATGTTTGCAAGTACTTTCATTGTTGTGTGGCTTTCTCCCTGAAATTTATGTCACATGTACAAATGAACACGTACCTTTAAAAAGACTGAGCAGAAATTTTGTAATAATTTTACTGAGGTTTATTAATATACAGTAAGCTACACATGTTCATAGAGTGTACAGTCAGACAAGGGTGTAGACGCACCCTCTCCCCCGCGTGAGGCCATCACCACCGTCAGGATGACGGGTGTATCTGTCACTCCCCAGTTTCCTTCTGCCCCTCTGTGATTCCACCCTCGTGACCCCCGTCATCGTCATCCTCCCCGGTCTGAGGAGAACACTGATCTGCTTTCTGTCACTGTAAACTGCTTTGCATTTTCTAGAATTATTTCATATAAGCGGAATCATAAATCACTATTCCTTTCTCTCCAGCTCCTTTCGCTCAGCATAATTATTTTGAGGTTCATCCATGGCGTCGCACGTATAAATAGTTCACCCCTTTTTCACTGAGCAGTGTGCCATTGTATGGGTTTGCCGTGATCTGTTTCGTCACCTGCTGATGCACATTCGAGTTACTTTTGGCTCCTAACGAAGCCGCAGTGAGCCTGGTGCACAGGTCCTCATGTGGACACGCGCTTTCGTGTCCCCGGGTGAATGCGGAGCTGCGGGAGGCTGTCGTGGTCGGGAGTGTTTGCCTGTTCTGGGAGCCTTCAGATGGCTCTGCAAGCTGGCCGTGCCCTGCTACGTCCCCGGCCTCACGTGTGTGTTCTGGTCGCTCCACCTCTGCCATCTCTGTGTCTTCTCTGGTGAAGCGTCCTCGCGAATCGTTTGCCCACTATTTTTGTTTGTGATTATTTGCTTTCCTATCGTTGAGTTTCGATAGTTCTCCATGTGCTCTAGGTGCAGGTAGGCGCCTTGCAGATACTGGCTCCCGGCGTTTGGCTCGTCTGGCTTCTGTCCGGAGCGGTTTGAGTCAGAGGAAGTCCAATGTGTGCCTTTTCTCTTACGATCATGCGGTCAGCGTGGCAGCAAAGATTGTCGTATGTTTTCTTCCATAGTTTTGTACCTCTAGGATTTACATCTAGATCTCTGATTCGTTTCGAGTGAGTTTTTATCTGTGATGCAGGGTAAGGACTAGCGTTTGTTCACTGGTTCGTTCGTCCATTTTTCCCGCGGGTCTCCACCCTTCCTTCCAGCATTGTTCGTTGCAGAAAGTCTCCTTTCTGCACAGTCTGGACTCCGCATCCTCGTTGAACATCAGCCGGCCATCTGCGTTTAGGGCTGTCATGTCCTCTCGATGAACCGACCCCTTTTCTTTCGAAATGACCTTCTTCGTTCCTGGTAATAGTTGGCTCTGAAAGCTATTATCCGATGTTAATACCAACACCCTAACTTTCTTTTTACTGGTGTTAAATGGTATATCTCTTCCACTCTTTTACCCTATTTGTGTCTTTATATTTAAAGTAGGATTCTTGTAAACGGCGTAAGTTAGATCTTACTTTTTTTATTCAATCTGACCATTTTTGCCTTTTAATCAGGATATTTACACGGTGCATATTTTTTATGTTTAGGTGTAAATTCGCCATCATTTTATTTGTTTTCTGTTTGTTCCATCTATTCTTTATTTCTTTTTACATCCCTTTCTTCCTTTAAAATTGAATTTTTTTTTATGATTTTATTTTATGAAACAGATTTTAACTGATTAAAATTTTCCAGGAAGAGTTTCATTGGTTTCGAATCTGTTCGATAATATTCAATCGATTACTTCTCAGGATTAACTGATCGACATCAGGGAAAATGGAAATGTATCTGAATTTCGACCAAAAATATTAATGGTTGGGGAACTGAAATGTCAATGGGATGTTTTTAGAGCAGCCAGGACTCCATTTCATTTGGATGCATATGCTTTTTGGCACATCCTTCTCAAATCGCACGAGGTGAACTTCACTGAACCGGACACAAATGTCACCATCTCACAAAGATTAAAGGAACAACGTGACAGTCGATAACATACATTTAATTACTGTGTTTTCTTTTTAAAATATATAATTTATTGTTTAGTAAGAACAAAAAGTCTTATTTAGTAAGACATTTTAAAAATATTTTATTTTTCTAAAATTTCTATTTTAGTTTGTGTTTTTGATCATAAAGCAGTGTACGTTTATTGAGCCCACGTCTCCAAAATTCTTTTACTGACAGAGGACTTCACCATCAAACGTTTCAGAGAATCCCTGGACTAGAGGACTCTGAGATCACCAAGAATTAAGCTAAATATTTAAAAAAGGAGACACAGAAAAAAATACCTTGACTCTTGACTCACTCGGTCCCTGTCGCATTCCCTTCAGCCTGATGCTCCCTCCCCCGGCCCTGCAGCGGGAGTCTGAGAGCAGGGCACAGCAGATGAGTACGCAGCCGTCTCACTGCCCGGAGGTGTCCGATGAGTCGTCTTAAACGGAGATAGAGTTTAAAGAGCTGTTTGTTTTGCATCTTCGTGACCGCGCGAGCGCCTAGGCGTCTTCAGCGTGCAGGGGGATGGGGCGCGATGGGCAGTCACTGTTGTCCCTGCATAGCGACAGTAGTGTCATAGTCCTGATCCGTTTACTGCCGCGTTCGCCTTCCAGATGTACCACAGGATCCGCCACTCCGAGTGCATCTACCGGGTGACCATGGAGAAGCTGTCCTACCACAGCATCTGCACGGCGGAGGAGTGGCAGGGCCTCATGCGCTTCAGCCTCCCGGGCCGGCTCTGCAAGGAGATTGAACTGTGAGTGCTCGCCTGGGCGCCTGGGGACAGGGACAGCGCGCCTCCGGGATGGGGACGGGGGACAGCGCACCTCGGGGACGGGACAGCGCTCCAAGCCCGGGGACGCTGAGGCAGTACAGGTTTCACATGTGGTTCTGTGGTGCCATTTGACCCCTGAAGTGACTCCAAATCTTACAATACAACTTGGAGTTAAAGACCAAAGTCTTTTAAAAAGATCACATAATCCTTAAAAAAAAAAAAAAAAAAAAAAAGCTGAGCACAATTTTGAAATGAGTTAACCTAAATGTTAGCTTTTCTCAGTCTTTTGCACAGTTCACACCAGGTGATATTTAATAATCAAAATGGCATTTAACATCAGATTTTTAAAAGTGTTCATTTCTCTATAAATTTAAATTTACCAATTAAATTTGAGAACTTAGTAGTAATTAGTTCAACTTTCACTTTGTTTTCTAATCCTCGCTAATACACGTCATTGCCGGTGGTAGAAACTGGCAAATTGTACGCCCATTGTGAGTGCAAGCCAGCACTGTTTAACTGCCTAGAAAATCCTCACGAGCGACCCCGAGCTGACAACTGCCTTATTATTGGGAAGATAGTGTTGTTGACTTAATTAAAGGAGAGGCCATCAGATGAGGTGGCAGTAATGCCCTGGAGGCCTAGGAGGCAAAGCAAACCGTGAGCCTGCTGGGGCCTCCAGGTCAGGACATCACTTCCTCCCTCGGCCTCTGCCCCTGCTCCGTGCATCTGTCCCTGGGCCCTGTGCGGCAGCCCTTCCAGTGCCCCCAGCCACCCCCGGCCTGGCACTGCCCTGCTGGAATTCCTTTTCCCTCAAACTCTGAAAACCTTTAATATGCCTGTTTATCTTTTAACTCTTGTGGTTTAATAAGAAATACATATATTTAGTCTTTTAACTGGCTCCTGGCACAGAGCCCCTAACACTCTGAGTTGCAGGCGTGAGGGGTGTCTTCTGTCATTCATAATAAACATCTCTCAGCTACACGAGTGTTCGGTTCACATCAGTGAGCAACTCTCGGAGGACGGGGTCCCAGGGCCGGAGGACCAGCCGTGTAATTAGAGTGCTGGCCTTTTCAGCTGCACCCAGGACCTTCGGGCAGGGCAGAAGGGCTGGGGGCTGAGTCAGTCACCAGAGGCCAGTGAGTTACTGCTCCTGCCCTGTGACGAAGCCTTCAGAAAAAGCGTAAACGGGGGTTCAGGGAGCTTGGGACCGCGGAACAGTCAAGGCCCCAGGAAGGCGGTGGCCCCGGCCATGTGGGAGTTCTGTGCCCTGCCCCCCCCCTCACCCGAGGCGTCTCTTCTCAGTCGCACACTTCACTGTAAACCAGAAGTGGTAGGGAAAGTGCCTCCCTGATCCGTGGGCTTCCGCAGGGAGCTGTCGGACCTGAGGAGGGGTCGCGGGGCCTCTGCTTTCCCGCTGGTCATCAGAGATCTGGTGGCCTGGACTCGTCTCTGAAGTGGGCCTGCGCCAGGTCCAGGTGGCTGGGCAGTGACCTGAACTACGGAACGTCAGGACTGGAGAAGTGCTGGGTGCAGGAAACGCACGCATTGGGTGTCGGAGGGTTGTAGCTGGAGGAACATGGTTTCTGTGAATACTAACCATTCTGTGTACGAATGTGGTTAACTAAGTTAGCAAATGGAAAATAGGTAATAACTTTAGATGTTTATATTTATGAAAATTTTTTTCTGGATTTAAATAGGAGATAGAATAATTTTCAACTCAAAAATTTTTTTGGTAAGGTTTTCTTATCCACGTGTTGTGTTATATACGTGTAATGTTCACAATGGGAGATTTTTTGGTACGTTTTCATTGTTCTGGTAACAACCACAACAGCTGTTTTTACAGGTTGTTTTTTAAAAATTTAAGCGATGGCTTAAATATTGGACTGAGTTCTTAAGAGAATGGGTGGCATTTCCTTCTGGAAAACGTTAGCCACGACAGCGACGTGACGAGAGGGCAGAGGCAGAGCTGGCCGCGCTCCCCGTGCGTTTCAGTTTCTGGAGAGACGGCGAAATCGCTGTCTTTGCTCACTGGGTTCACACTAGGTTCACACTAATGCTGTTTAGGCATAACCTGTGCTTGCTTTTCGTTTCAGGTTCCACTTTGACATTGGTCCTTTTGAAAACATGTGGCCTGGCATTTTTGTCTACATGGTCCATCGGTCCTGTGGGACATCCTGGTACGAATGAGCTAAAAACTTCCTTTTTAAACTACTAGCAACATAACCTCTTCTTCTCCCTGCCTATATCACTTGCCACTTTCTTGCTTGATAATTATCTTAAAATAGGCCGTATATAAATTATTTTTTGTAAATATTTAAATTAAAAAAGGCGAAGATTGTCGAACAAATCCATAGCCTTTTCATCTTTCCCTTAGAAGCTGCCGTGCTCTCTGGCGACACGGCTGTCCCTTGACACACGTACACACCTCACCAGCTGATAATAAAAGTACAGCCAAAGCACCAGTGCTTAGGCTGCCCGGCTGACAGAGAGAGGGGTTAGTACTCTCCACAATCACATGCCGTTTCAGAGTGCGCTTTGGAACGCGCGCGTACGTTTTGTGTCAACTCTCGACGTACATAGCAGTTAGAGAAGGTGCGAAAGAAACACATCTCCCATTCGAAGCCTGGCGAGTCACTGTCACCTACTTGCGGACTCTCGTTGCAAACCTCCCCCGCTCACGCCTGCCTGCCCTGGAGGCCGCCGGGGCTTCAGAGCTGATCTGTTCCGGCTTAAACGCACAGACTCAAAATGCAAGGAAAAATTTGCTTTCTTTCCCTTTTACTCATTTAGTCATTAAGTGGCTCATAAAGGCTCTTAGTTTCTCTAGACTTAAGTTGTCACTCTTTTCCTATTGAGCTCTGGGTCTTAGATCTATTGGGTACATTTAGAAATTGCTGTTTTAAGAGGATGCACATAGGACAACTAACTCCAGTTAATTCTTAGATAGCAGTTGGCCAGTTGAAATTCTTAAAGTAACGTACCTTATATTTTAAGGCCATTTGGAAATTTTTGGTAGAGAAAATACAGGTTGCATATTTTTAGAAATTATTTGTACCCTCCTCTCTGGTATGTCAAAAAGCCCTGTTTTATATTGATGCACTTTTGTTTTAAGCTGCCTTGAATTCATTGAGAGAGTTGGTAAGGACTTAAATTGAAATACATGATAATGTAAAATAACAATGTCGTGTAATGAAAATATATGCCGTTTCTTTCATGTCCCATGTCAGGATGTCATTGTTGGCCACTTACTAATTTGATTCCTATAATAATTTGGATTCGTTTGGAAAGGATACTCACTCACCTAGACAGTCCTCTTGATACACACACACA
>NW_024340700.1:4860627-4893160 GCF_902729225.1 Pteropus medius | reverse complement strand
AAACGTGTATGTATTTGTAGTTGATGAGTCTGAATGTGCTTTTTGAAACACATTAGTTCATAATACTGTTCAGCAGTTCGGTACTGTATTGTGGGTCAAGCTCTGTGGGATGCAGGATGTGCTTGCAGGCGGGGAGGGTGACGGGAGGTAACCATGGGAACCAGTGCATGCTGGTCCCAGGCCTTGCTGCCTGGCGGGCCAGTCAGCCTGTCATAATAGAGGCCGGTGAAGCATTCCCTGCCCTGACGGGCTGCGGGAGGTGCTGAGCGAGGCGCCTGGATGCGGTGGCTGGGGATGCTCACGGTCAGGTGTGCACGGCAAGGATGTGCGTGTGTCACTCAGAGCCCTCCTGGGCCGTGACGGTCCTCCACCGCTTTCCACTATGACGATGTTTCTCCCGCACAGCTTCGAGCTCGAAAAGCTGTGCCGCTTCATCATGTCCGTGAAGAAAAACTACAGGCGGGTCCCGTACCACAACTGGAAGCACGCAGTCACCGTGGCGCACTGCATGTTCGCCATCCTGCAGAGCAGCCGCGGGCTCTTCACCGACCTGGAGGTACCTGCTCTGGGCCCATTCGTGACACGATGTGCGACCTGTCCCAGGACAGACTTAGGTTCATAAAGCAACAGAAGCACGTGTTGGAGGTGGCAGTCCCCATGCGTTCAGCATGTTACTGTGTGAGGAACATAGATACAGGAATCCTCACTCCACTAACAGTGTTTGTAGCCGTCCTTCCCCCGACGCAGATTTCTCCCGAAGGCTGTGAGCGAAGTGAGCGCTGCTCTCCCCCGGGACAGCCCCCTGCTCCGAGAAGCTGGGTGTCAGGCGCCACTGGGACAACAGCGTCTGGGGTCTCCGCGTGGGGGAGCCGGGCTCCGGGAGGTCTTGCTGGTTCGCCTGCCTCTACCCAGAGTCAGTTATCTGCCGACAGCTCCCCAGACCTAGGGCTGGGAAGGTGTGGGGCGTTCCCACACCGCACCGCTGTCAAAGCCCTTCCTCCATGATGCCTGCCCAGGTCTGGGCTGCCCTCAGCCAGGCACGTCCCCTCCCGCCTGGCCCCAGATGCCTGTGAAAGCCACCTCCATCCTGTCCTCTGAACACAGTCCTGTTTTGAGGGACAGCTACCTGGAGAAGAGCCATCCTTGCTGTCATCGTCCCCAGGTTCTCAGGGAATGTAGAGCCCGGAGGGTCTTCCAGCTCCCCTCCCTTGTAGAGTTCCTGGCCACCTCTCTCGGCAGCCCCAGCCACCTTCCTGACCCCAACTCCCAGGGGCTCCCTGCCCAGCCCTCAGCTCCCAGAGCCTCCTCATATCGTTGTGCCCCGCCCCCCGTGCCCGCCTGACCCCTGTTTGGGACCTGACCTGCCTCCTGCTGACACCCTTCGACCTGCTATCAAGAATCATTTGACTCCCAAGTTCATAAGCAGAAAAGCAAGTTAGAGCGTTTGGAATTTCCGAGATTCCTAGGGAGGTCGCCGTGTTCACGGCAGTAGCCAGGGTGGCAGGGATGACCCGGCAACCGTCCCCTGTAACCCGTCGCCCGGTTCTGACCGCCGTGCGCCATCTTGCTTTCTCAAGCGCAAAGGACTGCTGATCGCGTGTCTGTGCCACGACCTGGACCACCGGGGCTTCAGCAACAGCTACCTGCAGAAGTTCGACCACCCCCTGGCCGCGCTCTACTCCACGTCCACCATGGAGCAGCACCACTTCTCCCAGACCGTGTCCATCCTGCAGGTGAGGCCGCCAGGCCGGAGCTGGGGCTGCGGGGCCGTGTGGGTGGGGCTTCGCGGCCCAGGTGTTCTCACAAGCAGGTGTGGGCGTGGCTTCCTGCCTCGGGAGACCGATGGCTCATTCCAGAAACCTGTTTGTCGTCATCATTAGGCGATCGTGGTTTTTAGATAAAGAATATTTCATGGGGATTTTGAGTGTATTTTGCGATCCTATTTGATTTTGAGCACACGAAACCCTGAGGCCAAGTTTGTTTCATGTAGTTTGATTTCATTTATGTGGGTGGCCTTAGTCTTGAACCAGAAAGCGCTGAACAGTCAATCCTGAGACTTAGGCAGATTCGGGGTTTAGAACATGGCAGTGCTTTGGTTTTTCCCTCGTGTTTGGGTTTTACTGTCTTGCCTTCACAGAGCTGGCGGTGGTTGATGTAGCCGGTGACAGACGTCGCCTCGCTGTAGGGGTATATGCCCCTCTTTCCCTTTAAATCCTTCACGGGGAAGCTGTTCCCTCAGAATGGCTTCGTTCCCGTCACAGACATGTTCTGACTTATCGCCTGGACCCCGCGTCTTCCTCTCACTGTCAGCCCCTCGCTGGGTCTTCGGACTGTGTGTTTGTGGGAGGTTCGATTTAGAGTGACCGGCCATGGCAAGCCGTGAAGCAGGAAGGCTGTGGCCAGAGGCGGTAGCTGAGCTTCCCGACGTGTCCTGCGATTGTGGTCACCCGCGGGTGGACGGGAAGGGTGTTTCAGACATGGAGCGATGTCAGGCGTTTTCCAGCCACGTGCAGTGGGTTGCCGCGTGGTCCCGGAAGGCAGGGCGCAGTCACATGCTGCAGCTCCCTCGGCACCAGCGCTTCCTTCATGGTTAACGTCGTACATATATGTGTGTACGTGTGGAAGGGTAAATATCGCTACGTGCACACCTCGAAATTTAAGCGGGATGAAAGGGTGTGAGTGTGATCGTGTGTGTGTATCTCCGTATAGGTATGTACATGCAAACGTGTAAGACGTGCTTTTTGTAAATACACGAGCGTGGTAGAACGTCGTGACGGTGTGTGTCTGCTTCGACCTTACCCGTCATGGGAGGCGGTTCATTCGTAAAGGGAGGAGCATGGAGAGCAAAGCCTGAGAAACAGCGGCGACCCAGCACGGGGGAGGGGCCCGTCGCATCGGCTGCCAGCGACAGCGGAGCGTCTCAGTGGTCTCGTCGCTGTCAGCACCCTCAGCGGGGCGGTGTCCCCAGGACAGTCGGAACTCCTGGCAGTGGATGAAGTTCAGGCAAAGCCGTTGGCGTCTAGAAAGTCGCTGGACGATAGCTTCCGAGTATTAGAGCTGGGGTTTTGGTCACCAGTGAGGTGATGACAAGGACACGTTTGTCCTCCCTCCTGTTTTCAGAGAAGATAAGGCACTCAGTAGGCCACGTCTGAATTCTGTGTCCGGCGACGGGGCCATGGCTGTGTGCAGGTCGTGCTGGAAGCTGAGCTCCTAGGCCCTTCCCTCGGAATCTTACGGAGCTAAGCAGCCGGGGCTTTGTGGGGTCACGATGATCAGTAATGGCGTTTCAGAGCGTGCCGGGGGCCGAGCGGTCAGTTCGTCTTCCTTCCCCCGTTCTGCCCAGCCTGCGATCGCATCGCTGCCAGAGCGATTGTTCTCGAACACACAGACCTCGTCACTGAGAATCCCCAGCCCCTCCTTCTGTCCCACACGACATTTCAGTCTGTCCCAGCCCTTTTTGTTGAAACTCCTTTATTTTTAATTTATTTTTAAATTTCGTTTTATTAGTTTCAAGTATATTCGTTGGTCAGACGTTTATGTAGTTTATGAGACATCCCCTGTTTAATGTACACCGACTCTCCCAATGGCCCGCACTGACCACAGTGACACCTGCCCAGTTCCACCACACAGGTGGCCTGGTGCTGCTCCTGTGGCCTGCAGGCGCCTGTCCCCACCCTGCTCTCCGCCCACCCCTCCAGCTACAGGCCCGCCCAGCGCCGTGTGCTGGTGCTCAGGGCTGTCCCCCACCACCCTGCGAGCTCCCTGCAGTGACCGAGGTCGTGGGCGCTGCCGATGCCCCGACAGAGGGGACTCTGCAGACTGCGTGTTTGCCAAACACAGACCCCTGTCCCTCTGTCGTGGGGGAAAGGTGTGACTCTGGCGAGCCGCTGCCCCCGGCGAGCTCCTTAGCCACTCGTGTTGGGGAGCCGGGCGGTGGCGGGCGTCCTCCTGCATGGAGTGCGTCCCAGCGGTGTTTGCCGTGTCTGGCTGCCTCGTGTCAGGACATGGCGTCTCCCGAGCCCGCTCCTCTGCTGGCGCTGCGGCAGGAATGAATCACGCCGCTCTCCCGTTTGGGGTTATTTAGCAACATTCCTGGGGAAACGCGCCTGTTATTTCATGCTTGATCGGAGCAAAATGGGGTGTCAGTGTCGCACAGTGTATTCCAGGGTACTAACTATACTAGGTTTATCAACTGGGACATAAAAGTATTATATTACTTTATGAAGTTTTATCTTATTAGTAACTAATGTGAAATTGGAGTTTTAAAGATACTTTAAGTCGTTTATCTGGTGTGTTCAGTTGCTTGTTTGTCCCTTATTTTCTTATGTTTTCAGAGCGAAAAGTTAGTAACTATATTGTAGAATCTCTCAAGGGGAAGGGGTCCTCCCACTTGTTCCTCGTTCGTTCATTCGTCCCCTCACTCTCGGACAGTGTGAAGGGGCCAGCGGCAGGGTCCCGGTTGCAACCCGTCTCCACGAGGGTCTCCCGGACCATCTCTAGCGGATTTCTGTAATACTGAACAGCAGTACAGGAAATAATGAATCTGAAGTAGCCGGAACATGTGCATCCTTTAAAACAGTTTTTAATTTGTCTTAGACCATGAACACTGTCTTTAGATCTGATGAAAACACGTGATTATGAATGACACACTCAACATATATAGAGTTGCAGTCAGTTCCTCAGTTTGTGGTCCCCAAGAGAATTTAAAGACCCCGGATATAGGGTATCCGTATTTTAGAGAGATTAGGGGAGTCAGCAGCGTGCTGGAATACTCTGACACACTATAACGGAGTGGTTTATTGGTGACAGGACAGAGCATGTGCACGTGGATGGGTCTGCGATTCCTCTCCAGGCGGCCTGTGGTGGCAGATGTGGGCATGGGGACAAGCAGGCACACTACAGTTAGCATGCTTTAGCCGGGGGCTCAGGTCCCCAGGCAGCATGTGGGGACCCGAAGGCCACCTGCTGCCCTCGAGTTGCGGTCAGATCGCAGCGAAGCGGCTCTCATAGTTGAAGTCCGAGGAGAGATGCTTTCGTAGCGTTCCACTAGACGGTTGTAGAGAGGTGAGCTCGGATGGGGCTGGCACGGTGGCCAAGCCGGCCGCCCGCCCAGTGCCTGGAACCCCCCACCCCCCGCCGTTACGGGCCAGCCCGCAGCATCTCCCCGTGTCCCCAGGGAGCAGAGGACTCTGCACAGCTGGCTGGCTCCTCTTCACATGGGGCAGGTGCCCGGCATTTTCACAGCCACCTCTTCGGCCCTGTCATGTTCCTGAAAGCTACTTCAGATGGGACCGTGCCACTCAAAATGGCTGAAGTGACCAGTGGATAGAAGCAACGCCATTTCTCTTAGTCAAGGAGAAGTGTCGTTAGTGTTGCAGCCGATGTTTCATTTCAGATAGATACCAAAGACTTATTTAAATTTTGTAATTTGAACATGAAATCGTGTATGTGAAAGCGCTTTCTAACATAAAGCGTTCTACGGAGGGCCTTATCCTCCCCCCTGTCAGAAAAGCGGGCGGCCACCACTGACTGTTCGCTGCGTCTGTCGTGGGCTCCTTTACGTGTCTGTAAGACCTTAAGAGTAAGTATAGTACAGAAAGATTCTGACGACTGAAAACAGGGGGCACACAGGGAGCTTTACTTCAGAGCAGTAGGGAGCAGGCAGCGTTTCAGCGAGATGTCTGGTTTTGTAAAGAAATGCATTTTAATAATTTCAAGTTTTTAACATTTTATCAGCCTATAATTGGCTTAAGACAAGTGAAAACAATTAAAAATCAATTTATGGTAGGGTGATGATGACTAATAATGAAGTCATTAAAAAAGAATTGATGAACTCTAATGCATCTCATTTATCTCAACCTTTTTTTTTTTTGTTTGAACAAAAACAACCCATTTGTATCTCAATTGCAAATAAGAACTTAAAATTCTAAGAGAAAGGAATTATTGTAAAAAGTTTGTAAAAGTTTCACGTATAGAAGACTAATCCTGAGGCGGCGGGGTCTGGATGACCGCCTCTGGGCCTTGTTCAGGATGACCATCTGCTGTGTCCCGCCTCCCCAGAGGACAGGACACGACAAGGTGGCCTGCAGTTTTTAAACCTGGATGTTGTGTATTTTATGTGAAACTGTTCTCCTCTGGGGGGAGGGGGGTGTTTAATATGCCTAAATAAACTTTATTTTGAGGTCGTGAGACATTTTCTTCTAAGATAAAGAAAAAATAGTTTAGTATTCATTAGGCTCGCTGAAGTGGACCGGGGTATAGGAGGCTTTTTAAGCCTATTGATTACTAAAGTTTTAACTAGTTTAAGAAGAAAAGTCTTTTACTTAAATATTTTGCATTTTTCAGTCCTCGCATTACTCACTAGAAATATCCAAAAGCTACGTACGGAGTTAGGTCACTGGGGCTTCGCGGTGGCAAATGGTGTCACTGTGGTTTAAGCCGTTCATGTAAGTGGCAGCTTCACTGTCGCAGCTTAAAGAGAGACCAAGACGTTAATTCAATTCATTTTTCAATTTGTTTGTTCCCCGCAAAGCTGTCATTTGTGTGCCAGATGCTACCCATCGGCTGCCTTTACTGTGTCAAGTAAGTGGAGACGCCCCGCGGCTAGAGCGTGCTGGTCATCGGCGGTGTGTGTTTGTGTTTTCCGCAGCTGGAAGGGCACAACATCTTCTCCACCCTGAGCTCCGGCGAGTACGAGCAGGTGCTGGAGATCATCCGCAAGGCCATCATCGCCACGGACCTGGCCTTGTACTTCGGGAACAGGAAGCAGCTGGAAGAGATGCACCAGACCGGGTCGCTGAACCTCAATAACCAGTCGCATAGGTAAACGTCGTTCTCAGACGTTTCGAAGCCCAGGAAGTGTGTTGGGAACAAGTTTATCTTTTAAAACAGATGTCATAGGGCATAAATTTATATTTGAAAGAAGAAATGTAAACATATATGTATATGTTTGTAAACATATGTATGTATGTGTTTTCTTTGTTTTATGTGCTTTTTTGTGTTGACTTTGGTGATCTTTATTTGATGACATTGCTGACAGAGCATTGTGAGGGTAAGTAAATATGAATTGGAATGGGCGCTTTTAGAGGGCAGTCATTTTACAAGAGGATCCTTGAATTTGTCACAGCCCCGGGTTTGGTCATGGGCCTCAGATTCCTAAGCAAATGAAAACGGGTTTATTTTTCAGAATCGAAATCTTGTTATCCAAGCTAATCTGATGGACCTACAAAGCCAGAATTCCACTTTGTTGATGTACAAACGTGCATTCTAGTTACAGGCGTCAGGAAGACGGACGTTCCGTGTGGTCAGAATCAGGCAGAGAGCCGGGTGACAGTCACATGTTTGTTTCACAAACGAGGGGCTGTACCCCGCGCGCTCCGCGGCCCTGGCTGGCGAGCGCATCCTCCGGCTCTGAGAGCTCACGCCTCGCCCGGGGTGCTCCGAGGCTTGTCGGGGGCGCCAAGGTGTTTTTAATGTCCAGTTCCACCTGTTCGTTGCTGGTTTATAGGGAAGCAGTTTCCCTCATATCCTGCACCCACGCTGCAGCCGCTGCCTAGGTCCAGGCGTGTCCTTGTCTCTCCTTTAGGATTTGCTCCATGGAGAGTCGCATCGTCCGTGCAGAAAGACGGTCTTATTTCCTCCTTCGCAGTCGGCGCGCCTTTGCTCCCTCCTCCTCTCTTTCTTGCAGAAGGAGGCGTTCGAAAGCACATCTGAGCCCGACACCTGATCGCGGTGGGAGAGCGTCCGGTTTCTCCCCGTCAGGTGCGATGCCACCTGTAGACATTTGCCAGGTTGAGGAAGCTGCCCCCGTGCCTAGTTCACTGAGCGTTTTCATCATGAACGGGTGTCGGGTTTTGTCACATGACTTCTCTGCATCCCTTGATATGATCATGTGATTTTCTGCTTTAGCCTGTTGGTAATATGATGGATTACATTATTTTTGAATAATGAGCTAGCCCTGGATGCCTGGGATAAATCCCACTTGGTCGTGGTGTGAATTCTTAAACCCAGCGCTGGCTTTGCTGTGATGATGTCCAGCGGAGAACTTCCGCACCTGTGCTCAGAGGGCCCTGGCTCCGTAGCTTCGTTGTAATGCCTTTGTCAGGTTTTGGTCTTAGGGTTGTGTGAGCCTCGTGGAATGAGTCAGGAAGCTTTTCCTTGCTTTTATGCTCTGATAGAGATTATAGAGAATTGGTCTAATTTTTTTCTTTCAGTGTTTGATAGAATTCACCAGTGAACCATTCCGGGCCTGGTTCTTTCTATTTTGGAATGTTATTAATTATTGTTTAAATTTCTTTAATAGATAGAGCCTTTTCCAGATTGTCTTTCTTCTCGTGTAAGTTTTGGCAGATTGTATCTTTCAAGGAACTGGTCCACTTCATCTAGGTCATCAGACTTGTGGGCGTAGAGGTGTTTGTAGTTTTACTGATCATCCTTTTAGTGTCCATGGGCTCTGTAGTGATGTCTCCCTGTTTCACTTCTGATATCGTTAATTTGTACCCTCTCTTTTTTCTTCTTAGACACCTGAGAGGCTTATTGATTTTATTGATCTTTTCAATGAGCCAGTTTTTGGTTCGGTTGATTTTCTCTCTTGGTGTTCTATTCTCAATTTTATTGACTTCTGCTCTAATCTTCCTCCTCTTCCTCCTCCGTTTAATTTGCTCTTTTATAATTTCCTAAAATGGAAGCTCAGATTTTTTATTTTAGATCTCTTTTTCAGCATTTAATGTTGTAAGTTCCTCTCTAAACATTGTCTTTGCTTCATTCCACAAATTTTAAGTCACATTTTCATTTTTATTTCATTCTAAATATTTTTTTCTTTATTTCTTCTTTGACTTGTGTTATTTAGAAATGTGTTCAATCTCTAAATATTTAGGGGGATTTTCCGGCTATGTTTCTGTTAATATCCAGTTAATTCTGTTGTCTAGGAACATACATTATATGATTTCTGTTCTTTTACATTTGTTAAGGTGTATTTAAGGCCCCGAACGTGCTCTCTCATGGCGAGTATTTCATGTGAGCTTGAAAAGAATATGTTTTCTGCTCTCGTTGGATGAGGTAGTCTAGAGACATGAACCACGTCCAGTTATTTGGTGAAGTTATGAGTTCGGATACGGCCTTGCTGACTTCCCGCCTGCTGGGTCTTCCTGTTTCTGGTGGAGGAGTGTCGAAGTCTCCAGCTACGATCACGATCCATCCGTTTCTGCTTGGAGTTCTGTGATTTCTTGCCATTCCTGTTTTGCTGTTCTGCTGCGAGGCACATACAAGTCGAGGATTGTTATGTCTTACTGAAGAATTGGCCCCCGTATCATTATGTAGTGCTCTTTTTTAATCCCTGATCACTTTCCTTGCTTCAAAGCCCGCTCTGTCTTAAATTAACGTAGCAACTCTCGCTTTCCTTGATTCATCATCAACATGGTTTATCTTTCTCCATCCATTTACTTTTGATCTACACGTGTCTTTATATTTCAGGTGGGTTTCTTATAGACAGTGTACCGTTGGGTCTTGTTTTTTGATTTGTCCTGACGATTTCTGCCTTTGAGGCATATTTAGACCATTGATGTTTAAAAAGATGGTTGGTGTTGCTGGTTTACTGTCTGCCATCTGGATTACTGTTTTCTATTCTTGTTCTTCTCGCTTTTTTCTTTTCTTTGCTGCCTTTTGTCATTTTAATTGATCATTTTCTGTGATTTCATTTTCTATCTTTACCATGTCAGCTGTACTATATTTAAAAAAACTTTTAGTAGTTCCCCTAGGATAAAAGATTTTTTTCAGATATTAGAGCATAAGAACATGAAAGTCATTCAACATCTTTAGTTATAAGGCAAAAACGAATTAAAACCACAGTGTATACCACTGCATGTTCACTGGACTGACCGAAACTTAAACAGCCCCAACAATACCACGTGCTGGCAAGGGCGTGAGGCTGCCGATTTGACAGTGCATACATGAACAACGAAGCTGGGGACCCCCCGCCCGGTGCCCAGTCCCTTCTGGAAATGGGCGGCATGAGCTCAGATGTCTCCTCTCTTAGGACACAGGGTCAGGGTCTCTTTCTCCCCAGTGCTTCGGTCCTCATTTGGGAACACGTTTGGTCTCAGGAAGACAAGTCCTAATGGCCTATGGCTTAGACAGCCAGTGTCACCTTTTCCGCCTCGTAGGAGTCCGAAGCTGGGCAGTTGCTGCCTTATGTCCGGCCGCCCAGTGACTGTGAGGAGACAGACTCGTTCATCGCCGCCCCACTGTCCCTGACATGCTGGCCCTTGTCGGTCTTGAGTCCTGGGTCGGTTGGACTTTCCCCAGGTCATTCTCATCCTGTGGCTCTCAGTCCGTGTCCCACTCATTCTGGAGCTGAATGTCACTTCCGTTTCCTTGGTCATTGCTGGAAGCGCTCTCACGCGGACGCGTGCTCCTACTTTTGGTCTTGGCCTCCTGCCTTGTCATTTGCTACATCATGACCGTATCATGCGAACTCGACATCGTGGTCACAACGCTGCTTAAAGGTCTGAGCTAAATGTATTATTTTTTATTTTGAAGATGAAACACCAAAGACCAATTGTGTATGAAAGTCATTGCTATATGTCTTTAAAATGCAGATGAATAATTCACTTTTCTGTTAGACATACACAGTTTTGTTGTCATAAGTATCTTATATTTGATCATGAATAAGTTCTTTAAACTTTATAAATAGCAGAGCCTGACAGGTGAAATGGAATCTCAGACCAGTTTAAAAATAACGTATAAAAGGTGACTTGTGGGTGATTTAAAAGGTGGAGAGGAGAAATACAGGGGGCCACAGAGAAACAGAAATTGTAAAGTATTGCATTTCTTCACTGAAATCGCCCTTCAGAGTGCTTTCCATAGCCACAAGTACACCACAGTGGCCATCAACTAAACGTCACGTTTGGAAAGCAGTTTGGACTCGAGCCAAGGGTAGACAGAGGGAGGCTTTATTGTTTTTCACTGAAACTAGTGATCACTGTCTCCTTTTGACTGAAACTGACCAGAACATCCACAGAAACGAGAGCGGCTTCTCTGAGACCCAGCAGCGTCTGTCTTCCCGGGGGTGGACGCGTAGTCTCGCCCAAGGTCCCTTCAGCCAGGATTTCAGCAAAGACCAAATGCGGTTTAAGCTGGGAAATCAAGGTCAAGTAGCCTTCTAAAGATTAAAATGACAAATATATGAGTTGTTAATAGGTTTTGTAATTTTTATTTTCACGTATTTAGTGTTGGAACTACCTTTTACAAATATGTATTGAAAAAATAAACCGATTTCAGAATTCTGTTCTCTAAAAGCGTTAGGAAATATGCAGATAAAAGGCTTATTCTCTGAATCCAGGGACCGGCTGTGCCCTTCAAAGCCCTTCAAAGACGTCTCTTTGCCCCGCCTTCTTCCAAAGCCTTTCTTAATTTAGATTTAAGTGCACATCAGAGAAGGGATATGTATCGAACACTCGAGTAATTTAAACAGTTCAGAAACGGAAGTGGAAAAGTCGTGGCTGATTTATAATTGAGAGTAAAAAAATGAGTAATTTTATTAAAGGCATTTAACACAAAAATTATCACTTATTTATTTATCGATAAACAGTGAAATAACTGTTAGTTGTTTTGTCTAAGTGACTTTGACAGCGGACTCCAGACCGTTCCTGTCCTGCTAGTAACAGCGCCACGGGGTGGGGCTGTTTCCGGTGAGAAAGTTGGTCCCACATGCTGACAGAGCCCAGTTCTGTTAACGTTTTTATTGTTGTTCCATAGATGTATGAGGTAAGAAATCTTGATGAGATAAAGCTTATTAGAATATTTAGACAAGAGAAATAAATGTTGATTTTTTTTGTTTGGTAAAATAGATTACATGAGTTTGAATTCTCTCAATGTCATGAAATGATTATTCATAAATAGAATAATAGCTTTTTTTCATGTCCTCTTTCTATACAAATGAATCTACCTGTTGAGCAAACATGCAGTGTACTTGTTCCTTTAGAAGCCCACAGCCAGAAATAAACATGCTCCCTTCAAACCACAGCGCTGGGGGAGCTACCTCCTCAGAAACAGGTAGAGTTCCCCGGTCACTGTAAGGGGCCTGATGTCCACGTGGCCGCTGTTCGTGGTCACGGGAAGGGCACCCGCAAGTCTCCTCAGTGTCTTTAAAGTGGTCTCTGCCCCGTGGGAGACATGCTACCCTCCTGACGCGGCATTATGGAGGGCAAGTTGGAAGAAGGGGTGATTTAATTAGGCGAACGGGCAAAAGGAAGTGGGCAGGCGGGCCCTGGAAGAACCTCGCGCCCCCGGCACCCGAGACGTGGCTGACAGGGACAGCAGGGTCTCCCAGATGGCCAGCACCTCCGCGTGGGGAGCATGACGCCATCAGAAACACTGCCCCAAGTGCAAGATGGGTGCCCTTTACATGCCGTCCACCCTGGACAGGACAGCGCGGGACGACGCCCACACCGGGGCCTGGCTGTGGGCCGACGAGGAGGACAGCGGTGTGGGCGGCAGAGGGTCCCTGGTCCCTGAGACGCGTTAGAATTTAGACCTGGCTGGAAACATCGTTTCACTCGTTAACACACTTTCGTGTCTTTCTTGACAGTTTGCCTTTTAAGTTACATCATTTGCTTCATGAAAATGGAGTTCAGTGTGTTAAAATTCTCTGGCCAGTGCTTAGCGCTGTCAAGTTTAGACTTCGTCGGGGGCAGCACGTGTCACCAGGCCAAATCCGTTAAAACTGTGAGGGCGATGTCTCAGAGATATCACAAAGAATTCTGGCTGAATTCTTTAAGCAATTTTTATTTTTCTTCGAGAGGCTAGATCAGACCAAACCACATTTTTAAGTCAGACCTGGAACACGTAGTCATGGCCACAGAGCAGCCGACAGACGAGACTCATTTCAGTCGGGAATGGGCGGGGGGCACTGGTGGCCTGTCCGGAGCCCACGCCCTGGACACTGCGGACGGGGCAGCTGCGCTGTGGTCACCTTGCCTCCCACTGTGGTGGGGGGTGGGTAAGGGGGGTTCCTTGCACCCCGCGCACCTCGGGATCCCCTTCTGTGAGATGAAGGGGTTGGCCTGACTTTCTCTTCAAAGCTCCCTCTCATCCCAAATCTCCAAAATTCCACGAAAACGAAAAGCCGGCCCAGGGCTGTAGAGCCGGCCAGCGGGTATAGACGGTAGCACTGGACTTGGTTCTCCAGGGTCCCGAGGCGGCAGGAGCATCTGATCTCAGGGAACCGGGCGGGGAGTGGCCGATGCTGTCGCTGTCACAGCAACGCTGCCTGTCCTGGCCGCGCCCCCTCCGTGCAGTCCAACCTCCTTCGGCCCCGACCCGGAGATGCTAAAGCCTCTTGCGTTCCTTACGAAGATGCAGATGCCGTGCTGACCAGCTTTTCTGTTACTGTGTTCTAGGGACCGTGTCATCGGCTTGATGATGACTGCCTGTGATCTTTGCTCTGTGACAAAACTGTGGCCAGTTACAAAATTGACAGCAAATGACATATACGCAGAATTCTGGGCTGAGGTACGTCCTTGATTTTTGAATGACTATAGATAATAACAAGAAGTAGGGAAAAAATTGAAGACATGACAAATGTGTGGATGATTTTAGTAATATATTAGTTCACGTTACTATTCATTTCAGAAAAACTATAGTGAATCACATATGATGAAGAATGTAACATTCACACAGACACAGGAGAACATTCTGTCACTTTGGACTTGAACGTGTGTGTAAATTCTCTGCTGTCAACCAAAAGAGTTGAGGAACTTCTTCGCTGGACAGCAGTGCAGCATTTTCCCTTATTTAATAGTTAATCTCTTGTTCGTTCGTTCAGAACGTACTGAAAGCAGGCACTGAAGTGGTTTGCGGCAGATCCCACAGTGGACTCTCTGTGCCTGCAGTTAGCAATTCGAGAGAATGGTGATTTTGTAGCACAGACGTGTAAGGTCATGTAAATATGCCAAATGGTTTAACAGCAAATTATGAGTCCTGTAGACTGCGGGATATTAATTCACGATACACCTGACATGCGAAGCAAACACGTAAATTACTTTCACTAACACCTTTTCTTGCCCAAGATACCTAAATCATCAGAAACATGTGTTTTACTCCTCAATTTTCTTTCTGAACTGTCCATGAGTAAGTAGAATACAGTTCTCTTGTTCAGATTAATCCACAAATACCTAGATCCGTGCATATTAAAAGGTTACGAAATAGCACAAGCTACAAACCCTTTGGGCACCTCATAGGGTTTGAAGAAGTCAGTAGAGCTGGAGGGCAGCGATCTGGATAGTTGATGATTCAGACTGTGTGTCTTAGCCACACAGAGGACGTATGTGAAAAGTGAAAACCAGCACGATGTTCAGTTGAAGTTTAGTTGGGACGATTAGGGCGTCGAATAGGGGTAAAGCCGAGGAGTTTCTGTCGTGTGGCATGTTTACCGCAAGCCTTGAGTTGATTACGCTCAGGGTGTCGCTTCTCCAGAATGCCTTATGCATGTGTATGCATGCTCTTGGGTGGGTATTATTTTGGTGTGTATGTGTGTGCATGTGCGTGTATGTGCACACGTGTGTATGTGTGCGTGCATGTGCGTGTGAGTGCGCAAGAACCTAGTTAACTCCAGACTCAGTTAAGAAGTTGTTTTAGATGTACGTGTCTGAACTACAATATTTGACTTTATCATCAAAGTCAGCTTAATCTGCATTCATGTCTGAAAGTAACAGCCGGGAGTACATTCTGTAAATATCACATGAGAAAATGGGTCTGAGCCAGCTTCCTGTTTTTAACTTTATATAACTATTGTATTTTATACTTTAACAACTCTGTATTTTAAAATATGAATCGAAATGTGGCGCATGTGTGTCGTATACTCTTCCCCTTTCCATCCCTCGCTGATCGAACGGCCACATGGTTGGTTCAGCTCCCAGTGTGCTTCTAGATGGCCTCGCTGAGGCCCTCATGGTCTGTGGAGGGATGGATGCGACCCCCCAGCCCTGCCATTTGACCTGGTAGATACCTGGGAAGCCAGTTCTTGTCTCCACCCCAGCCCCCGCCTCAGGCTTCAGCAGCGGGGCCTGGATCAGGGCCTGGATCGGCGTGAGAGTCCCAGGGGCCTGGTCTCATAGCAGTGGAGAGTGTGCTCTCAGAGTCACGTTGCCTGAGGGTAAAACCCTGCTTCGGGGCTGAGGACGGGGCCTCGGGCCGGCCTTCTCACTCACTGCTGGCCTCAGCCGCCACCTTCGCGAGGCGGGGACAGCTCTAAGTCTGATGACATCGGCACCCTGCTTCCGGTCCTGTCCCTGTGCTGTCGTGACGAAGACAGATCCTGGGACCACTCTGCAAAGCCCGCGGCCTCTCCAGGCACAGCCCATGTCCCAGGCCCTGGGTTTCTCGATTCAGGTCCTCTAGTTGTCATCGAGGTCTTTGGCTGTCCCCTGCAGTTTCATCTCTGGAGCGCCCTCCCTCGCCCCCTGCACCCCTTCTCCCCAAGCTTCAGACTAGGTCGGGGTCTCCGTTGTAACCGTGTCACACAGGACACGGGTGTTTGCTTTTCAGCATTTAGCCTCGTTTGTAAGGATATGTTCAAACAGTCGTTTATTTAGAATCTTTGTATTTACTGCATTTGCTGAATCCTTGAGAAATAGTTTCACTCATTTATTATAGAAAAGGAAACAGTTTGAGAACCACTGATATCATTTAACTTGATAGTTAAATGATAAGTAACGTAAAAGCTAACCTTTAGAGCCTTCAGGTTGTCGGGACAAGTGGTTTGTCCTGTACGTAAAATTCTTAGTGAGGGTTATAATGTTATAATGATTCGTTTCTAGACCCTGTCTCAGCAGATCTAGGATGTTTTTAGTTCTGTACTGCTGATTTCTGAAAACAAACCTAAATAAAATACTAAAATAATAAACGAGGGAAGAGTGATGTATTAGAGGGAATTAAGAAAGGTTAAGGAAGAAGATTTTAACCATCTTTAACTTTAACAAGTAGAATAAGATAAATTTTAAAATCTATAAAATGCAGATAATAATATCTGGCTCATTGTATTCAATGAAGATTAAATGAAATAACATTTATGAGTTACTTAGCCCAGAGCCTGCAACGTAGTAAATCTTTAGTGAACATCCATAGTTCTAACCTTTATGGTGATTCACAGCCCGTTATACTGTATCGTCACGAAGGTGTCTTCGCAGACTTGTTTGTTCTTGATCTATCAGAATTTTTCTCCAAAGCCTAGCTTCACCCAGGTCAGCGCACATGAAAAATTATTTGAAAAGGGAGTCTGAAAGGGCCTTGAGGTTATTCCATGTTTTTATTTTTTATGTTTCTTGTCACTGTTTACTATGTCTCCTCTTATTATAACTTCTGCAAAATGAAACCAAGAGATGGCTGGGCTTCTGATAATTTGGTGCAAGAGAACATCCGAATTAAAAACAAACAATGATACAATAAGTTTTTTAGTATTTTGACTTTTTGGGATGTCAGTCATCAAAAACACGATTCATTTCGAAGACAATTCATGAGTAGAGGGAATACCGTAATTTTATAACTGTTTCTAAGTTGAAAAGGCATGATTTTCCCCCACTTATTTCAGGGTGATGAAATGAAGAAATTGGGAATACAGCCTATCCCTATGATGGACAGAGATAAGAAGGATGAGGTCCCACAAGGCCAGGTACGGATTATGCGGTAAAGTCAAATCGTTTAAGGTGACTGTAAAATCATATCGGTAAAAAGCACGTTACCATCTTTTGTTTTATGTACAGTGGGTAGGCCATGCCAGGCCCGGTGATTAGTGCAGAAACTAGTGATTTACCTCAGAGGGGCCGAGAACTAGAATGCACCCAGCCCTGTGCCCGTGTCCGTCAGCACCGACACAAGCCTGCACGTGGAAAGGCGCTCTGTGGCGAAGCAGACTGGCGGAGCCCGGCGGGGCCAGCCGCGACTTCTGCTCTCGTTCCCAAGGCTGCAAACTGACCTTGGAAGCTCGGGAGCGTGGCCGTGCTGTGGGCTGGGAGCAGTTAGTGGTCAGAGGGTCGAACCCAGAGCCACTCCACACCCTGTCCCCTTAGATGGAGTTGGGACACCCTGAGGCACAGCCAGCCCGGCCGTCACTGCCTCCTATGGACGTGATTACAGTAATAGGCATTCTTTTCCAACTTGAATTAGGGGGTGGATGAATTTGAACTGTTAATATTTTTAAACAAGCAGAAAACATTTTTTTTTTCATTGAGAACATAAAGGTATTATTTTGGAGCATGAGACAGATTTTGATTGGCTTCACTTTTCCTAACAAATGATGCATAGTATTTTAGTACGTTCTGAGTGATGTCTCACCATAAATCGACATTAATTATTCCCTTTCCAGGTCTTCAGTACATGACTTATGTTAGTAGTTTAATGTTTTGAGAGCACGTGTGTCTTGTTAGTTTTCACGTGCGGTGTCACGAACTTCTTACATTATGGCTTTTTAAACTACCGATGTCATAATAAGGAACTTAGTTCTGGACAAATAATTATAATATAGGATTCAGGGTAGGAATAATTTCAGAAGACTCACAGGATGGTGGTGGTTTTGGCTAAATTCTCAGGTTTCCCTGGCTTCTTTGAAGTGCACATGTTAACTGTTAGTGCAGACGCTCAGGCGCTCTGCCCCCGGGGCTCCTCCACGTCCCCGTGGCCTCCGAGGATGGCTTCCCACATCCCACATCCTCATCGTCCTCCGCCCGCTGCCCACGGGAGGCGCATCGCTCTTCCCCCTGTGAGCGTGCAGCTGGCGTGCCTGGCACACGCGCTACATGTGCTTTTTGCAGCCTGTTTGCTCCCTAACAGTGTCCATGCAGCTTTCCGCTGCGTGTGGTCGCCGGAACCGTGTTTCCTGTCTGCTGTCTGTGTTTCGTGTCCTACCGTGGAAGGTTTGCCCTCCTGAGATTGTGTAAACATTTGCTGTGTGTCTGTACTCTTTCTGCTGGGGATGGGTGCTGTTTTATGGTTTAAGATGGGGACCTCACAGTATTTTTTCTGGACAGTGAAGCAGCCATCCTGACACGATGCGTGGTGTGGCTGAAAATGCCAGTGTCGGCGCTGTTTTGTGTTATTTAATTAAGAGAATACTTTTTTTTTTTTGGCCAAAACTCCTGATCCGTTTACAGTATGAGAGAGTTTTAAATAAAATACTTCCATCATCAGCTGATATTTTACGAACTACAATTCCTTCTAAATTGTGATTACTGCGAAATTATTCTTTGGCACAATTATAAAATACTCCGCTTTCCCATAAGCGGTCTCTTTCCCAAGATCTTCTGCTCCATGACGTCTGCTAAATGTTAAAACGAGAAGGTCCCTGCCTGAGCCAGACAGGGGGCCGTGCTGGGCATGGTTCTGTCATGACCTTTGCAGAGGAGAAAACCCACGTAGACTCGACCCTTCTGTCCCCGTTAGCTCATCTCATTGAAGTTCAGGTTTTTCAAAGGGATTGGTCGGTAAGGTTTGGGGGTCACCTCGTCCAGGGAGTCAGTTTATCCTGTCCGTGTCGTCAGCCACTGGGCGGTTATTAGTGACTGGACAGCCTGCGGTGGCTCGTGGTCACGCAGAGATTTCACGCTCCGCCTGCAGTGGGCCAGTCGGAGCTGGCACCGTTTCTGTGCCCAGTGGCCCAGAACTCCTAACAAGATGTCCTTGAACATACTTTTCAAAGTGCCCCAGATGGAAAACTGAAATTTGACATAGTGAGAGAACTCAGACAAAGCCAGTGGGATTTGTGGTTGGTCCAAACAAGGGGCGAGGGGCGATGAAGGAAATCTCAGGAGCCCAAACCACAGGCCGGAGCCAGCAGGTCAAACAGCGACGTGTCCTGTGGCGCTTGCGAACCGTGGCTTGGACGGGGTCGCCGTGGGGCGGGCTGGTGGGTTTGAGTGTGGGGCGTCTGCGTGGAGCACTGACCTTGACCAGAGACGAGCGTGTGGCGTGCACTACACCTTGCTCGTCTACGAATAGACCCTCGCCGGGTGTTGCACGTGGGCTCTCGGGGGGCCGGTTTACGTTTTAAGTTTCATGCGCTTTATTCTGGGGTCGCAGTAGCGCTCACACAGCCCACCTGAGCGTTCAGCTCTGTAGTCGGGCCCGAGCCGCAAACGGCGTGAGACGTGTGGGCTCTAGAGTTGCTAACGTGCTGTGTGTTTCTTGTCGGTGGCTCCGGGGACAGCTCGGCTTCTACAACGCGGTGGCCATCCCCTGCTACACCACGCTCACCCAGATCTTCCCGCCCACCGAGCCGCTCCTGAAGGCCTGCAGGTACGTGACGGCGCGTGACGAGTCGCCGGGCTCTGCGGGGTCTCACGGCGTCCGGCGTGCGCGTGACCTCCGGATGGCTGACATCGACCGTCACGGCTGTGCGGCTGTGCGGCTGTGCGTGGCCTCGGTACCATCTACCCACGAAGCTGTTCATTCATCGAGAAGGAGCAAGTTCTGTTTTTGTTTTTAATGAAGCAGAGATCGCGACCCGCTGCTGTTTAAAACACAGGGCAGCGTTGTCTGTTCGGGGCGCTCGTAGGGGGAGGGGCCCCCTTAAGTCTCAGTTTCTTGTTTAGATGGAAGAGGGGGGACCTTGAATGGGGCCTTCTTTCTCTTTGAGTTTTATTTTCCTCCCAAAAGAAATAGAAACCACCCGTTACCTGTTCCAGCTTGGACTTCTGCGTTCCCGTCCGTCACCGGTGTGGAGGGCTGGCCTCAGTTAAAACATCTCGGGGATTTTTAAAGGTTTTCATCTCACTTTGACAAGCAGGCCGCGCTGGGGATAGTGAGGGTGGCAGGTGGTGTGGCCCGAGTGAGTCCATTTCCTTCAGGGAGCTGGCCTCCGGAAGCCGTGACTGCAGCCACACCCGCACGGGGCCCAGGGCGGATGCCCGGGCTGTGGTCACGCTGCCAAGTGCCCTCGCCCCCTCCCGCGGAGCCCACCTGGTCCTCAGCAGCGTGGCCCTTGTGCTCTCCCCTCTTCCGGTCACCCTTCTGCCTGGGTAAGACGTGGCCTGTCCCCAGCCTCGCTTGCCTTTCTGCCCTTGTGGTCTGGAGCTGGCGGGGCAAGATGCTGTGCTGGTTCGAGGCTCTTCTGGGGACACTGAGCTGAGGCGTCCAGGCCAGGGCACACTGGAAGGCTGCCCGGCCCCAGCACGCTGGTCCCCAGCAGAGCTGGAACGACAGCCTACACCGCCACGCTCAGGCTCAGGACGGGGTGGCCGAGTGTGGCGACAGAGCCCAGGCATCCTCCCCGAACGTCGCCTGTCACCATCTCCCTTTATCCCCAGGGACAACCTCAGCCAGTGGGAGAAGGTACTCCGAGGGGAGGAGACGGCCGTTTGGATCTCGTCCCAGCCGGTGGCCCCGGGGACCTCTGAGAAGCTGCCCTTGAAGATTGATGACTGATGGCTGCTGAGGGACTGTCCTTCGTCCCCCCCGCCTCTCAGAGACGCTCGCCTCGCTTCTCTGACTTCCCTTCCTTTTATTTTGTGGGGAACCTACACCTGGTAACCGGATGCAAGCCTCTTCGAGAAAGTCACACCAAGTAAACCTGCCAGTCTCCTTGGTGTGCATCACAGACCGAGACCAGCCGGGACCACCCGGGACCAGAAGCCACCTGTTCGCGTGACTCCACCTGACTTGCGAACTGGCCTTTCCTGATAGGCTGCTGTTGCCAAGGCCCTATGGGAACGGGCATAGGCGGTTCAGAGGGCGCTTGCCCGCAGCGTCCATCTGCTGGGGTCTAAAGTGGTTCTGTGATGGTGTACGTGGCTCCAACACCGTGTCGCTTCCATGTTGCTGGTTATAAATAGGAATTTTTGCACGTTGCTATTGTGACTGTTCATGGTGACCCCTTGTAAGCAGACAGCCTCAGGCCCATTATCGAGGTTACAGCGCAAGAAGTGTCTTGGCGATCAGTGATAGAAAATGGTCAGATTCTTGTTCAGAGCTCCGTGGATTAAAAGTCAGGGTCTAAGGCGTGTTCCTTGCATTTATATTTAAGGGCTGGGGTAAGTGACCTGAACACCGAAGGAAGGAAGCAGACATTCTGTCCTGTCGAGCAGAGCTGCAGACAGCATCATGACAAATCTCAGACGCCTAAGTATCAGTTCAGATGTCAAAGAATATTTTAAAAAAATTTCATTGCAGTCTTGGCAAATTTAATAAACATTTGCATACAGAACAAAATAAAAGCAAGGCATATGAAGTTTTTTAATGGACAAGTCTCATGGATATAAAATGTGAATTTTTAATAATGATTTCTTTATACTTTCACTTTATGTCATTGCAAAACTAGATTCACATTCAAAATGAAAGATTTATTCTACAAATTATTTCATTAAAATAATATGCATTTCTCGTAAAGTCAAATTAAACCACAAGCTCTAAGTCTTCTGTAACGTTTACTTCGGTCTGCTGCCTCACCCCGCCCTTCCCTCCTTCCCTGTGCTACTCAGTCACAGCTCGTGTGCCTTCTGTCCACGACAGAGGACAGTGCAGTCCTGTCGTAGCTCATTTCCGTGCTCCTTACTTCGCTCCAGATCCAAAATCTGCAAAGAAGATTTGGAGCGTTTCCTCTGTATATTTTTTGGTAGACGGTATTACTCCACAGTGTTACCGTTTTGAGAGAATACACGAAAGTAATTGTCTGGACCCCTGCCTGCAAGGATGATAAGCCAGTCACTTCCGGTGCATGTCAGTGCTGTAACGGTGGTTGGCGTGGTGAGCCAGCAACCCCGGTGACCCGAAACCGTGCTTAGCCCTGCCCTGAAGGAGTCAGAGTCACAGCACGTGACCGGCTGACCCACGACAAGTAGCTTAGCCACTACTCACCGTGGCGGGAAACTGGAATGACCCTTTTAATAAAATAAACTTTTAAACATTCTACATACCGAATACTGTACACACTGTTGTTCACATGAGCTTGCTCTTTGCAAAAATAAATCAGTTGTTTCCACAACATGGTTTATTTACGTTGTAGCAAAGTTAGCTATACGTAAACATTGTTCTTATTTTAAAATTAACACTATGTGTTCGATTTCATTGTGGGCTTCTGCAAGCTGCCATCTTCCCTCTGTGGAGCCCCATTTTCTATTGTAATTATACAATATAAGGTAAAATGAAATGAGAGAGACCACTGTGGCTAGATACACACACACACGTATGGTGTGCGTGGCTGTGTGCACATGCACGTGTGTACATATACAGATGTATTTAGACACACGTGTGAGAGAACCAGGCACATCTATGAAAAATAACAATCAGCCGCATTCTTCAGAAACTGATTTTTTGTGCTGGGGATAGATGCTGTTGGTGAACAGCTGACTAGAAAGCAGCCTTTCTCCAGTTAGTGTGTTTATAGACTTGGATTCAAAGAGTTTCATATTTTCCTGCATCCAAATTTACCAAACGACCCCACCAAATTCAACTTCAATCACAAAAGTGAATTTACTTGTCTAACTTGGAGACTGAATTGGCAGGGGGTGTGGTGAGTATCACTTAAGACAGTTTTCTAATTGAAGGGATTTGAAAAGAATGCATGAATTCCGATTCTTGATATGGAAAATAGAGACACCCTGTGGCTATTTTGCATTTTAAGGTTGCTGTTCTGATACGATGATTAAAGAACATTCCTTTATTCCTGTATAGCCAGAGGCATTACATTATGTGACCTCTACTTTGAACAGTTTCCCAAAGAAATGTGTGTGGATTTATTGGTTGGTTGATTTCTTGTGAAATATTGTCATAATAGAAGCAAAGGACTTGGGCAAAGGACTGCATTCTAATGTAAATATGAATACTGCTTTTACCATAAGATTTACTTTAAGAATCACAAATTTACCTAAAATAAAAGGGCCCAGGATGAAGTGAATACTTAATAGTCTGTTTTTGGGGAAAAAAAAAATGCAGTTAGGCATATTTTTGTATTTCGGCGTGTATTTATCAGACCAACGTTTGAGTTCTGTTCTAGTCTTTTCCCCAAATCTTTTCTTAGAAGGCCAGATGGTTTTTATTACTGAAAATTTTGATGCATGTCTCAGTAAGGTGGTATTTTATATTGGGCCAAATTTTCCTGTTCAGTATAAATTTGGTAACCATCTGTGAGTATGAGTAGAATGTTCAGTTTGCAGAAATTTCCATTGGTTGTGCCGATTTATAATAGAGACAGTTTTACTGTCAAACGCAAGTATTCCATTATATTCCAGAGACAGCGAATATACTTTTGACTAGAAATTTTCTTGAAAACACATGCCAACAGCAACATGAAATATAGAACTTGGGCAGTGGAATAAAATTCCATAAAGTATAAGCATGTTATTAATTAGAAGTTGACTGTGGTTTAATTAATTAGAAAAAATTTAAAAAAACAATGGATACGGAAAGTCATTCTCAATAAATGGCCCTTTTACTAGGGCGAGGGTGGGGACCCACTTCCCAGCATTAGTGATTTCCGAGAAACGCAAAAGAAACCGTGGTCCTCACTTATTCCTGAAGATTCTCTCAGATCTGTGCAGATGGTCACGATGCTACTCGAAGTGATTTGTTCTCCCGGTGACAAAAACAGCTAATTTGAAACTAGCTTTGTTTAGTGTAGGCTTCCTCTTTTTAGCATGCTTTTTAGATTTTTAAAAAATTTTGTACCATCAATATGAGTTTTGCTTTATTATTACGCTCAAACATACTACATATGTTTGTACGTGATGCATATAAATACATAAATCCTTGGCCACCTGGATTTTTAAATATATTTAGTTTCGAGTGTCATGTTTCTGGTCTTTTAACTCAAAATTAAGGTTTGAGCTTTAAATAGGACTCAATTCTTCGCCATGCCTTGGCCTGTGCCTTTATTTTAAATACTGTAATTTTCTTCATTCATATTTTCCTTTTGCTTTTCTTGCGTGACTGTAGTTGACATTTAGAGGGACGCGTCCCTGGTTCACGCTGTCAGGTTGAGGTGGGGGGGGCTGTGCGCTCATTTCTTTGATTCGATTTCGTCCGCACACGCCCTTGGGACTCCAGCCAACAGCCTGCTCAGACTCCTTCTTCGCAACTTCCAGGAACTGTGACGCTGATTACGATGTGATTTTGTTGGGTTTCAGGTACATATGCATGATTGAGATTTTGAAAATCACTTCTATCTTTATGTATTTTAAACGTGTTTGCTTTCTACACTTCGCTGATTCAGGGTTTAATACTTTTAGTCACATTAGCGTATTCCTTCTCTTGCAAGTATCAGTCTGATTTTTAAATCACTGGAAAATGTAAATTAGCCAGGTATGCTAACGGTTACTTTTCCCCATGCTTGTCAGTGGCACATGGCTGTTATACATTTTTGCATTCGCATAAATATTTATCCTGGTACACACTTTGCCGACTTCTTTAAAGACTTACTTTAAGTTTAAATTATTGATACCCATGCTGTACACACACTTTTTGTTTTCTGTCATTTTTTTAACTGGATATTTTGGTTATCTGAAGCATTAGGTGCATTTATATGATGATAAAAATCGCAAAAAAAAAGTTTCAATGGTATTCTGGTTCCAAATTTTAAAAAATGGACCAGAGAAAAAGATGTTAATGTTTCCCAAAAAACATGTTTCAAAGCCGAAGAAGCGTTCCTGTCTTCACTCAGCCCTTCAGCTCCCCCCCCCCGACCCCCGAGGAAGGCGGGGTGTGGGCTTGAGAGCACCCTTCCACCTCTCTTCACAGCCAGGAGGAGGCAGGGAACAGGGAACGTGAGCGAAAGCATCAGGCCCGGGCCCGGGCCCAGCTCTGCCGGGCACAGGCAGTGTCACCCACAGATTCAGCCGCATGCAGCCCGCCCCGTGGAGAAGTCCGTGTACATGTGTCAGTTTGGGGCTAATATTTTTGAGGTACTGTGTATTTGCAGAAGTTGAAAGTTTGTATCCCTACTGTTAACTGAGTTTTGAAGTGTATTAGCTAGTACCCTAGCCCACCTGAAGTATTTTTATGTGATGGGCATTGCAGCTTTTTTTTTTTTTCTTTAGTCACCTAATACCCGTCCCTGTGCCGTTTCTCACACGGCCTGTGTAAATGGCACATGGGGACGTTCTCCATACGGTCTGCTGTGTGGTGTGTATTCTGTGTCTCCATGTAGTGTGCAACCAGAAGGTACAATAGATTCATCTGTAGGAGGTATTGCTAAACAATGTCCCCACCCGGTCACCAGATCCAACCCAGTGACCCACCCGAAATCACGCGCGTGCCCAAAACACTGTGAAATCACTACCAAAATGTGTAGAAAGGCAGCATCTCGACTCTGGGAGGATGTGGTGACTTTCTTTACAAGTCCGTATGACCAAAAGATCCTGTGTCCCTACCTCGCTTGGCAATCACCTCCCTGCGCCCGAAGACTGCGGGCGCCGTCACACAGGTCCCCAATGTCAGACCCAGCGTGTGGGGTCGAGGGGTGTGCTCCGGGATGCCGGGGGGCTCCCTTTTGGAAGGAGGGAGAATTTCCAGTGACCAGTGTCTGACTTCATGGTGGTCGAGCGAGTTTTAAAAATTCATTTTATATGTGTGGCATAGAAAAATCTTTGTAAAATCCGCAAGTGCAATAACAGGTCTTAACTTTGCATTTATGAATTATAAATATTGTACATGTGTGTAAGTTTTTCATGTATTCATTCACCGTCTGTGTATTGAAGAGAAACCTTCACTGTTACGTTTGTATAATAGAACAGGAATCACCGGTGATAACCTAAGGCACGTTGTAAATAAGTTCACGGTTCCGACGGCCGGAGCACGTGCACATGCGGACGACGCATCGCGAAACCTGCCTCCCTTTTCCTTACGTGCTCTGGGGAGCGGCGAGAAACCCGTTGTCGATATGTAATTATACATACGAAGTATATATATGTACGATACACGAAATATATTCAGAGATGTTCATAATTTTCATGGAGATCCTTTGGTGTGATAATTGAATACAGACTTTTTAAAACATCACCTTTCACGTTTCTCCTTGGCTCGTTTGTGGGGGAGGCAAGGACATTGGGGGACGGGGTGGGGTTGCAGCGGCTCCGTGACACTCAGCCGCAGACACTCGGGCCTGGTGCTTCGAAGACACCACGTTCACACGGCAGTGACGTCGTGTGTCTGCTCCAGCTGTTTGCTAGTAGAAAGGATGAGACAAATGTCAAATTTTACAAGATGGCACACTGACTCCGCGGTGTCATTTGAGCGGTTAAGGACTCCGGGAAGCCATGCTCATTTAGAACAACCGCTTCGGCGTGAAGCTGCAGCCCTGGGGGCGGAGCTGGGGGCGGTCACGCCAGGCACGGGGCTTCGCGTGCGTGTCGCCTTACCGTCGCTGTGGCGAGGGACGTGGCACGCGGACGTGTGGCTTTGTCTTTAAGACTCTGCCGGGAGGAGCTGTGTGCTGGCGCCTCGGCTTGCCGGCGGGTGGGCAGGCACGTGACAAGTCCTTAGGGCCAGAGCGCTGAGTTTCAGCTGCGTCCCCAGACCTCGGCGGCCCGCGAGATCAGTGCTGAGTTTGGGGGTGAGGGACATAAACGTTTCCGGGAAGAGAGGCCTGGGGCGGGGCTGCGCACGGCGCCCACGGCCGCGCGGGGCCCGGGGAGTGACAGCCGGACACGGAGCTGTCGGCGGCACGGGACTTCAGGCTCCAGACGGGGTTCGTCTAAACACCCGTGTCCCGCGCAGCTGGAAAACGCGTCCGGCGATAAAGACGGGGGTCGCGAGCTCACAGCGCCAGAAACCCGTCTGGTCACTAGGGATGCAGATCGGGGTGCAGCCCTGCCCGTGGAGCCCACGGGAGTCTCCGTCTGGGCCTTGGCCGCGCCATCTGGTGTCTGTCTGGTGCCCAGCGCCTCCTGTGCCGCAGAGCTTCCAGGTTGAGTGGGGGGGCGGTGTCACCCCATTATGTTATCCCCTGGGGCAAAAGGAGCCCAGAAAGCAATGCTTGTCGAACAGACGTGTGTCCCACAGGTCCCTGTGGAAGGGATGCAGGGCGGAGAAATGGGGGTGGGGAGCATACGGGGTGTCCCCCAGGTCTGGGCCTGCCGCCTGCGCCTGGCCCACGCCTCCGTCACATGCCCTTGCTTGCCGTGTGCCCCCACCCCACATCGCGCCCCCCCCCGCCCCCCAATCGCTGTCGTCACAGACCAGGGAGGGAGCGAGGGGAAAGGACACCTTTACAAACCTGACGACCACACCTGTAACAGTTTGTCACGTGTCCGGGTGTGCGGTGGGGTCTACAGCCGGATGGAGTGGAAGCTGCGGGCTCTGCCCTCCCCCGCCTCCCGCCACCACAGACAACAAGACCCCCCACCCGCACCCCATCGGCAGCAGGTTTAGAGTTGTACTTGACCGTTGCTGAGGAGACAAAGTGACTAGAAAATAAAATCAGTGATGTATCCGACTCAACTTCCAGATTCCTACTTGGTGTCTGCGTATGTTCAGACGAAGTCCACAGCCTTTGGATGGCTGTGTCACTAGGTGGAACTCTGGGCCTTGGGGCCACTAACTGCTCAGTCGTTAGACAAAAGATGCAAATATTTTAACATACAGAAGAACTGGACACACGTGTATGCTAATACACATCAGGGAAATAACACCTGCTTAACCTCGAGTGACAGGTCTGGGGACATCTGGGCAGCTACAAGCCGACATTTCCTGACTCTTTGCCTCCAGGACTAAGGGTTTCCTGGACAGGGGAAGGGAGGACTGGAAAAGCGAGCGAATGTGCCCAGGGGGCCCAGGCCACCCCCACCCCCCGCGGTCAGATCCCCGGTGGGGAGGGAATTAACCCCCCAGCGCGGTTCCGTGGAGTCTGAGCGAGCGGGTCCTCAGGCCCTCTCCTCCTCGGCGGCGCCCAGAGCGTGGCCCGTCTCATGGCCGAGTCCTCGGACGCAAGGACAGGAGAGCAGCAGCGTCCTGCGGCGACCAGGGGACCTGGGCCCACGCCGCCACCGCCACTCCGCACGGGGACCGTCCCCGGCCGAGCTCCCGAGGCAGCGGAGCCAGAGCCCAGCAACCGGGAGGGGACTCAGGCATGACGTGGGGATGCAGCTTCGGAGGGGATGCGGGACAGGTGGGCCACGGTGACCACCGACCGGACGAGCACAGGCTGGCCCAGGGGACATCTCTGAGGACAGATGGCCGAGGTCAGACCGGTGAGGGCCCGGGGACAGTGCGGCTCCAGGGCCCTCTCTAGCTCCCTGCTCCCACGCCCACCTGGCCCGCCCTGGCCCTCGGGTCAGGAGACAGCTCCAGAGAAAGGCTTTTAACGAGGCTGAGTCAAAGCCCAAGGGAATTCGGGACCCAGGAAGTTAAGCAGAATTTACGGGAACGTGACTAAATTCAGTTTCCTGCGTTGGACAAATTGGAAATTTGAGGCACATTAAATACAGTTCTAGAATAAACTATTTCACTGAATTTAAGGCCAGTGACATGTGGATTTGCTCTGCCGATATAGCTGGCTCGGGGTCTCAGACTTTCGGTTCTAATCGTTAGAGATGACCCCCAGGAAGACGTGACTGTCACTTCTGTCCATTTCCGTATTCAGGTACTGACAGCTCTCTTGTCGTTATTATCCATTATTATTATTATTATTATTATTATTATTATTAATCAAAATGTGAGCAGATCTTTGTTCCCAGTGAAAACACAAGCAAAGTGTGGCTAAGAAATGGAGTAACCAGCAAAGCCCCGTGTTTTTTAGAGCAGTGGGCGGACGGCCACGCGTCCCGTGTCCCGCCGCCGGTGGTGTGGATTGGAAAGGGGTCGGGGAGGGGGCTGCAGTGTTAGCGCTGCCATCTAGGTGACGCGGTCAGCGCCGCTCCCTGGGGACATGAAAAGGCCGCAATACCAGAGTTCCCAGTTGCGCCTCCACGGGATCCCGCGTGTGGGCACACGGCTCGGGGTCCCTAGTGCCTTCCCTAAGAATTGCAGTGCCACGGGGACGACTGGGCCCGCCTGGCACATGAGGTCCAGGAGACGCCTGGCTGTTTTCCACAGGGACCGGGAAGGCGTGCCATCCCCGTGTCTGCCCAGCTTCCTCGGGCAGGTGGCCCGTGCCTTTCAGACACGCATCGGGTCCTGCGGCTGTTCAGCTTTCCCTCCCCCGGCCCCATTACTCAAACACGCTCAGATTTCTCCAGTCACAAAAAGTCAAACCAAACGCGCGCGCCCCGGCCGGCAGCGGTCAGCCGTCCCTGTCGCAGCAGGGGCGATCCGCGTCCATCGCCAGCTGGCGGCTGAGGCCCCCCTGTCCTGTGCCCCAGGCCCGCGGTCCCTCCCTCTGGCCTCTCGGGTCTCAGCATGAGTGTGAGCGACTCGGCGGGGGTGCGGGGGGGGAGCGGTTGCGGTCAGCAGAATCACGGTCCCCAAAGAGATCCACGACCTCATGCCTGGAGCAGCCGAATGGACCAGTTTATGTGCCAGAGGGCGCAGGTGGCAGGTGGAACAAGGCTCTAGTCCGCTGATCCGAGGAGAGCGACAGGAAGTGACCTGTGCGGTTCAGGTGGCTCCGCAATCAGAGGGTCCTCCTCCGTGGGAGGCGGAGGCAGCCGGGCAGCCGTGATGTGAGACTCAGCTTGGAAGAGGGAGGACGGGGCCGGAGCCAGGCACGCAGGGGCCTCCGGAAGCCGAGAGGGCCGGGGACGATGCTCCCCGCAGCCGCCAGAGGGACCGGCGCTGCCCACACCTGGGTTTCGTCCAGACACCTGTGTGGACTCTGCACTATGGGACTCGGGGGTCTTCCCCTCGTGATTTAAGTGGCAGCAACAGAAAGTGGAGGAAGGGGCCGTCCCTGAGCGTCTCAGCTGGAACGCGGTCATCGTCACTCAGAGTGACTGTGACCCCTCTCTCATCTCCGCAGGTTCCGTGTGGACTCTCCTCTCTCGGTGGCTGACCGGCCACGCCCATGACGAAGGTCACACGTGCGGGTGGATGCACACGCCTGGTGGCGAGCAGTGGGGCACAGGCCCCCTGCTGCTGTTGGAACCGGGTGGGCTGGCACAGCCTGGGGGAGCAGCCCACCAGACACAGCGTGTTCCCGGGGTGCGGACCCTCCGACTCGGCCACTCCCCACGCGTCCCTGCCCACCCTCCCCCGGGAGATGACAGACAGGCGAGCGCTGGGGGTCAAGGGCACACTAGCGGAACCGCATGCACGGTCTGGTCTGTTGAGTCTATACGTTGACACATGGCCGCACGAGGGCGTCCTGCGCGCTGTGACAGAGGCAGGGGCTCCTCCTGGACTGGTCTGCAGTGACCTCGCAGAGGAAAACCCCCGGGGAGGAAGGAGCGAGCAGCTGGCCGCCATCCGTGTCAGAGAACCCCGTGGGCCCCGTGGGCGGCTCGCGGGCATTTTCCCGTCTGGGCGCTGGCCTGCGGGGCCGCGGGAGGGATGCGACATAACGTGACTCCGGGCAGAGTGACCGGCGGCTGGGGCGGGGTTCGTCCACCTCCTCCCCTCACTTAATGCCATTACCTGACCATTTTCATCCTTTCGAATGGGGAATCACAGCGTCCTTCAACCTGACCCCGTCACCAGTTGTCACAGGTGACAAAACATTTCAGTGGAACATGGGAAAAATTTTTAGACAAGTCTAAGCGAAGTTTGAAAATAAAGAAGATCGTTTTATGTAAAAATGCAAGGACCAGCCTACCCTGGGGGGAGCGGGGAGGGAGAGGAGACTGGGGGCGGCGCGGGTGCGGAAGACCATTTTCATGGTCCATTGTTTCAACCTTTTTGGGTCTTGTCATCATGTCATTTGTCCTCAAGTACCACTCGACGATAAAGTGCAGAAAGCACCTTTAGGGCAAGACCATAAAAAGGCAAGAAGGCGAGGTGCGGAGGCCCAGAGGCCTCTGCCTGGGGCGGATGGACACCCCCTCCTCCCACTGAGTGGGGGGGGGGCGGGGGAGGCTCTGCGCGGAACCGCAGCAGCCACGCACCTTGTGGAGAATGGAAAATGTCACCCCTCACCGGCCACAACGTGGAGCAACAGACCTGTGTTTCTGACATGCGAATTCGTGGGAGCTCTCATTAAAACCTTTCAGTAAGTCCTCGCCGTCTGCAGGAGCCACCCACGTCCGCTCCTGGCCCGGTGCTGCGGTCACTTCTTGTCTGTCTGGCTGGTGAATAGCTCAGGCCACCCGAAGTCCCTTCAACACGTCGTCCGTGTCACACCTCTGGAGCTTAGGCAGCACAAAGGGGTTCAGAAAGTCGTTTCACCTTCGTCCATTTCTGCACAAGTCTTCACAGCTGACAAAGCAGTAACCAAAAATGTTTATTTTTGACTAATTACCTTTCCAACCCATTAGTTGCCGTGATCACACGCGAGGCTCCGCCCCTCTTCGATGACAAGGGCCCTGCCATCCTCCTGCCCCGTGCACCTGCACCCCGGGCGCTCGGGAGCCCCTCCCACTGCCTCTGGGGACCGGTTTGCTCCCAGGCACCCCCATCACCTCGCGCCTGCTCCAGGCGCTCTCCTCGCCCGCCCAGAGCATCTCTAGAGTAGGAACTAAGTCGTGCATGTCTGCATTTCTAGCAAAGTGGCAAGAGCAGACAATGCTACTTTTTTTCCCTTGCGGAATGCGGGGTGCCATGGAAGGGCGCGCGGACACACGCCGTCGTTGGGAAGGTGGAAGGAAGGTGTCGCGCGCATCCTCAGGGGCCCCGGCGGGTTTTAACGTGTGTTCCGGCGCCATCTAGAGGCGGAAGGCAGAATAGCACAACGCCCGTCGAAATAGCTGCACGGTGGGCTGTTCTCGGCGATTCTACGTGGAAGTCTGGCCTCGGCGGAGGCTTGCGTGATTTTGGCGGATGAATTCATTACAGTCGCAACAAAAGACGTCAATGTTAGGCCGCCCGTGGAAGGGGAGCTGTGCGCTGCCCGCCCGCGCACCGCGCGCAAGGTGCCGGCCGCAGGCGTGGCCTTCGCTCCCTAAGCCCTAAGTAGAGAGCGAAGGGCGTTGTGTTTTTCAGTCCACACCGTGTTTCAATCCACACCGTGTTTCAATCCCCACGCAGCGTTTTATTTGAAAAGGTGCAACACGCGAGCGAACCTGCGCTCCCCGCCGGAGGGGCGGGGCTTCAGAGAGGCGGGCCGGGGACCTTGCGTGGTGACGCAGCCGGCGTCCTGGTTGCCAGGCAGCAGCCGAACACGCAGAGGGACTTTGAATGTTTGTTGTCTCCTCGGCGACGGTGCCACAGAGGCTTCCGCCGGACCCGCGGGGGAAGCGGCCATGGCCAAGGAGGCCGAGCTCAGCCGTAAGTGGACATGGGCGTTTCGTGTTTGCTGTCGGATGTTCGTCTGACGTTTGGCTGCCCGGGAACTCAGCTGCCCAGAGCCCGGTGTGAAAATCGGGGACCTTCCCAATGGCTGCAGCGCAGCCTGTGACCCCCGACTTTAGGGCTGGATTCCCGGATGAGCCGCCGCCCCAGAAAACTTAGTAACAAGGCACAAAAGAAACAGGCAGGTTGTGTGTGTGCATGTGTGTGGCGTGTATTGCGTGTGTGATGTGTGAGTGGT
>NW_024340700.1:4859722-4860326 GCF_902729225.1 Pteropus medius | reverse complement strand
TGTGCACAGAGAACTTCAGGTCCTGGGCTCTGTGGCCCCAAAGGCTGAGTTATTGTCACCATTCTGTGAATGGAAGCAGGGACAGTCTGAGGCCAGGCTCTGCCACACGTGGCACACAGGGACTCGACTGCCTGCCCAGCAGACTTGGGGGTGACAGGAAGCTTATTGGACTGAGCACAGTCTGAATTACAAAATCTTTTAAAAGAAAGTCTGTTTTATGACTTCCAGGTGCATTTTGCACTGTTCTACATGTCATTAGTGAGCAGCTGAGAGCGTGGGCCCCGGAGGAGGCTGGCCACCTGGCCACGCGCAGCTGACTTGAACATCTGTGAGGAGGTTGTAGCACCTGCCTCCTGTAAGTGCTTTGACCACTTCTGTTTCTCGTGCAATCACTAGCAACTAATTATGTTAATAAAACCCTTTTAAAAATAAAGAATATAAATGATCATGTCAGTCTGGTCCCTCCCCCAGGCGAGTGGCCTTAGTACCAGCAGCAAGAAGTTTCAGCTGCAGGTTTAGAACTTGCCAGACTGTACTAGAGTGAGCCAGTTCCTCACAGTAAAGTCCTCCCTCTCCACAGACACATACCGCACACCACACACAC